>NC_056676.1:31985598-32292464 GCF_018350195.1 Panthera tigris | reverse complement strand
ATTTTAAGTTTCTTCTTTTGGTGATTAAAAGATTCAACTTAACTATATTTTCCTCCCTGAAATTCCAAAGTTAAATAAAAATATTTAAATATGGAATGAAAAATCAGTAAAGGTACAAAGAATTTACACAGATGGAACAATATAGAGAAAGTAAAAATCCCTGAGTTAGGGAAATAATTATTCCTGAATGTACTTCACTTGTTTGTATTTTATCTCCCTTTTCATCATTCTAAAAATAGAATTGCTTCTTATGCTTGTTCTTGCCATGCCTTTCATATTAAAAGGTAGTTTCATAATTATTTTATTTTAAACAACAGAATACTTACTATTTGGGTAAGACACCCTCTTCCAGAATGACCTCAATGAAAACCAGTGTTCATTTTGAATGAGACCATCAGTTGTAATAAAAAAAAAAATCAAAGGAATTTAGCAAGTTTGAATATTTTTTCCTAAAGTGTCAATATCTCCATTGCAAATAGATGCATAGTGTTTCAATTAAGTTCCTTAAACAACACTTGATAGAAATGTTGTGGAATTTATTATAGTATAATAGGTGGTTTATATTTTGAGAGCATGTACCCACATTTGTAAGACAAATTTTTCAAAAGATGGTCTTCATATTATATATGTGGGATCAGATCTCCAGAGGCGTATCAGTCCTAACTTGAAAAGGTGCTATTTTTCACAACACAGATAGAAGTGAAGATGATGTATTCTTAAAAATGTGTTAGGTGGCCTTAAAAATTGCCCTGATTTTGATAAAGCCTGTGACATGAAAGATGCATTTGCAAAGATTGACTACAATGTTTAATGAAATGTAGCAGTAAGAAAAAGGAAATATTTTAAAATGAGTATATTTTAATATAATTTTAATAATTATGATGAACAGTTATGCAGACTTTTGTATTTGATTTGTCCCCTGGTGACCTGCACTTCTCAAAGTCTTCGTCATCTCAGGAATTAGTCTTCATTTTTATAATTGCTCAGGTCTTAGACCTTGGCGTGGTCTTGAAATGTCTCTTTCTTTCACACCCTACATCTATCACAAAAGCCCACTGACTGTACGTTCAAGAGATACTTGGAATCCTACCACTTCTCACCATTTTTATCTTATGCATGTCCCAGTGTCCACCAGATCTTACCCAGATCACTGACAGGCTCTCAACTGGTCTCCCTGCTTTTACTTTTACTCTTCCCCTAATAATTTAATGTAACACAGCAGCCAGAGTGATCCTTTCAAAACAGAAGTTGGGTCATACTAATTCTCTGCTCAAAATAACTCTACAAATTGTTTTTCTCAGAGAAAAGCCAAACTGTTAGAAATGGTCTACAAAACCCTTCATGTTCTGGCCAACCTCTAAGCCATCTGTCCATTGCTTGATACACTTACCCTCACTTTCAAAGCTGCAGCCAGAAAGACCTCTTTACTTTTTCTCAATACAACAAACATAATTCTACCTATAGAACTTGCACTTTGCTATTCCCTCTGTCAAGAACGTTCTTTCTCAGAAACCCAATTTATTCTCTCCTTCATTAATTATATCTCTGATCAAATGTCTTGTTATTAGAACCAACTTCTCTGACAATCTTATAGGAAAATGGTATATTGTACATTTCCTGTCTGAGACCTAGAATTAGGCAATTATCCAAGTAGCCCAGATTCCTTCTAGCAGGAGATGGTATTTAAAGATCACACTTTGGAGAAAGGATTGCCATTCCTAATAGGTTGATCATTGTTACTAGAATTTTCCAGTGAACAGCATTAGAAAATATGTGTGTGTGCTCTATTATCTATCTATCTATCTATCTATCTATCTATCTATCTATCTATCACCTATCACCTATCACCTATCTATCATCTATGTATCTGTTATCTATCTATCTATCTATCTATCTATCACCTATCACCTATCTATCACCTATCTATCTATCATCTATCATCTCTCTACATAAATATAGACATGTGTGAAGAAAACTTAGATAAATATTTTAAAAATAAGATATCTGATTTTGCATGAAACTTGAATTCATATTCAGTAAAACTTAACCTTTCCTTTTTTTATATGTTTATCTCCTCTCCCCCACATTGAATAGCCTAAATTGAAAGGATACTAGGGTTGATAAAATTAGAATTGTTGATTTTATCCTACATTACACCCACAGCTTCTTTAGAATAATAATACCAACATTAGCACCAATTTAGTTTAAAAAAGAGCTTTTTTCAAATGCTCTACTCATTCTCTACTATTTATTCACAGTTGTATTATACCCATTGTCAGAACATGCTGCCAATCCATTCTATACTCTCTTCTTTATGTCCTCCATTAATTTTGATTCCATAGGTAAATCACTAATCTGTAATCTTCACCACCAGTCCTCCTAAGAGGACAAATTCTTTGCAGTCATTTTCGTTGTCTGAAGCTCATTATTTAGTAAATTTTAAGTTAAGACTCATCAGAAAAACATGCCCTAAGACCCTGCATGCTGATGACAAATTTTCTGCAAACTTTATACTTGAAATTAATCTTGACTAGATATGAAATTATTGTAATTTCTTTTGATTTATAAAATGTTTCTATTTTTTTTTTAATCTTCTATTTCCCTTAAAATACTGCCTGGTTATTTGCTCTTCTCATTCTATATTTTAGACATATTTGTTTTAAGTTTCTACTTCTTCCCTGATCCTATCACCCCATTTCTGAGTTATATTGTTCTTCCATATTTAAAAAAATTTTTTTTACATTTTTATTTATTTTTGAGAGAGAGAGAGAGAGAGAGAGAGAGAGAGAGAGACCCCAAGTGGGGGAAGGGCAGAGATAGAAGGAGACAGAATCCGAAGCAGGCTCCAGGCTCCGAGCTGTCAGCACAGAGCCCGATGTGGGGCTCAAACCCAGGAACTGTGAGATCATGACTTGAGCCAAAGTTGGACGCTTAACCGACTGAACCACTCAGGCGCTCCCTGTTCTTTCATATTTTAAATGACTTTGTTTCATCTTTTTATCCATTTTGATGTACTGATGTTTTGTGGCCATTTCCTCTGACCTGCCTTCATTGTATGGATGTTATTTATTTTGTGTCTTAGTCTCTCTTTCTTTCTTTAAAAAAATTTTTTTTAATGCTTATTTATTTTTGAGACAGAGAGAGACAGAACGTAAGCAGGGTAGGGGCAAAGAGAGAGGGAGACACAGAATCTGAAGCAGGCTCCAGGCTCTGGGCTGTCAGCACAGAAATGGGGCTCAAACCCATGAAACGCAGGTTGGGTGTCATTTTGGTTGTATTTATGTTTATGAAATTAATTTCATTAAACTTTAAGATAGCATTTCTAACTTGGATCGAAATTTCTCTCTTCTGTTGTTTTTATGAAGAGTTGAAGTATATAGCAATTTATGTCATGAGAACTCCTGAATTCATGATTCTCTCCTTCAGTTTATTCTATCTTCTTTATTCTGTCTCCTTTTTTTTTTTTTTTTTGCCTCTGTTGTTTTTATTTTGAGTTTTAGTCATAGACATTTCTCCTGAGCACGGATTATTGTCATAGAAAAGAGATTAGTTCCAAGAGTTTATAGGGTACAGGATGCTCTGCATCTTTGCACTTATCTGAAACCCCTTGTTCTCTTATCCAAGGCACCTTGTTCTCTCTCAATCATACGCACTCCCAGTTTTGCTGCCATTCTCGAACTGATTTGCTGTGCTTTCATATAAGCTGTGGGTTATTTCGTGTTCTCAAGTTTTATCAGATGCCCTTTTGCTTCCTTCTCCCATTGTCATGCAAAGATTAAGTATCAGGGGTCCATTCTTCATCTGCTTGCATTTTGGTAATCATGAGAGTGTTAATTTTCTTTCTGTAGATATTGTCTGTGCCTTTTTGTTTGACTATCCTCATTGCTCAGTATGTTTGTCTGCCCTCTTTCCAGAATTCTCCTCTCACTTGAATAAACTGAATCAACTTTACATGATATCAAAATTATGAAGAGAAAGAAAAGAATGAAAAAATCTAGAAAAAATATGATTTTTTTTCAAAAGTTGTGTAATTATGGATATCTGTGAGCATCTCATTTCTTGATAGATTTATATTGTTTAATCATAAAATGTCACCAGCCGAAAGATTGAAATACGTTTGCCCCCTTATATGGGAAACAAAGTTAAACATCTAGGTTATCTCCACTACTGTTCAACTACTGGCCTATTTTTATTCCTGTATTTGCATATTCTTGAGGTTGAGGAGGGGCTAATTTTGTTGTGAAGTTTGAGAGAACAATAGAATGCTTGCGCAGTGCCTTTCTGTCTTCAACATATGAATTTTAGGGGGATGCAATTCAGTTCAAATTACCTGCCTTTCATGGTGACTACATGGATAAATTTCACAAGGACAGGTATTGCCTTATTTATCCTACAACTACCAGCACCAGTCTCTGTGTCTCTGTGTGAGTAGGGACATTGTTTTCTGGGAGATACATACCATCTTCATTCCAATTACAATGATATATATATATATATATATATATATATATATATATATATATATACACACACACACATTTAAGCTATCATATATCCCCTTCTACCCTAAAATTTACTTTTTGTGCTGTGGCTTTACAGATAAGAACTATATTCACATTTATCTTTTGGAAGTTACATATAACTTTCCATCACTGCATAGGAAGAAAACTCATCAAAATTCAAAATAGCCAAATAGAGCTGAAAATAAATATGACCAAATCACACCTACCAAAAGAACAAAATTCCAAGAAGGACATTTAACGAAGACCTGAAACTAAGATAAAGCTTAGTGGTTCATTCATTATATAGTAGTAACAAACATTAAAGATAAATAAATATGGTATAATTAGTGGAGAGCATCTTAATGGTAACTTCTCATTAGAATGTCCTATTCTAATTATTTTCATGCAGTTTAAAACCCTGCCTGCTTTGCTTGGTACATTTCATAGAATGTTGTTAAATGATGTTGCAGATTTCCCTAAATTTCTAATACAACAGAAAATCTGGATAACGTTTATCATATTAGACAACACGAAAGTAAAGGCTGAATGAAATATTGAAACAAGTAGAATAATAGAGAGTACTTATGTTTCCTAACCAAGTCTGTAACATGATTTCGGTAATTTAGGTTGATTTCCTTAAAGATTGACTTTTCAAAATTATCTAATTTTGTGTAAATTCTCTGAGCATTTAGTGCTACTGAGAGATACACAGTTTGTGATGATTTTAATACTTTAAAACATTTAAAATCATGCTAGATTAAAATTATGAAATATGATGTGCAAACATAGGGATGACTTTCTTATTTTTACGTCATTCAAAATTTGCCAATACCTTTTGGAATGCAGTTTCTGGTACTGTATCATTTTTTTATTGAAGTCCAATAATTATTTGGGTTATTTGATTTATTTTAATATACTTACTTGTAGGTAATGCATCATCTATTCCTCCTCTCTCCCCCTAAACTGTATTTCCTACACTGTTTCTACACTTATTCTGGGAGGCCATCCAACCAGTCGAGTAATTCAGACACTTAGAGTCATTCTTCAGGTTTCCTTTCCCTTACCTGCTGTATTCAGTTGGCCAAACTGTTTTGTAGATGTTTCTTATGAAATATTTCTTATTTTTCTCACACTTTTCTCTAGCCATTATCTATAATTTCGTCATTATATTTTATCTCTGGATTATAGAAAGGAATTACCATTATTCTCACTTCTGTGCCTCCTATATTCATCTTAATCTAGCTGTCTCCCTCATTGTGGGCAGGGGGATCTTTCTAAAATATAAGTGGTCATATTAATCTTCTGATTTGAGCCACCTATAGGTCCTGTTTATAATAACATGAAGTTACATTTATTAGGTTGGCATAAAACACTATGCAAAATCCAGTATTTGTCTACAATTCCAGTCCCATTCATCAGTTTTCTCTTCCTCTTATCCTGTAGAAAGCCATGTTTAGTTCTCAGAAAATATACTATGTCTTTGTACATGCTCTATTAAACTGGACATCCTTTCTTCCTCTGATTGACTTCGATTCCATTTCTCCTTTAAGTTCTATTTGAACTTTTTTGTCTGCTTTGAAGACTTGCCCTGTCATGCTAGCCAATGTCAGATGGTTTATAGTATTTGTCATACCAACTTAGTTTGAGTTTTTAATTCCATCTCCTGAGTTCTACCAGCTCATGCTTTTTTTTATTTCTGTTATCCTAGCATATTACCTCTGAATTCTTATTTCCCTGCTTTGGTATTTTGGTTTATAAATTTATTTGTTGTATTAGTTTATACGTCCATGATTATATTATGGGCATAGTTTTTATTTACTGCGTGAAGAGATTTTTCTGGCTAAAGTTTTTTACGTGCCGTCTGTTTTTCCTGTTTCCTTTCGTCATGGGAACGTCTTGCGTTTCCCTTTGGTTTCTTTACAATTATTATTTACCTTCCTTTGAGATGCGTTCTTTCTGAGCTGAGATGCTTATATGGAGAAGGGGATAAAGTTTAGTTTCAAGCTGGTGAGAATTCTGTGTGGCATAGATCATGTGTGCATGTCTATGTGTGTGTGAGGGAGGGAGAGAGAGGTAGAGAGGGAGAAAGAGAGATAAGGGAGAGGGAAAGAGAGGGAGAGATCTTCTGGTCGTCACTACTCTCCACGCAACAGAGGTTGGACGCCATAGATATGCTTACAGTGCATCTTTACCAAGTCTTACTTACAAACTTCTTTCTGAAAATCTGACTTGTCTGTTGGGTGACTTTGGGTTGTTCTAAACAAGGAGTTATTTGCCACTAGGTGTGTGCCACTCTCCTCCAAGTAGGATTCTTAACCCCATTGTCTGATGTCAGCAGCAATGGGCCATCCTCTCTTAATGTCCTGTGACATTTCTTTTTGGTTTTGATTGCTATCGTGGTCCAGGAATGTAAGTATCTCTTAATTTCATAGCAGATGATATTTGGGTTTTTCATCCTTGCTCTTCTAATCAATTTTAAGTTCTATCTGAGAAGGGAAGTGGGTGATGCCATCTCTCTCTGCTATATTAAAATAAAAGTGAATTCGCTATTCTAAAATATTAATTTCAAAAGGATTTGATTTTGCAGACTAAGCATCTTGAGGATAGGAAACTTTATATAATATGATTATATATATATATATATTTTTTTTTTCTCACCCTCATTGCATGGTCTAGCTCCTGCTACCCTGCAGAGTTTAATGTGCAGTAACTGATGAATGAGCTTACACAAGTCGAAAGGACGGTGGTAGTGCTACAAGTGAAAGCCATTACAGCCAAAGGACAAACATTGCAACATGGATACTAATTAAAAAGTGTATGGCATCTGGGAATCAGTTTATTTTGTGAGATTTATTTAACTGTAATTTTGCATTTTTTCATTTTCCCAACTTTAAGAATGACATTTTTTTTTAAGTTTGAAGCTTTTTTTAAAGCTTTTTTTAAAGCTTCAAGTCATTCAACCCTAGGACCACACAGTTCTCTTTCCCAGGCAGACTTCCTTAAGTACCGACTTTCAAAAGCATATTTGCCACATGTTGTCTCTGTCCCTTTCTGAGCTTTTAGAGGAAAGTGCATGTTTTCCTCTGTGATATTGAGATACAAAGAAGTCTTCCGTTGTTCTGAGTGTTAGCAACCCTTTGATGAACTGGTAAGAAATTATATTTCTAGGTTCAAAGTGTCTTTAACACGTGTGTCTTTTCTGTGGGGTTTTTTGATATTATCATGGGCACTATAGCATGTTGGTTAAGAGCCAGGGCTCTGAAATCAGACATTCCTGGTTTTAAATTCAGACTCCCCACATCCTATTGAACTTATGCATGGTTTTAACCACTCGGTATTAGTTACCTTATTTAAAAAAGGAGAATAATAATCCCTATTTTGTAGTGTTGTCTGTATTATTCTTGCATGTAAATGTCAAACACCAAGGTTAAAATATGCTTCCCTAATTCATACTACCTGACACTTATTTATTATTGGCACTTTAGTAATCTTTCATTCAGAAGTGATTTTTAAACTCAAGGGTTAGTTAATTATACAAAATGTAATCAAGGCTGCTGAGATTTATTGCTAATAATAATGCCTTACTCTTTCTCCTCAAATTCTTAGGGGCTCTGTTCATTCAGACATTCTGTTCCAGCTACCCTCAGTACCAAAGCTTCTGGGCGATGCCAGTCTCACGTCGAGTCATTTCTCCACAGTACAAAACAGTTGTATTTTTCGACGTTGAACAAGATAGATGGAAAACATGAAATAAGTGAATTTATAATTAGACACATATTTCTGTTTTCATGATCAGATATCTTTTAAACTTTAAAGCCCAATATAATGGTATGCTAAGAAGTTTATTACAAATAAATTTTTCCTATTGCCGTTCATCAAAAATAAGTGGCTATATGTTACAAATAAATATACATATTTATTTTATAAAATTGTTTAAACATACATGTTAACAATATGACATATATAAAAATATTTTCTATTGAGATCATTTATTCATGTTATTTTAATGATGCTATTTCCACTAAATTTAGATCTAAACATATAATGTGTAAAAATGGCATAACACATTTGCCAGCTTGAAAAAAGTTCACAACTTATTATATTTTTAAATGTTTAATTGAAGTGTAACATACATATAGGAAAGGACACATATCATAGCTCTACAGCTTGATGAATATTGACAAACTATATATTCCCATGTAACCAGTATCTGGATTAAGAAAGAACATTACTAGCACACCAAACCCCCATTGTATCTCTTTCCAGTCATTGACCCTATTCAAGAGTTACTATGTACTGACCTCTAACTGCATAGATTAGTTCTAACCCTCTTTGAACTTTAAATACAAGGACTCCCTATAGTATGTATTATTTCACACTAACTTAATTCCCTCAATATTATGTTTCTGAGATTCAACCATATTTTGTCTTTTTTTTTTTCATTCTCATTGCTGTATATAAGTACATCATGTCAGTACACTTCATTTATTTACCTTTTAAGATGTTGATAGGCATTTGGGTAGTTTCTACCCAGGAATATTACGAATTGTATTGCTATGAATATTTTAGCAGAAGTCTTGAGGTCAGCATATGAACTGATATCTGTTTGAATATAAAGTAGAACTGGAATTGCCAAATCATGAGGTGAGTACGTATCCAGCTTTAGGACATACTACTATACAGGTTTACCGATGTGAATGTACCATGATAAGGATTTCTCCATTGGGTCCTTGTGCCCTCTTGACTGAGGAGTCAGAATCATTTCATAGTGCTTCTAAAATCTTTGAGCTTCAAAGGGAAAAGTGAAGTTTCTTATCTTTTTCCTCCTCGGAGTCCATGCAAAACGTTTTCCTTCTTCTCCAGAAATGTATCTCAAAGGATACTGACAGTGAAAGTCCCTGAGGACACATAACTGGTGTTACTACGTTTTCCTCAGAACAATAGGTGCATGCTTGCCTTGCATTATCATAACTAGATGCTTCTTCAAACATTTCTTCACAGTTCATAGAAAATAACTTGAAAGGTGGCAGTATATATATAATCTCCAGATATCCAGGTAGATAAACAAGACTCTGGCAACTTTTAATTGGTATTTTTACAGAAGTTCTGCCTACCCAGGCACCCAGATATAGATGGAAATAACTGATCTGCTGGAATTCGCCCAGACTATATTTATGCTTGTTTTATTCAGCTAATATCCAGGAGTAGTATTCAGTGTATCTCCATAGAATGTGCCAGCTTGATATTATTTATGAATTTCAAAAATTCAGAACAATAATATGGCCAAAAATAAAAAAGATTACTTAAAATTTTAGATGTGCAATTCTATTTCAAATTTCTCCAGGAATAAATTACTGTCATTCTATGCCAATGGAAGTGTTTGCTCTTAAATAAAGTTTCCATGAGGTTACATCATACCCTCTCTCACTAAAAATACTAGCAGAGGAGAATGAACTGTGGATAATAACATATACCAATGCATTTATAGGAATTACTTATATAGGGATTAGGAATATGGTTCATTCCTTCATTGACATGTTCTGCTTTGGCATTTCACCTCATACTAGCCAATGAAGTCATACTCTTACTTTTGTGCAGGAATCAATGAGATTTTCAGTTTCCTTTATTTGCTTCAATCAGAAACTCATCCTGCATGAAAGGATATTGTTCTCTCTTGCCCTCTACCCTGCTCCCATCTCTCTCTTACTTTTCCAGGGCATTGAGTGGTTGTGTGTTTGATTTTAAAGAGACTTTCTTACTGCATCCAATTAAGAGCTGTGCTGTCGATCAAATGATTGATATTGCTTTGGCTAGGTGTTGACAGTATCATAGAAAGTACTATATTAGATATAAGTTTAGAATATTCTGAATTATATATGATATTAGAGAAGATATTTAGTAATTTTATGATACAAAATATAAGGCAATTCTCTTAACTGAAGCAAAATCACAATTATCAATTGCATAAGAGACAATGGGGTCTACAAAACAGAGAGGCCATTGATCTGGATACTGTACAGACTAGAAGTAGGAGAGAGTTGGGACCTTAGGCTGGGCAAAATTAAGTTCCAGAAGGCAGGTATCACAAATACATAGATGGTAAGGTTTAATTTAAGATTCACAAAATCCTGATATATAGGTATGAATAATGAGGAATTTTCTCTCATTATAAAATAAATTTTTTATTGAAGTAAGTCATATATATATGTCATATATATACATACATATACATATATATATACATATACATATATACATATATACATATATATACATACACACATATATGACTTATGTGAATTAAGTCATATATATATGACTTACATATAGGTCATATATATCTTACACACACAAAATCAATGAGACTCCACAAAATGAACACACATGAAACCAATATCTAAAGGAATTTTCAGAACAATTAACACCCACAAAACCATTCCAGTGTTCCCTTTCAGTCACCACCAGCCCACTACCTTGACTTGGAGCATAGTATATTAGTTTCATGTGCTTTTGAATTTCATACAATTGAATCATCCCGTAGGTACTCTTTAAAATGTTTTTTTAGGGGCGCCTGGGTGGCTCAGTCGGTAAAGCGGCCGACTTCGGCTCAGGTCATGATCTCGCGGTCCGTGAGTTCAAGCCCCGCGTCGGGCTCTGTGCTGACAGCTCAGAGCCTGGAACCTGTTTCAGATGCTGTGTCTCCCTCTCTCTGACCCTCCCCCGTTCATGCTCTGTCTCTCTCTGTCTCAAAAATAAATAAACGTTAAAAAATTTTTTTTTTATTTTTTTTTTAATGTTTATTTATTTTTGAGAGAGAGAGAGAGAGACAGAGCACAAGCAGGGGAGGGGCAGAGAGAGAGGGAGACACAGAATCCAAAGCAGGCTCTAGGCTCTGAGCTGTCAGCACAGAGCCTGTTACAGGGCTCGAACTCACAGACCACGAGATCATGACCTGAGCTGTAGTCGGAAGCTTAACTGACTGAGCCACTCAGGCAGTGCAGTAGGTACTCTTTATTGACTAATTATGCTTAACGTTATATTTGTGAAATACTTCTGAATACTTCGTATTTGCAAGTTATTCATTATTGTTGCTGTATCATAATCATTATATGAGTTTGTTAAATTTGTCTTTTCAAAGGTTGGAACTGTTTGTTTGGGCCCATTACAAAGAATGCCTTTATGAACATTCTTTTTCATAAAAATGTAAACGTATTAACACATTTATGTTGAGTACATGCCCAGAAGTGGAATTGTTGGCTATACGGTATTGACTTTTATGGATGGTGTGGAGCAGGGACCAAGATCTATTGTTTTCCACATTGGTCTACAACTGATTCAGCATCATTAATGAAAAGAGCATGCTTTACCCAATGTATTTCAGGATTGCCTTTGTCACACATCATATGGCCATATGTATGGGGGTCTGTTTCACTGTTGTTTTTGCTATTTCTTATGCGGACATATTACTTCTCTGTTAGTTGATCCATAGTTGTCATCGGTCCTCATGTTAGTGAAAGGAACAGCTTTGAATCCAAATGACAGCCCCGCCTTAGTTTAAAGCTAGGTTCTCTTTTCTGCTTATTATGGATCTTTGATAAGAAATACAATTGCTGAGAAGTTTGTTTTGCTTGCTGTTTGCTACGAGCATTGTGAGACCTTTCCTGATTGTAACCCACTGTAGAATGGGCTGTAAAACTTCCTAAATGTAGTCTGATATGTAATGGAATGAGTGATTGTATACAAACTAACCGGCATTTCTCGCTTCTGTAAACCTGCTTGCTTAGCACATTCCTCACCTACCCCCTTCCCCCTTTCTTCCTCCCGCCACAAGTAAAAAAAAACCTCCCCTGTGCTATTTGTCTCTGTCTATAAAAACGCTATACCAACCCTAATCATGGCCTCTTGTGTCACCGGCGACGAGTGCTCAGAGGACCAGGTTCGAACCTGCAATAAACGACCCTTGCCGCTTGGCTTTGACTTACGACTCTGGTGGTCTTTTGTGGGAGGTTTTAGAACTTTGGGCATTACATTAGATATGCCAGTAGGGTGTTAATACAATTTCTGAAACAGTTAAGAGCCCTTGAGAAAATTGTACCTGGCAAATCATAAGCTTCTCCTTTGGTAAAGACATTTTATAAAAATAAATTAGACTAGGTAGGGCCTGGGTGGCTCAGTTGCTTAAACGCCTGACTTCAGCTCGGGTCGTGATCTCCGCATCCATGGGTTCAAGCCCCGCTTTAGGCTCTATGCTGACAGTTCAGAACCTGGAGCCTGCTTTGGATTCTGTGTCTCCCTCCATCCCTGCCCCTTCCCTGCTTGTACTGTCTCACTGTCTCTCTCTCTCTCTCAAAAATAAGATAAAACATTAAAAAATTAAAAAACAAAGAAAATTAGACTAGTTAGAGTCAGTATTAAACTAGATTTTCCTCCCCCCAAATGCATGTTGTTTACAAAATCACAGTCTCTTTGTAAGACTGGTTAGGCTCCTCTCAAGTGGATAGGTTTTCCAAAGGGACCCTGAAATCATTGACATCTTTTATAAAATTGCTTAAGAATTTTTATCAGAAATTCTAATTATTTTCCAGAAGAGAAAATAGATCATATCAACCATCAGAGACCAGTTTTAGGACAATTTGCCTTCTTCTAAATATTTTTATAGCAAACACCTATACATGCTCAATTGCAGACTCCTGGATAGAGACGTGCTCCTAGATTCTGAAATTGGAGACAGGCTAATTTTTTTCCTCTTCAGTTTATTTTAACAGTAGTCTTCAACCCAGTCCTATAAAAGAGGATTAAAAATTTTATAATTTCTTTTCCTCCTCCTTTTCATTAGACTGGCTGCAAAGCTCATGATTCAAACCAGTTAGAATGATATTGAAGGATTTTTATCCATATGTTCAACATTTTCTAATATTTCAACCAGATATGAATTTAACAATCTGGCTCTGAATTTTCCATAAACAAAAATAATTCATATGAGGAAAATAGATAATCAGCAATAGGTAAATATTTTGTCCAACTCACTGTTATTTCATAGTCACTATCATTTAAAAATATCATGTGAAAATAAGTCAAAAAGAGTGGGAGAAAAATGACTTTTCTGATCCTTGCAACTTACTACTAAGAATTCTACCATGCCTAATGAGAAATTTTAATCTGTGAAAGGATTGTTTTGAAGTGTTATTAGTAACATCTGTTTGTATATTCATTTATTTTAAAAGCCCATTTGATGGGGTAGTGATTGGACCCTAGGTAGGTACTCTGTATCTCCTTCCAAAATAAAAGGCATCATATTAAACAAAGATATTAAGTTTGCTTTAAAACTTCTTTACATTTTCTTATGATAAAGGTAAAGTCAAAATGAAATATCTTTCAAAAAACCAATAAAGCAGTACATTTATTTCTATACTGCAGTTTTTTGTTTTTTTTTTTTTTTTGATATGTGTACTATTAGCATGATTTTTACAATTGAACTGGTGCAAACAGAGAGTAAATCAGTACTATAATCTCCAAACATGCTCCCTGGGTCTTGCATCTAAAACCATCTGGACACTATGACAGCATTCTATTTATTACATACAAAAGCCTGGATCCTGCTGATGCATAAACAGTAATTAAACACACAAGCCAACCATGCATGCCAGATCGGCGAGAACTATCCTTTGAGTATCTTAGAATTTCCATGCCAATGAGCTTATTGAGAAATTGGCTAGTGATTAAAGATTAATGATTTATGGTTGCAAGTGAGGTTCATTTGGTGCTTACTGAAATATGTTTGACAGCATCTTTATGATTTTTCTAGAATCCATAGTCTTAGAGGTAATTATTCTTAAGAAAATGGCTCAATATTAAACATGAGTTTAAGATGCCATCATACAAAATCTTATACCTTCTTTCATAGGCAAGTTTACCTTTCTATGCCTTTAAGTATAATTCTTAAATTTTGGACAGAAGAACTATTTACGATGTTTATTTTCTAACTTTGCTTCTGTAATTCATATCTTCTCTGCCTGATCGCAGCCCGTGCTTAAAGCCTAGTGGACATGATGGATGAAAAAGAATTATAATCGAGGCATTTACAAAGAATCTTGGTTTTACCTTTGGTTAAGCAGCATTTTACTTTTTAAAAATGTTTAGGTTTTTCAGGATTTGTTCATTCCCATGAGAAAGCAGGTGTTGGGGAGAATTATTTGGTGAAGTGTTAAATAAGTTGATGCAGTTAAGTCTGGGTGGGGGGGAGGAGGCTCACAACCTATGTTTCAGAGTAGAATAGATTCTTGAGTGCTACACCCTTAGAGCTGTTGGAATCTGTTAATTCCCTCATACCAATGTAACATATAATTTCCTTTATAAATGCTGTAAAGTATAACTGAAAATATGACTGACCTCTTCATAACCTTAATGGTTCTATAAATACAGAACTAAAGTAATTTATAAAGCTGTTAAAATTAATTCTTCCATTAAAATAAACTCCATGGTAGATTACATTATTACTGGAGTAACCTAATTCTGAACTTCTCTGAGTCAGCAAAATGAATCAATGGTGATGAATGATGATTAGTGCTGAGCAGTGCATGGATTAAATGCTTGCCTGGTCAGGAAGGCACTTTCTTCCAATACAAACAGGCTTGTCTTCATTGACTACTTTTTTTCTGGACTATGGACCTTCCCCTCTGTGAAGATGTTTGGCTTGGGAGGTTAAGCCTTAGCAGGCACATATTTGGCAAACGCTGCTTCCCCTGTTAATTTTTTCTTCAAATTCTCAGCATCAGCTTTTACTCATGGTCCTATTTTGTTCATTGGCAATGTTTGTGCAGTTCCTGGGTTTGACCTGAATTGCATTTTCTTTAAGAGTTAGGGGTGTGCTGTGAATAGCCTTAAAACATAGGTTGGTAATTTTTAAATTCTCTCAGGTTTTACCTCTACATTGATGTGACAAGAATTGCCCCAGTTTCTCTACTCAGCATAGGATAAATGTAAAAATATCTTAGGTAAGGTCTGCAACCAAATTAGAGTTTCTGCCACTTTGTTTAACCAAGACTTCTATTTTCTTAACGATATCCGTAACCTTTGAAACTCCATTGTTTTGTCTGTTGTTTCTGCTCCAACTCTATTAGGTGATTTTTTTTTCTGGGCCCTATTTTTCACAGTAAAAAATAATTAGTGCTTCCCTAGAGACACCAGAGAAGAGTCTGCCAGTAAATAAAATGTGCGGAGATGCAAATGCATTCACTAAATGACTCACTCCCAACCCAAACTCACAGTGCCACCATTCAAATTTCTGCTTTGGCCAAATTTTCAACAATTATGTGACCTAGACCTTCATGGTTACTGTCCAGTTGTTGAAAACAGAAATACTAAATCTCCAAATCACAAGGCTTACTGTGCAGTCTGAAATAGTAATTTGAAACTATTCCAGAAAGAAAAAGAGAAAAACAAATGAAAGAAGGCAGTGAGAAATACTCAAGAGCACGGATGGTTTCCATAAGGAAACCATGTAGGCTGCCAAATCAAACTCATTCAAACACTTTTGTATTAAGTATCAATAAAATGGAAAGTGAGATTAATACTTACAGTCTAGGTAGAGAACCCCTACATAAAGCTTGATCTAAACAATGAAATGGACTATGCCAGTCCAGGATTGAACTAATGATTTGGATAAATAAGATATGAGAAATAAAAAAAGTGAAGACAATTTAGTAAGCAATACAATCCAAGTCAATAAAATTCTCAGAGGGAATGTTGGTAAAATATATTAGCAGCCTTAAAAATATTCATGTGTTTTGACCCCAAAATTTATTTTCAAGGAATTTCTTCTTAGAAATCATGGATGCTATAAAAATTTTGACTAAAATGATGAATACAAAGGGATCTTTGAATATCAAAGAAAATTGCAAATAATATAAATGACAAACAATAGGTAGTCATTCAAATATTGTCAAAAGTATTTAATAATATGGGGGAAATAACAATGATAACTGGAAGAGTGGGTTACAAAATATGCTGCATGATTTTATCTGTGTTGAATATAGGTGACGGGGACAAAAGATTAAAATTTATAAATAGCCCACTGTCTATTAGAGCTGAGTCCCTAAAATGGTGTTTTAAACTTTTTTTACATTTTATTTTGCAAACTGGCATAGGGATGCATTATAGGAGATGCCGAGTGAATGAGAAGATAAGGCTCCCCAAGAATGTGCATGTATCTACACTGAATATGTGTGGGGAGGCTAGATACCCCATATTTTAAGATAAGAAGAGAGTAATAGGGCCGATTGCAGTTTTATGGCTTGAAGAGAATGGGAGGAGAAAATTTAGTGGAATGAAGTCTTATTGATAAGATGACTAAAAGGCCTGCGGGAAAGCTCTATAGTCCTTGCCAAGGTTATTTGGAGTTGGACTCATTTTTTTGTAGTTGTAAGAAAGTGTTGAACCTGGTCATAAGGTGCCCCAGTTTTATTTAAACCAGTCCACCACCTATATACATTGTGAATACTGGCCAATTCCTGGGTGCATTTTTATTGTCTATGTTCGTGGTTTGTATTCTTAAGTTAAAATAAGTCTGTGGCCCAAACTCTTCTTGAAACTTGCAATTATTTTTGTCTTTAAAATATAGCCAAAGAAAAATGATGTTGATTGATCACAATCTGGTAAGACTAATGCTAGATATTTAATGGGCATTCGAAAGATTTCAATTTCCTTTCTCTTAGCTTTTCATTTATGAATAAAATATGCTCGTTAATCTTATGGTACGGTGTGCATTTGGACATAGATAAAAAGAAGAGAAACTTAATAGCATATACTAAGTAAGTCATGGTTTTTTCTTCTAACACTATATTTTTATTTAAAAAATCTGATCCAAAAGGTCAACTCCTTCTTGGAGAAGTGGTTGAAATATTTTTGTAAGTAGCCTATTCTAATTGAGAACCAGAGGTATAAGTCTGCAGTGTGTTTGTATTGTTTGGATTGACCTACTGGATTGGTGTCTCAACTCTTGGTCCAAGATTTGCTTTTACAGGATGGCCTCTCCTAAAACTCTTAAAACAAATCAATTATTCAGAATGCTAAATAGAGGACAAGTTCATGAGTGTCCTTGACTTTATTTTATTTCTTGTGACATTTTTCATTAACCTATTGTGAAAAAAATATATAACCAAATGTATATCTTTTCATTAAAAGTAGCTTTTTATCTGGGTTTAGTGAAGCAATGCTCATCAGAGAAGCCATCATGCTCTCCCGAGCTCTGGATGTTGCAGGTGACTGATTAAACATTGGTGTCTAAACAAGTTAGGTTCCTATTCCCATATCCCAGATTCAAGTAACAAATTTTTGCCTTTAACTTTTTTATGTATTTTTTAGGAATATATTATTTGCAAAAAGGATTCAATGACTTAAAAGTAAAAAAACCAAAAACCCAATACACTGTCCTAGTGCTAACGTTAAGGCTACTAGCCTAAATTATAGTACATGACAGCATTTGCTGCTTGAATTATTCTTGGATGAGAAACTCTTTCAGACATTAATTGCTTAAAAATTTTTTTTGTACATACTGTTTTATATTTTTCCACTGCTCTATAATAAGCATGCATCATAATCCAAAAATAAAACTTAAAAAAATGTTCCTCAGCTAAGGTAGCAGAAAACCCCTTCCTCACAGTAAGGACAGTCTTGAAAAAGGGGAATAAATGGTTTTGACTTCTCAGTTGCTCAGTTTGTCTTCTATACCCTATGACATTGTACAGACTCCCTGTCAGTTTGGGTCTGTTTTTCGTTTGTTTGTTTTGGCCCTTTGGGCTAGGCTGGGTAATCCCTTTGGCAGCTGACTTATTATCTCTTTACATGTGAGAAAATAAATTTAAGACAAGTGTACATTTTTAAAAATTTTCTTAAGTATTTATTTTTGAGAGAGGCAGAGTATATTCAGGGAAGGGGCAGGGAGCAAGGGAGACACAGAATAGGAAGCAGGCTTCAGGCTCTGAGCTGTCAACCCAGAGCCTGACACAGGGCTTGGAACTCATGAATCTGGAGATCATGACCTGAGCCAAAGTCAGATGCTTAACCGACTGAGCCACCCAGGCACCCCAAGACAAGTATACTTTTCACCTCTTCCTCCTCCATCAGTACCACACTGGTCCATAGCTCTGCCATTTCTCTCTCTTTTTTTTTTCTTACCGTCGCTCTCCTGCAGTATTGAAATAACCTACTCACTGGTTTCCCTTCTCCTTTGACCTCACAATCTATTCTTAACAGAGCTGCCAGAATGGTGCTCTAAAACAAAAAAAAAAAAGAAATCAGATTCTGTCAGCCAATGCTCAGAAACTGCCAGGAGTCTCCCATCTCAATCACAGTAAAAGTCTAATGTCTCTATACCACCCTTATCCTCTCCCCAGTATATTTCTAGTCTCCTAGCTTGTCTCCGTCATGCTGGGAGTGTTCCCACTGAGGACTTTTGAAGATATTGCTTCCTTCCTAGAAATGCTCTTCCCTTAGAAATTCCCATGACTTGTGTTCTCACTTCCTCCAAATATTTGGGTTTTTTTTTTTTTTTTTAATATATGAAATTTATCGTCAAATTGGTTTCCATACAACACCCAGTGCTCATCCCAAAAGGTGCCCTCCTCAATACCCATCACCCACCCTCCCCTCCCTCCCACCCCCCCATCAACCCTCAGTTTGTTCTCAGTTTTTAACAGTCTCTTATGCTTTGGCTCTAATATTTGTTCAAATACCACTTTCAAAGAGAGGCTTAGATTAACCACTCTATTTAAAAAATTACAGTTTTTACTCCTGTATTCCTTATCCCATTCTCTTTTTGTCTCTATGTAGTAATTATCAATTTCTAGCAAAATATATCTTACTTATTTTTGTATTGTTTCTGTCCCACCATAGTATAGTTTCCATGGGCACAAGATTTTTTTGACTGTTTTGTTCACTAATATATCCCCATGTCGAAGTAAAATGATTCTCATATAATATTGGATAAATAAATGTTAAGGATTTATTCAGATCATTAATGGAATGACTATCAGGGTGGTAAAACTGGCAAAACTTTTGAGAAACCAAGTATTTTAGGCACTGAAGGAGGAATAATATTAATAGCTTAGAAACAAAACTTGTTAATGTATTATAGGACACTATAATAATAAAGTTAGGGTTACATTTCTATCAGGAAACAAATCATTTGTGTTTCTGCTAAACAAAAATCTACACATGCCAAGTAATTTCATAGCATCTGAGCTGTAGTCAACAGTAAATAGTAGGTTAAAGGCATGTTCACCTAGATAAAGAAATAATCCTGGAGTGTGACTGTTAAACAATATTCTCCAATATAACCTTGAAAGGGCAGGCCATTTTTCTTAAAATTTGAATGTCCAGAAGAGTGATCACCATGTATAGTACATACTCAATAAATCAATAAAGAAGGCAAAAATGTCTGGCTGGAATGATATGAAAATCAGCATGGAATTGCTGTTTTCCTCCCAATGTATGATATAGCTAAACATGGATTTTGTATCCAGTGAAAGAATCAGACTCAAAATTACTTCGCAATTAAGGACAATTATGCATGTTGAAGTGTATTTTGACTACCTCCTTCCCTTCTGAGTGTTGGCTATACTTCATGACTGCTTCTAAATAATAGAGTATGAAAAGTGGAAATTAAATTTACAGCAGAGAAACTTGGCAAACATTACCATGGCCAAGTGACCAACATGAACATTATTGGTGATAAGTCATGGTGATAACACGTACTCTTCTTAGGCTGTGAGAAGAGCATTTCACTTCCATAATATTCTTCCTAAAAGTCTTACATGCTAGGCTCACCTTGAGAAAAAAAACAGACAAACCCAAATTGACAGTGTACAAAATACCTCACTGGTAGTCAAGAAACTGTCAAGTTCATGAAAAACAAGGAAAATCTGAGGAATCATCACAGGCCAGAGGAGAATAAAGAAACATGAGTAGGAAATGTATTGTGGTGTCCTGGATGCCATCCTGGGACAGAGCAAGATTAGTGGGAAAAACTAGTGAAATCTTAGCTGAACTAGTAGTAATATGCCAATGTTAGTTTCTTAGTTTTTCCAACGTGTCTGGGTAGTGTAAGATATTAACGACAGGGGTCGTCACCACCACCCCCCTCTGAATAAGGGGGACAAGGGAATTTGTTTTTCAGATTTTCTGTGAATCTAAATCTAATCTAAAATTTAAAAGCAAAGTTTATTAAAAATGTGCTCTGACACCCCTAGACACTTACCTCAACTTACTAGAAAGCAAAGGAAAAGAGGTAGAGAGGAAGAAATAAATAAAAAAAGAATCAATGCTTGAAGGAAACATTTCAGAAAATTTTAAATATATATTTTTTATTACCAAGTGATAAATCAGGGTAAGACTGCCTTGTGTCTTCACATCTTTCCATCAGATTTCCAGTCTTTTAGCATATGCTCATTAGTGTTTCATCCTGGAGGAAGAAAGTCGCCTTCTGTAACCATATGTTAAACAGAAAATTAAAAAAAATAAAAGACTTTGTTTTCCAAAAAAACAAGAAAATTTCATTGCCAAACCGTGGAGCACTGGTTTGAGATGATTCCTCTCTTCAGAAGCATTCTACTCACAGAATGTAATTGTTATTATTTGGATATTTTAGAGATTATTTCAGCAAATTAGGCATGAATGCTCAAGATAATTGCTTCAATTATCCATTCCTCTCTGTTCATATATGTATATTGTGCTTGGTTTTGTTTTACTTCACTTTTGTTTGGTATCCTAAGTGCCAGAATCATTATGCAAATCTTAAGAAATATTTAGAATCTTTATATGCTCTTATCTATTTTCAAACCACAAGAAATACCCATCAGGTTAATCAGTACAGTGTGTGTGTGTGTGTGTGTGTGAAGTGTGTGTGAAGTGTGTGTGTGAAGTGTGGTGGAGAATATTATATTTTGACTTCATGGAATCAATTAACTAATTTGTGCCCTTTACTCTTTATTGTATTAGCTTATTAAAATTAAGTATGTTGATAAGGGTTGATTTATTATTTTTATTTTTAAATAATTCATTTATTTTTTATAATTTACATTCAAGTTAGTACATGGTGCAACAATGATTTCAGGAGTAGATTCCTTAAGCCCCTTATCTGTTTAGCCCATGCCCTTCTCCTACAACCCCTCCAGTAACCCTCTCTTTTCTATATTTAAGAGTCTTTTATTTTTTGTCCCCCTCCCTGTTTATATATATCTATATCTATAGATCTATATCTAATCTATATCTATATCTAAATCTATATCTAATCTATATTTATATCTATATCTATATCATCTATATCTATATCCATATCTATATCTATATCATCTATATCATCTATATCATCTATATCATCTATATCATCTATATCATCTATATCTATATCTATATCTATATCTATATCTATATCTATATCTATCTATATCATCTATATCATCTACCACATCTTCTTTATCCATTCATCCATCGATGGACATCTGGGCTCTTTCCATGCTTTGGCTATTGTTGATAGTACTGCTAGAAACATTGGGGTGCATGTGTCCCTTCAAAACAGCATACCTGTATCCCTTGGATAAATAGTAGTACAATTGCTGGGTTGTAGGGTAGTTCTATTTTTAATTTTTTGAGGAACCTCCAACGTGTTTTCCAGAGTGGCTGCACCAGTTTGCATTCCCTCCAGCAATGCAAAAGAGATCCTCTTTCTCCATATTCTCGCCAACATCTCTTGTTGCCTGAGTTGTTAATGTTAACCATTCTGACAGGTGTGAGGTGATATCTCAGTGTGGTTTTGATTTGTATTTCCTGGATGATGAGTAATGTTGAGTATTTTTCATGTGTTGGTTGGCCATCTGGATGTCTTCTTTGGAGAAGCATCTATTCATGTCTTCTGCCCCTTTCTTCACTGGATTGTTTGTTTTTTGGGTATTGAGTTTGATGAGTTCTCTATAGATTTTGGATACTAACCCTTTATCTGATATGTTGTTTGCAAATATCTTCTCCCATACTGTTGGTTGCCTGTCAGTTTTGCTGATTATTTCCTTTGCTGTTTAGAAGCTTTTTATTTTGATGAGGTCCCAATAGTTATTTTTTTCCTTTTGTTTCCCTTGTCTCCTGAGACGTGTTGAATAAGACATTGCTCTGGTTAAGGTCAAAGAGGTTTTTGCCTGCTTTCTCCCCAAGGATTTTGATGGTTTCCTGTCTGTTTAGGTCTTTCATCCATTTTTGAGTTTATTTTTGTGTATGGTGTAAGAAAGTGGTACAGGTTCATTTTTCTGCATGTCACTGTCCAGTTTTCCCAGCACCCACTTGGTGAAGAGACTTTATTCCATTGGATATTCTTTCCAGCTTTGTCAAAGATTAGTTGGCCATTGGATTGTGGGTCCATTTCTGGGTTCTCTAATCTGTTCCATTGATCTGAATGTTTGTTTTTGTGCCAATACCATACTATCTTCATGATGACGGCTTTGTAATGCAGCTTAAAGTCTGGGATTGTGATGCCTCCTGCTTTGGTTTTCTTTTTCAAGATTGCTTTGGCTATTCTGGGTCTTTGCTGGTTCCATACAAATTTTAGGGTTGTTTTTTTTTAGCTCTGTGAAGAATGCTGGTGTTATTTGGATAGGTATTGCACTGAATATGTAGATTGCTTTGGGTGGTATTGACATTTTAGCAATATTTGTTCTTCCTATATAGGAGTATGGAATATTCCATTTTTTTGTATTTTCAGTTTCTTTCATTAGCTTTCTATAGCTTTCAGTGTACAGATTTTTCACCTCTTTGGTTAGATTAATTCCTAGTTATTTTATGATTTGGTGCAATAGTAAATGGGATCGAATCCTTGATTTCTCTATCTGTTGCTTCATTATTGATGTATAGGAATACAACAGATTTCTGGGCATTGATTTTGTATCATGCAACTTTGCTGAATTCATGGATAAGTTCTGGCAGTTTTTTGGTGTAAACTTTGAGTTTTCCATATAGAGTATCATGTCATCTGCGAAGAGTGAAACTTTGACCTCCTCCTGGCTGATTTGGATGTCTTTTATTTCTTTGTGTTGTCTGATTGCAGAGGCTAAGACCTCCAATACTATGTTGAATAACAGTGGTGAGAGTGGACATCCCTGTCTCCTTCCTGACCTTAGGGGGAAAGCTCTCAGTTTTTCACCATTGACGATGATATTAGTGGTGGGTTTCTCATATATGGCTTTTGTGATCTCGAGGTATGATCTTTCTATCCCTACTTTCTTGAGGGTTTTTATAAAGAAAGGATGCTGTATTTTGTCAAATGCTTTTTCTGCATCTATTGAGAGGATCATGTGGTTCTGTCCTTTTTTTTATTGATGTGATTGATTGTTTTGCGGATATTGAACCAGTCCTGCATCCCAGGTATAAATCCCAGTTGTTCGTGGTGAATAACTTTTTTAATGTATTGTTGGATCTGGTTGGCTAATATCTTGTTGATGATTTTTGCATCCATGTTCATCAGGGAAATTGGTCTATAATTCTCCTTTTTAGTGGGGTGTTTGGTTTTGAAATCAAGGTAATGCCGACTTCATAGAATTTGGAAGTTTTCCTTCCATTTCTATTTTTTGGAACAGCTTCAAGAAAATAAGTGTTAACTCTTCTTTAAATGTTTGGTAGAATTCCCCTGGAAGGCCATCTGGCTCTGGAGTCTTATTTTTTGGGAGATATTTTTTACTATTTCGATTTCTTTACTGGTTTTGTGTCTGTTCAAATTTTCTGTTACTTCCTGTTTCAGTTTTGGTAGTTTATATGTGTTTAGGAATTTGTCCATTTCTTCCAGATTGCCCATTTTATTGGCGTATAATTGCTCATAATATTCTTTTATCATTGCTTTTATTTCTTTTTTTTTAAATTTTTTTTAACGTTTATTTATTTTTGAGACAGAGAGAGACAGAGCATGAACGGGGGAGGGGCAGAGAGAGAGGGAGACACAGAATCAGAAGCAGGCTCCAGGCTCTGAGCCATCAGCCCAGTGCCCGACGCGGGGCTCGAACTCACGGACCGCGAGATCGTGACCTGGCTGAAGTCGGACGCTTAACCGACTGAGCCACCCAGGCGCCCCTCATTGCTTTTATTTCTGCTGTGTTGGTTGTGATCTCTCCTATTTCATTCTTGATTTTATTTATTTGGGTTCTTTCCTTTTTCTTTGATCAAATTGGCTAAGGGTTTATCAGTTTTGTTAATTCCTTCAAAAAACCTATTTCTGGCTTTATTGATCTGTTCTACTGTTGTTTTGGTTTCGATAGCATTGACTTCTGCTCTAATCTTTATTATTTCCTGTCTTATGCTGGTTTTGGTTTTTATTTGCTGTTTTTTTCCAGCTCTTCAAGGTGTAAGATTAAGTTGTGTATCTGAGATCCTTCATCCTTCTTTAGGAAGGCCCGGATTGCTATATACTTCCTCTTATGACTGCTTTTGCTGTGTCCCAGAGATTTTGGGCTGTGGTTTATCATTTTCATTGGCTTCCATGTAGTTTTTAATTTACTCTGTAACTTCTTGGTTAGCCCATTCATTCCTTAGTAGGATGGTCTTTAGTCTCCAAGTATTTGTTACCTTTTCCACATTTTTTCTTGTATTTGATTTTGAGTTTCATAGCATTGTGGTCTGAAAATATGCACAGTATGATCTTGATCTTTTTGTACTGGTTGAGGGCTGATTTGTGTCCCAGTATGTGATCTATTCTGGAGAATGTTTCATGTACACTAGAGAAGAATGTGTATATCACTGCTTTAGGATGAAATGTTCTGAATATATCTGTTAAGTCCATCTGGTCTAGTGTGTCATTCAAAACCATTGTTTCCTTGTTGATTTTCTGTTTAGATGATCTGTCCATTGTTGTCAGTGGGTTGTTGAAGTCCCCTTCTATTATGGCATTATTATCAATGAGTTTCTTTATGTTTATGATGAATTGATTTATATATTTGGGTGCTCTCACATTTGGAGCATACATGTTTGCAATTTTTGGATATTCTTGGTCGATAGACCCCTTGATTATGATATAATGCCCTTCTTCATCTCTTGTTACAGTCTTTATTTTAAAGTCTACATTGTCTGATATACGTATGGGTACTACAGCTTTCTTTTGTCAGTGATTAGCATGATAGATGGTTCTCCATCCCCTTACTTTCAATCTAAAGGTGTCTTAGGTCTAAAGTGGGTCTCTTGTAAACAGCATATAGATGCATCTTGTTTTCTTATCCATTCTGTTACTCTGTGTCTTTTAATTAGAGCATTTAGTCCATTGACATTTACAGTGAGTACTGAAAGATATGAATTTATTGCCATTATGTTGCCTGTAGAGTTGGAGTTTTCTGGTGGTATTATCTGGTCCTTTGTAATCTTTGTTGTTTTTGGTCTTTTCTTTTTTCATGTTTTCTCCCCTCAGAGATTCCCCCTTAAAATTTCTTGCAGAGCTTTTTTAGTGGTCAAGAACTCCTTTAATTTTGTCTGATAAACTTTTAATCTCTAATTCTATTTTGAAAGATAGGCTCGCTGGATAAAGAATTCTTGGTTGCATATTTTTCTGATTCAGCACATGGAATATATCCTGCCACTCCTTTATGGCCTGCCAAGTTTTTTTGGTAGGTTTGCTGCAAACCTGATCTGTCTTCCCTTGTAGGTTAAGGACTTTTTTTCCTTTGCTGCTTTCATGATTCTTTCCTTGCCTGAGTATTTTGTGAAATAGACTATGATTGGTGGTTGGTTGATGGTTGATGGTTGGTTTTTGTTGAATCTAAAAGGAGTCCTCTGTGCTTCCTGGATTTTGATGTCTGTGTCTTTCCCCAGATTAGGAAAGTTTTCTGCTATGATTTGCTCACCAACCCCTTCTACCCTCTTTTCTCTCTCTTCATCCTCTGGGACCCCTATGATTCAGATGTTGTTCCTTTTTAATGAGTTGCTGATTTCTCTAATTCTTAAATCGTACTCTTTTGTCTTAGTCTTCCTTTTTTTTCCCTGCTTTATTTATTGTTCTCCACAAGTTTGTCCTCTACATTGCTGATTTGCTGCACTGCTTCATCCATACTTGCTGCTGTGGTATCTATTTTAGATTGCAGCTTAGTTATAGCAATTTTTTTTTCATCCTGACTAGCTTTTATCTACACACAAAGAGATTCTAATCTGTTTTCAACCCCAGCTAGTATTCTTATTATCAAGATTCTGAATTCTGATTCAGACATCTTGCATATATCTGTCTTGCTTAAGTCCCTGGCTGTCACTTCCTCCTGTTCTTTCTTTTAGGGTAAATTCCTTTGTTTCATCATTTTGAAGGAAGAAAAAGAATTAATAAGGAAAAAAATTAAAAGTTTAAAAACAACACAAAAGTCAAATAAAGATGTTAGATCCTAGGTGTGTTCTGGTCTGTTTGTTGAAAGGAGCTTGATAGATTAGAAAAAAAAATGGAAGAGAAGAAGAGAAAAAAGGAACATGTTTGAAATTTTAAAAGAATAAATACAATGCAATATAATAAAATGAAATGATGGAAGTAAAAAAATAGAATTTGAAAAACTTACAAAAAGTAAAAATACAGTAGAAAAAAATTAAGGAACAGTATTTTTAATAGAAATGGAAAATAATAATTTTTTTTCTCTTTCTGTAATCAAGAATAAGAAAAGAAAAAAAATTGAATAGATGGACCAGCAAACAGACTGAAGTATGATTGAAATTACATGTGTTTCCCCTATGTGTTTAACCTATGTCTTTTGGAGTTTGTGAGGCAAAGTCAACAAATGTCTGAATTTTTCTTAGAACCAAACAGGACTCAAGGTAAGAGTGGCAGAAGGAGCCACCATAGTGGCGTATAGGCTCTGTGGGAATTAGCTTGCTTGCACTGATGGTGGTCCCAAAGTGCATGAAGCCTCAAAACCAGATGTGCAATATAGCCCTGGTAAAGTGAGGTGACAGATGCAGACTCTGACAGGGAATCTTAAGTGGCAACTCAAAGAGGAGGCAGCGGCAGTCAGTATCACCCAGCAAGGAAAGCTGCTAAGATAACAAAGTCTGGTCAGATCACAGGAAACAAAAACCAGATCAGATTGACACTAGTCAAGCATAACTTTTTTTCTCCCTCCCCTCCATCTGTCCCTTCCATCCTCCTCTTCAGCTTTGGGGAAGTTACAAGATGCCTGAAGAGCAGGAGTGAAGAGCTAGCTACAAGGAGGGAGAAATGAAGCCAAGAATGCTTTCAACCTGCTAGCCTGAAGCATATCCAAGGGAGCAGGCTTTTTATCTTTAAATGAAGTTGGGAGTTTTCCTCTCCTCCCCTCCCTTCCATAATCCTTCTTTCTCTTTAACATTCCTTACCTGACTTTACTTTCAAAATCAAAGGCCTGGAGATATAAGATTTTGAATCTAAAATGGAAATTTACTTTTAAATGAAAGCTGGAGTTTACTTATTTTTGTTATATAGGACTGGGTATGCCAATCATTGAACCTGGAGACCTTTTTTATTATCTGAGAATGAGTGGGAAAGCTATTGGGTTTGCGCTGGATCCCATCCAGGGACAAGGGGTAAACTTGTCCCACAAAAAGGGTTTGAATGGGCAAAGGGAGAAAATAAAGTTTTCTAAATCCTCCTGCCAATTCTACTCATTCATCCTACTAATTACAACTCTATGCAGTATGTTCTACTTGGTTTATATTATTTGAAATTGGTTTTGTTCCTCTTCAATTCAGTATTCTATAGAAATGCCATGTTTAATTTTGATCTTTTGGTACAATTGCCTGAACATGTTTTTATCTTGTATATTATGTACCCAATGCAGTTTTCAATGAATAAACTGTTCCTTAAAGACTTCTAAAACCTTATTTTGCTCTACTTGTGCCTTATGCACACAACAGTTGTATTATACAATTGTGTATTCAAAATCTGAGGTTTATTCCTATAAGGTAGTGATTTTGAAAATGTGTTCTTTTTTTTTTTTTTTTTTTTTGCTTTCTTTGCAACACTGCATTGATAGTTTTTTCACTAACTGCTGCCAGCATAAATCTCTGCCCTTTAGCCAGGGTAAGCTTTGGGCTTTGGATACTTAATTTTTTATTTTTTTCCTTTCTTTTCTGTCATTGTTCACAGACTCTTCTCAAAGATTTGGAATACTTTAATACCTATTCAGCTAAATAATACTTGTATAGACTAGAGCCTGCTTGGTATCAATATTCTCAGTTCTAATTTCATTGCTCTTTTCATACTTCAGGAAAGTGATTTTTGGACTGTGGCCCAGGCACAGGGTTACTATTATGGGATGGGCAGCTTATGAGGGTTGCCCCATTCTTACTTTAATAGGGGCCTCTCACCTTTTGCCTGTTTTGTGTTTTTAGTCACCAGGTATAATTCCTTTGAGGAAGATGTCCACAAAATAGATTTTGGAAATCATTTCTTTATTTTTTTACAGATTTTATTAAATTTATTACTAATCTCTACACCCAGTGTGGGGTTTGAAACTACAACCCCCAAATCAAGAGTCCCATGCTCCATAGACTGAGCTAGTCAGGCGCCCGGAAAATCATTTCTTTAAGAGTAGTTTGAACACTTCATCGAGTTATTTTTTCTTTTGCCTTTCAAAATTTGCTAAGTATTAAATAATACTTTGTAGTTTCTTTAACTTCAAGATGTTTCATATCAAAACTTTTGCTATTTTTTGATATTTCTTCATAGAATTTTTAATGGCTAAATCAGCCCTGTCATTTAATGAAAGAAGAAATCTTTTATCTTCATTTAAAAAATATTGTACCAATGATTCCTTCAACTACTTTAATTGTATTTAAAAGATATAACCAAATTGACTTCATTATATTCTTTAAAATGTAATTCTGTACATCATTTTATATTTTCATACTATAAGAGTAATACACACTCTGGGGAAAGTAGGGAAAATATAGAAAAGAAAAAAGATTGTTCACAATCCTATAGCTTTGAGAAAAACCACTATTAATATTTAGTGTATAATCTAGTGTTTTATAAGTGTTCAAAAAGTGTTATTATACTGTGTTTAAAGCATTGAATTTTGCTCTTTGATTTTAACTTAGCATTTAAAAACTTCACTGAGCTTCATGTTAGGAAAAATTGTTCTCATTTTTATATTTTTGTGTATTGATCCTCAGTAGAAAAGTACCTATCTGTCATTTTATAAGCGTTATTATTTTTTAAATGCAAAAATTCTTACAGAAATGATGAAAAGCACTGTCCTTTTGATGTGTTTTTACTATGTTAATAAGTGATTTTAGCAATTATAATAAAATCTCCATAGTATTTCACTGTTTGAAAAGTCTGTCATATAGTCATGTAGAGAATTTATATATATACTCTCAGTAAATACAAATTCTATCATTTATATGTTTATACATACACTGAATTTTTAAATATGTTTACAATTATATCTATAATTCTTTTTGCCTTCATGACAACATAGTCCTGTTCCAGTCACAGTTTTTTAATACACTGTTATTGACACAGACAGTGTGGCATTTTGCTCAGGAAAAAATAGTAGATAAAAATGGCAGCGTGTGGATATTTTAGGCATAAATTGTATTCTAAAGGCTGGTACTGCCAAAAAAAAAAAAAAAAGAGGCAAAAGGCAAGGTGTTCGCATGACAGTATAAGCCCAGGTACAGTTTAATAAACAAGAACCAAGAAGGATCTGATTTGGGGAAAGTATGTATTGGAAGATTTGGTAATGAGTAGGTAGTGGGAGGACTATAAAAAAAAAAAAGAGCCAGGCCATGATAGCACGTCTGTCTAAATAAGGTGAATAACAAAAGCAAAAATAAAGCTCCGTGAAATGTCATGAGCCAGAATGTGAGAAAATTAAATTTGACACATCACCATTGACCTGGGTGGAATGGAGTAGACACATACTATGTCCCCAGTACTTTGGGACTTTCAGGGACCCAGCCTACTGCTTTAAGTGCCTATTATTAAAGAAGGTCAAATGTAAGTCATAAGTCCCTTTTCTCTCAAGCAAATGGAAAGACAAGCAATTTCTACACATAAGATACTTTGCTGGATGTTGACTCAGTGGTTTGCTGGAGCCAGTAAGAGAAGGCAATTGTGGGCATCCTTCCCTGTGTTCAGTATATCCAACTGTACATCTGACTTCATGTTCAGCAATATGTTGGTAGCTTAAGATTTTCTCTGTGGTGGTAATGTTTACACAATGAGAATTAGCAAACACTACAATCAGGCCTTTTGATTCCTTTCCTTTTTTTCTTTCTTTTTCTTTCTTTCCCAGAGGTCTGGTTCATTACCATACCATTGTGCTGCATCTCATATGTTAAATATTCATTTTCTGAGACGGGGAAGTACATCCAGGGGATAGCTGAATAGGATTGAGATGAAGCAAGCTCTAAAACCCCAGGGCAAATTTCCAGTAAGTTCAAATATTGTGACGCCACAGGGACTTCAATGCTAGTCAATGAGCTATGGAGACGACTTTCCCAACAAAATCTGTATCTCAGCCCTTACTTTTTACCAGCCCATTTATTCTTGTTTCTGCAATCCCACATTGCCCTGTACAGTTAATAATTCTGGAATTCCAGGGAGGTCTGTTTACGGGCAGCCCATCTCTACCCGTCTGTCTGTCTATCTATCTATTTATCTATCTATCTACCTATCATCTAAATTTCTTTCTATCTTAATGTTTCTCTCTCCATATTCTTTAAAATCAATGGAAAGTTCAACAGAAAGTAATAAAAATGCTTACTGATAAGGAGAAGGAAATAGAAAGTTGGATGGATGGGGACAGAGATGAAAGCAAGATTTCCATGATCTGTACCGTTCTACAGTTCCGACTATGGAAATATGTCAACATTTTGCTCAGATATAAACAAAGTAAAATAAAAAAGGGTAAAACAAGGAACCTAACTATGTAAAGACTTATGAAGGGTCTGAGACCGTTGCTAAGATAGCCCCGTGAGTCTTTTTCTAATAGTTGTTTTTTATTGTTGAGTTTAAGAGTTCTTTATATATTTTGGGTAATAGTCTTTTATCAGATGTACTTTTGCAAATACTTTCTCCCAATATGTGTTTTTTTTTCTCATTATTTTGACATCATTTTTTTCAAAGCAGAAGTATTTAATTTTAATTAAGTCCAATTTACACATTATTTCTTCTGTGACTTTTGCATTTGATGTTGTATCTAAAAAGTCAGTGCCATACCCCAGGTTCACCTATGTTTTTTCCTATGTCATTTTCTAAAGTTTTATAGTTTTGTGTTTTTCATTTAAGTCTGTGATCCATTTTGTGTTAATTTTTGTCACAGGTATAAGATTTGTGTCTAGATTCTTTTCTTTTAATTAATTAATTAATTAATTTTTTTGCATGTGGATGTTCAGTTGTTCCAACATCATGTGTTGAAAAGAATGTTTGCTCTGTTGTATTGCCTTTGCTCCTTTATCAAATATTTATGTGGATATATTTCTGGGCTCTTTGCCGTGTTCCATTGAACTACTTGCCTTGTCTTTCACCAGTTATACACTGTCTTAATGACTGCAGCTTTATAGTAAGTTTTGAAGTCATTGATGTCAGTCCTCCAATTGTGTTTTTCTCCTTCAATACTGTTTTTTGTATTCTGGGTCTTTTGCCTCTCCAAATAAAGATTAGAACCAGTTAATTGATCCCCACAAAATAACTCACTGGGATTTAGATTGGGATTGCATTGATTCTATAGATCAAATACCAATTTATGTTAATAATTCTAAGCAACTAGTAGTAGATAGGAACATCCACAAGCTGATAAAAGACATCTCTCTCTCTCTCTTTGGTTTTGTCCTTTTTATTATTTTATTAGATGTAATTTGTTATATTTTATTTAAGGATTTTTGTGTCAATGTTCATAAGGAAAAATGGTCTGTAGTTTTCTTCTTGTAAGGTCTGTGATTTTGGTACCAGTGCAAGGCTGGCCTCATGAAATGAGTATTAAATGTGTGTTTAAAAAAAAATTTTACATTTATTTTTTTTTGAGAGACAGGGCGCAAGCTGGGGAGGGGCAGAGAGAGAGGGAGACACAGAATCCGAAGCAGGCTCCAGGTTCTGAGCCATCAGCACATAGCCCGATGCGGGGCTCAAACTCACAAACTGTGAGATCATGACCTGAGCTGAAGTCGATTGCCTAACCAACTGAGCCGCCCAGGTGCCCCTGAAATATGTTTTTAATCTATTTCTCAGAAATAATATAAAATTATTTCTTAAATATTTGGCATAATTTACCAATGAAACCTGTTGGGCCTGAAATTTTGTTTTTAATAAATATTTTTTTACTATAAATTCAATTTTTAAAGATAAATATAAGGGTATACAGGGTATTTACATTTCTGGAATAAACTTAGTTTTTGTCTTTCAAGCAATATGATACATACATGTTGAATTGACTGGCATTAAGTTGCTCATAAAATATCCCTATTATCCATTTAATGTATAGAGTCTGTAGTAATATTTTCTCTCTCATTCCTAATATTGGTGACTTGCATATGATCTCTTTATTTTAAATGTTTTTTAATGTTTATTTTTGAGAGATAAAGAGACAGAGCATGAGTTGGGGAGGGGCAACGAGAAAAGAGAGAGAGAGACAAAGAATCTGAAGCAGGCTCCAGGCTCTGAGCTGACAGCACAGAGCCCGATGAGGGGCTCGAACTCACCAACAGTGAGATCATGATCTGATACCAAGTCGACGCTTAATGGACTGAGCCACCCAGGCGCCTTTTTAACATTTATTTTATTTTTTTTAATTTTCATTTTTAATGTTTATTTTTGAGAGCGAAAGAAGCAGAGCTTGAGCAGGGGAGGGGCAGAGAGAAAGATTGATCTCTTTATTTTTTTAATACATCAAGTTAGACTGTTCTTTCACTGTAATTTCTTACCTGACCATGGATTCTTTAGAACTGTGTTTAACTGTGTTTTCTAAACATTGCAGATTGTTCTATTTATTTTCTGGAATATTATTGTATTTTTAAAATTATATCTTAACGCCAGTGTGCTCAGATAACATACTTTGAATGATTTTAATCTTTTAAATTTATTGAGATTCACCTCATGCCTGGAATATGGCCTATCTTGTGAATATTACAGGTCACTTGAAAATGATGACCATGATTGTTTTCAGTGCTGGTTTTTTAAATGTTAATTAAGATAACTTGATTGGTTGTGGTGTTACATAATCTGCAGCATATTAATTACCTGTATGTTTGCTTCTATTATCCATCAGCTCTTGAATGCTCTATTTTGTTGCTGTTTTACTTTTTTTTCCTCTTTGTTTCAGTTTGGATAGTTTCCATTTATTTTTTTTCCATTCACTAATTCTTTCCTCCACTTCACTAATTCTTTCCTCCACTCTGTCAAGTGCCATTTATTCATCAAAAGGATTCTTAATTTCTTATATAGTGTTTTCATTTCTAGCATTTCCTGTTAATGTCCTATGTAAGTTTCCTTCTCTATGTTCAAATTCCTCATTTATCATGCAGGTTTTTCACCTTGTACTTTACATGATTTAACATGTTAATTACAATACATTAAAGTATTCATATAACATTTTTAACATTTTGGTTTGTCTCGGGGTCTACTTTTTTGTTGTTTGTTTTATTTGTTTTGCTTTACTCTCTTCTCTTCTTGGCCATGGATTATACCATGGCTTTGCTTTTGTGAATGTCTAAAATTTTTGATGGGATGCTAAACATTGTAAGTAAAAGGATCACAGAGGCTGAGGTAAATAATATTTACGTTGAGAAATACACACCCCTGTTCCTTTTTCTTACCATCCGCGGGAGAGGATCAGTGTTGTGTCTGCCAATCTGAGCTTGAGGTAAATGGGTTTGTGATTGCTAAAGTTATTTTCAGTGCACAAGAGGCTTCAGATTGCTTCAGTTTTGTGCTACTGTTACCTTGTGCAGAGAGTGAAGCTTGAAAGCCCATTGAATCTGTGCCTCCCTGGTACAGTCTGTTCAGCGTTCTCGCTCTTCTCACAGTGGTAGCAGAATTTAGTGTTACGTTGGTTCAACGTCCTGGATCTAAGCTGTGTATTTTCCTCCATTCCTCCCCTTCCATGCAGTAGGTGTGGTAGCAGAACCCTTCAGTGTATTGCATATTGATCAGTGTAGGAGGGGGGATGGAGACACAAGTTTCCTGCACACCCCCTAGTAGGTCTTATGTCACATTTAAGTAGACATAAATAAAATCGTAACCTCTCTAAATTTTACTTATGATTAACTTAGTGAGATAATGATTGCTGGATGGTATATTGAAAATAGCTCGAGACATATTCCTAATGCCTGGGCTTCTACATTGCTTAAATTATCCTCACTTTTTAAAATGGAGTTCTCATTAAAGTGCTTGTTTTCTTAAAAAGCTTATGGAGTATAATTTTTATAAACAATTAGGGCAATGAAGAGGAACAAAATCAGCCAACAATGCCATGTTTTCAAACACTAGTCTAATGAAAAATCTCAAATGATTTTATTGACAAAAATTCTGGAGGTATTAGAGCTTGCTTCATAAACTGAAGTTAAATTTATAGTGCCAATGAATAAATGAAATTCCCAGTTGATAAGCAATTATCATAAGGGGAAAAAGCCACTGCAGTAAGTGCCAGTTGGCAAGTGGCACCCTTGTTGGCAGTCTCTGTCGATGCTACAGACTGAATCAACATCCTCGCTGAACTATCATCTCACCCATAGAGGTGTTCTGTGTACAACATGGTTGACACATTTTTTAGGAGAGTACTGGAATGCTCTTTTGCTATGCCTATTGTTTCTATTCTGTGAAAACACAAGGAAAAATAGAGAGGATTTCACTTAATTAAAATATATTTTGTGTTTAGAAACCCTTGCATGTCTACTTTCCCAAATTTCATTGACATGTTTGATATGTTTTAAAATGTGAACATTATTAAAAACATAGGTTTATATATATATATATGTGTGTATATATATACACATACATAACATATATACACACATATATATAACATATGTATACATTTATATAACACACACACATATATGTGTGTGTATATATATATACATATATACATATATATATATGTATATAAACATATACACATATATATATATGTATATAAACATATGTTTACTTGCCCAGAAATCCTAGGCTAAACTAATGCCAAAATTTCAGGAGCAAATGCTTATTTTACTGATGTTAAATCAGTTTGAGTTGCTAAACTATAGACAGCAGTCCCCTTGCAAAACAATGACAGAAAAGCCTGCAGCAGGAGGAAGTTTTAGAAACAAGTTAAGTCTGACCCAAATGGAAAGATTCTAACCATAGAACAGCTGAGCTGCATATTTGTAATATTGTGGGAGCAGTTTCTAGAATAATAGGTGATTCCACAAAAGAAGAGGCAAAAGAACTTAACCTCTTAGTAGGTAAACTGAACTCCAAACTGACTTAGTGAACTCAAAAGAAACACTTTTACTGCGGTGAGTTGACATGTTTACTTGTTTGATATAAAGACAGTAACAGAAGGAGAAAGCTGCTTTTTTTTTTTTTAACTAAGAATAAACATGCCATTCTCAGATGGTTCCTTCCCAAGATGCATTTGACACCATCCATGCTTTATGTGGGTCAGAACATCGTGGCCAGTCCTCATATCTACTCTTTGTACATGGAGATAGCTGTATTCATTAACATTGAGTAGATATTTGTAGAAAGAACTTGAATCTTAATGACATCATTTGTGATTGCTTCCTGTATCTATATATACAAAATAATTAATATCATCTGTTTTTTACTTAGAAGTATCTTTTTACTTAATATCTTTTAACTTTTATATAAACATAAGATGAATAGATAGAAAATTAAGTACACAAGTATACCAGGAAAAAAGAGCTAAATATATATAAAATATAATGGTAATTAAAAGTAATTTTTTAGAGTGATAAGAATTTTCCTAACTCTGTGCTTATGTAATCATCGGTTTTCTACAGAAACAACAAAAAGTGTATGGTTATTGTCATTCTATTTTAGAATTTTTTTATTCAATAATTTGTTAAAACATTTTTTTTCATGACGATATTACATTCCCACAGAGGCACTTTATTGTTTGCACAATATTGTATTTTATGTTTGTATTACATTTTATTAAATACTTCTTCAATTATATGTATATGTATTTGAATATTTGTAAATAATGGGATGGATACTTCTTTAGCTGAATTTTTGCATATGTCACTTCTTTCAGCTAAATTTTAAAATAGATGCAAAATATAACATGAAACATTGAATCTATATTAAAACTTTGAAGGTTACTAAAATGTCTTAAGTTGGCTGATACTTGGATACTTCCTTTTCTCTGTCTCTTTCAAATTTACCCTTTAAATTATTGGTATTAAAGTTATATATATATTGTACATAATATTTCAAATGTGAAGATCTTAAGAGCATGTACCATGTAACTTTCGTCTTTTATACATAACACAGTATTTGATGCATTGAAAGCTGACAATTATGTACAGTTATGTATTTAAGTATCATATCTGGGAAATTAAACTACTTTGATTTATAAGAGAAAGTTAATGAATTATTGTTAGGATAAAAAATATTGTTTTAAGATAAAAATGAATTGTTAAGATAAAAAAGAAAATCTGACCTAGCTCTCTCATCCTGATTATGGTCACATATTTGAAGAATTTGAAAGCTAAAGAAAAGTTAAGTTTTACTCAAGGTCTTAAAAACCAAGCAAGGTAAGATATGATCTTGGTCACTTAGTAGCTGGAGAACAAAATTGTTCTGAACATGAAGATATTCCAAATATACGAAATTCTTTATAATTTAACTTGTTTCAAGTAACACTTTTAAAATGTGCCCATATATATATGTATGTATATATATGTGTGTGTGTGTGTATAGTGTGTGTGTATATATATATATATATATATATATATATATATATATAGTACTTATTTATTTTGAGAGAGTGTGTGTGAATAGGGGAAAGGCAGAGAAAGAGAGAGAGAGAGAGAGAGAGAGAGAGAGAGAGAGAGAGTCCTAAGCAGGCTCTCTACTGCCAGCGCAGAGCCTGATGTGGGGGTACCTAACTCAGAACCCATGAGATCACTATGTAAGCTAAAATCAAGAGCTGGGCACTTAACTGATTGAGCCACCCAGCCCCCGCAATGTGCTATTATTTTTCTTTTTTCTTGGTAGTGTATATTGTCATAGATATTGATTCAGGTTACATTGAAAAGGTAGATGTAGTTTATCATATACTAACTCACCTTAGTGAAGATTTTTTGAACATCTACCATATGCAGGATGTTAGGTATTTTGGGACTTAAGATGAATAAGCTGTGCTTGTCAAAGTCATTTTAATATATTTAAAAAAGTAGAAGAAGCCACAAAATTATAAGGTAGATTTTAATAGAGAGGTAAAAAGAAATACCATCATGAATTACAAGAAAAAGTGATTAGCTTGGTTAGGAGATTAGGATACATTTCAAGTAAGAAGGATCATTCGTGTTAAAGAATGGTTCATACTCTGAGAACAAATAAGAGTGAAGACAGGGTTGCCAGATAAAATATAGGCCTCTCAGTTAGTTCCATTTCAGAGAATCAGCTTGTTTTAGCATAAGCATGTCCCATGCAACATATGAGATGTACTTACAGTTCTTACAAAAACTATTTATCTGAAATTCAAATTTAACTGGAATTGTTTTGGAAAAAGCACATTATTCAGTGTTGACACAGAGACGCAATGCTGATAAATGAGTAGCATCAAAGGAGCTATGTTCAGGTCCTAGATCCAACACTGACTAGCTGAATGATGTTGAACAAATTGAGAAACATCTCAGTTTTGTCTCAGTTTTGTTCTTCATTAATGTGAATAATAATTATGAACCTCCTTGTCTCACATAGTTGTGAACATCCTGGGATGGGGTATATAACCGTATTTGGTGAGTGATGGAAGAATTGTAAACTTAAATTACCATCAGGACCATAGTGTGAGCAGGAGGAATAGGGACACACTCTTGAGTAGAATTTGATTTCTAAATTTAAAACAAGAGAACTTAAATAAAGTTATAGTAAGCTTATAGTAAGACATGATATGTAATATTTTTTGACAGTTGGTATTACATAGGCACCGGCCAAGCAGAATAGATACAATAAATAAGCAGATTCTTTTCTTCTTTTTCACACTGACCTGTCTTGTGATAGGCCCGACTTTCTGTATAGTGTGTAAGTACCAGAAATTAAATGCAAGAAAAAGGAAGAGTTAAAAGGTTGTTTGAAATTTACCATCATGACTAATAGCACTTCAATTTTATCACTCTCCCCAAACTCTCACTGGTAACTTGTAAACAGAATTTGTGTTTTCTTCTCTTGATTACAAAAAATATCACATTTGTAACGAAAATTCACAAATACGTAAAAGCAAAAAAGACTTGTTTAATCCAGAAATAGAAACACTGATAAAATTCCCAATCATTTAAACCTGTGAGAATTGACATCTTAACAACAGCAACAACTATACACAACACACATTATATTAAAATCTCCTACAAGTTAATTGAATAGAAGATTGTAAACAATCAGTTGAAAAATGGGCAAAGGATATGAACAAGAATTAGAAGTAAAAATGGCTAATGACTATATTGCCACTTGTTGAAACTTATTAAACATATATAAAAGTGAAATAAAAAAGTTTATGTTAAGTTCAGAGAATATATGAAGAAATAATAATATCTTTGTTGTTAAACATATGGGAGAATGGGCAATCCCTTATCTTGATGATAGGGCAAATTAATGCATGATTTTTGGAGAATAATTTGAAGTAGCTAAAAAAAGAGTACAAACCCAAATAGTTGATAATATGAGAATCTATTTCATAAGAAAAAAAAACCCTCGCACAGACATATTTATAAGAATATTCTCTGTAACATTATTTGTAATAGTGAAGAAAATTGGATATAGCCTAAATGTCCATTATAAAGGAATATCAAAGTTAATTATGGCACATTGATATATTATCATGGCATGAAGGTAATAAACACTGATACAGATCTGTATGTGTTAATCAAAAAGGTGATTGTGAGTTCTTTTACATAAAAATCTTTATTGATACATATATATCAAGATATATTATGTTATATATTATATATAATATCACATGACATTCTAAATATTATATTACAGGTGTATATATATATGTGTGTGTGTGTGTGTGTGTGTGTGTGTGTGTGTATATGACCATTCCTTGATTTAAAAATCAAAAGTGTGTGTGTATGTATGTGTGTATATGCATTTATGTGTGATGTACATGAGTGTTTATACAGGTAAAGTAAAATGCCTTCTGGGGCTGGAAATGGAGGAAGTGAGGTCCTAAAATTATGAGGATAAAGAGAAAAATACCTTCTGGAGGCAATGAAAACAGAGTCTTAAAAATGTGACATCTTTCCCAGTAGATGTGTGAATGGGACAGAATGAGAAAGAGAACATTATCAAAGAAGACTGAAGTTTCATGTTTGACTTCTATAGAAATAAGGATATCTGAGGCTATAAAGAAAAGCTATTGAGTTTTGAAAAATAAATAGGTTTATGTTAATGTGTGTGTAGCTCTAAAACGAATAACTGACACTAGAGCTTTGGGTTGGAAAGCCATCTTCATAGAAATTACAGGCATATGAACTGATAAGTTTGCATAGAGTGGGGCGAGAATGTTGAATACAAAAGACAAAGGAACTTAAGGGATTGTGAAATGCAAGAAAGTCAAAAGTTTGAAAGCTAGAAAACCAATCATATTTATCATTTCCTACTGCTACTTTCTCCCAGCAAGTAAAATTATGATCTTGCTGATAGCGTTTCCCTTATTAGAATGCAGAATCTCTTTGAAGCTTAGTAATGCATGCGGACTACCATGGTTAATGTTGCCAACCAGTCCAGAATGTTTACAGTATTTTGAAAGCACTAAGACCTGGATATCATATTCCTCATTATTTTACATCAATTGGTACATTCTCTCAGTTTATGTGTGTGTGTATTGACTACCTGATACTGAACCCTTCAATTATGAAAGAAAGTGTAATTTATATATCATACTTATCTTACATGGCTTAGTCAAGGTTTAATATGTATGTAATTAATAAACTAAAAAGAAGAAAACACCATCTTGTGGCAACTTCTTTAAATTACCATCGGGCTTTAAAGACATAATCCAACCACTTAAATGGCCCAGCTAAGCAATCGCTTCTACAGTAAATTTCAGTATTGTATATTTTGTGAAACCATATAAGAATAATGATGATCTGAATTAAGGAGTTGTTTGCAATAAGTACAGACAGGAAAACACAGACACTTAAGAAATAGTTATTGAACATATTGAAAAAATATCAGGTTGAATTTCAAGTGTCCATTGTGGGTGACTGTTAGGGTCTCTAATTAAACTAGAGAATACTAAAAAAAAAGGTGATAAAACCTTGCACAGGTTTTCTGAGACAAGTCAGCTGCAATTATTGTAGAAAACCAAAGAGAAATGTCCAGCTAACTGTTGGATCCTGAGCAGGCAGAGTTGGGGTCTGGGCTGAGGTTGGAAATGGAACAGATGTCATGGCCATCAACTTCAGTCACCAGAGGAGTTGGTGAGATCAGAATGAGAGTTTATAAAATAAAAATAGAGGAAAACATACTGTATAAAGCATGGACAGTAGAAAAGCCATAATCTAATATTAGCCGGAGAGGGACTATTTGGAGCAAACTCAAACATTATACATTATACCTAATATTATTTATTTCATACTTTGCCTGCTCTTTGAGATTGAAAACGTTTTATCTGTTATTATACTCTATGATAATCAGTAGGTTCAGAGTCTAGCCCTGTTTGTGTCTAAACCTGTTGCTTAACAATTGTCTTTTTATGGTTAGTAGAGTGATTTGCTAGGCATTCCAGCAAAGACTATTATTTCATGCATATGTGTATTATATTTCTTACTTTAAAGGAAACCTTAGCATTAAATTTCTGTAATATCAAATTTTTTTATTGTGTGCACATTAAAATTAAATCACAGAATTTAGAAATTTATAACTTCACATAAAACATACCTGCTTGCTGTGTCTTACTTAATGTCATAATAAATAAGTACACCCACAGCAAGTGAGCTGCTCCAATATACTGATCCAAAAAATTTTTGCTGTTCAACAAAGATATCGTCTATAGATGATATCTTTACAAAAAAAAAAAACCACAAACAAAAGAGAGAGAGAGAGTAGTTTCACCATCCCTCAAAGGAGATAATGTGTGTGGAAGCAAGCACCTATGATAGTACCTCCCGAACAGAGGGGATTAAATTATATTTAAAACTGGCATATTACCATCATTTCACAAAAATTCCAAATTGCACAAGATTTTATAAATACCCCACAGACATGCAATTTTTTTTTATTTTTATTTTTTCATAAGGTCTACAGCCCAGTAGTGACAACTGGTGCCAGGATTGTTCTGTCCCCATTCCATATAATTTAGTAGTTTGCCTTATGAACAGTGAATTTATGACCAGAAAACATGATTTAATGTTTCCACATTCAACAGAAGTTGTCATTTTCAATCAACTTGAGTGTATAAAAACTTCATATGTCTTGAATTGTTGTTTTGAAAATAACGAAATTAGCTTTGTTAAATAAAACTCCAGGTCGCAAAGAACTTCCTCCATAGAGAACTCAGTTTCAAACACACTTATTTTCCATGGGACAGTTTCTAAGGCCATTCTCTACTCTTTTGGGTCATTTTGATCAAAGCTACCACTTTTCAACCACTATTTAACCAGGACTGGTTGTTTATTCCTTCAAATTGTCCAGATTATTAATTTATCGTATAAATAAAAAATACCCATTCCTTCACCCCACCTCTCCATCCAAATATCAAGACCATTGCATGCATCCATGAGTAGAATCTTTGTCACTAAGCCATTGCACACTGTATCTTCATAAAGTAGAAAGCTGAATTTTTTGTTACAGTTGTAAAGATATTCTTGACTTTGAAAGAGTCTGGTAATAATGATAATTATGATAGTAGTCTATCTGGCACCGATCTGGGACCTGTGTATGCTCTGCCTATAACTCTACAGTATCTTGAGAAGTAGATCATAATAAGCTCCTGTTAAAGATGATGACTGAGAGTCAGAGATGGGACGTGACTTGCACTAAATCATATAATTAGTAACGAGGAGAACAAACAGGGAAGTAGAATTTTCTCTTCTCAAACCGAAGTCCTGGGTCAAAATAGTACAAAGATGGTAATTGTTTCCATGTTTTCTTCTTAATAGATGTGATTATTGAATTAGGGGACCAAGCAGCCAATTTAGCCAGAAATTCCAAATATTTGAAAGTTCTGAATCATGCCTGTATATACCTTTCTCATTAATGACATGTAAATTGTTTTTTCAAGTCCCTGTCTTAGAGAAAAAAAACAATATGGATTATTGTGTATTCTGAAGTGTGGACTCTCTTAAATTTTTACCTTTCTACTCACACATCAGGAGTTCTGGGGAAACTGCATACTTCATGTAAATTTTCCTGTTAGCATGACTGCTACTGTATTTTGTAAATTCAAGCAAAAGAGTGGGAAATTCAAAGACTACCCGATGAATTTTTTTTACCAGCTGCTGGAGGCTGGCTAGGAAGATTACAATTAGGAAGGAACCGTTGCACTATAGCCGACCCCACAACAATACAAGATGATAAAGGAAACCAAGGACTACAATAACTCAAACATCTGCATAATTTTAGCTACTATACAAACAATTGGACTGCAGTGTCTTTGTTTGTGAACAGAGAAAAGACACAGAATCCTGACTCAAATGAGATGAAATGCTGAGTTTATCAAAGTAAGAGCCCTGCTTCAGAGATTTGTTACATTGTACTCACTTAGTGATACTGCAAAAAGTTGAACATTTATTTCAAATGAGTTTGCCTCCACCTTTTAATAAAACATGAACACTGTGTGCCCTTTTCATTAATTTTTTCCAAAAGGGTGAGATAATGCAAGAGGATAAAGTGAAATGTAAAACTACCCAAAGTTTAATTAAAATGCTTCAAAAGGAGAACTTTATTAATATTTAACTTTTCTCTTCTAGTAAAGATTCCTAGCACATTGAAAACATTTCAACCAAGAGTGAAAAGAACTCATTATTCCCAAACTCATGATAATTATATATTTAAAATATAGCATTTGCCATATCGTATAGTAGATGATGGTTTGGATCGTAGAATTTACATTAAAATTATATGTGTAAATATATTTGCAAAGTAATTAACTGGTTTTCCTCCAAGTCAGGGCTAAGTAGGCCTTGTAAAGCTAAAAAGGAATGCAGAAATAGGCATATGAAAGAGCACATTAGATCAGGCATATGAAAGGCCCCGATTCTCTATTCCCCACCGTATCCGTGATCTTCCCTGTGTGCCTTGCAGTTCACATCCCACCACCACCACAAATCTAGATTGGCTGGCAACTGACTTTGTTCCATGGGATGTATTTAGATGTTATGCCAGCAGATGTGATGCAAAAGGAGACTTGGAAATACATTTGTGCATTTCCACTTGTCTTTTGTTCCTTTGCTCATGTAAAAGAACATGCCTGAGCTAGTCCATTGGGTAATGAAAGATACGTGGAACAGAGACAGATTGTGCAGGTTTTCAGCTGACGACATCTGTGAATGAGATGTGGCAAGGTCTCAGAACCACAGAAGCATGAATGAGAGTAAAGATCAGTCAAACCCAATCCAACTCAGTGGAATTCTGTAAATGCATGAGGCAAATACATGTTTATTGTTTTATGTCATTGATGTATTTTGGTTGTCTGTTACTCAAACATTATTGTGGCAATAAATAATACACTACCTTATGCATTAAGAAACAAAATAAAACCCATCTTGAGGTATTTCCAAATGAAACCATGTGCTGTGGGGAGGAGATAGCATTTGTAGCAGATAAGAATTAACTGATCTCCTGATTGAGGGGACTGTCCTCTGTCTCTTCCCACCATATCCACTTTTCTTTGAAACCATGGATGTTTTTTGCTTTGGGGGAAAAATAAGAAATGAGGATAGCGTTATCAGTACCTACACCTATCCTGAAATGGTTTATTACTGAATTACCCCTTCAAGTGTGTGTGTGTGTGCGCGTGTGTGTGTGTGTGTACACGCGGGTGAACATGTGCGGGTAGTCTGCCCCAGAAACACTCATACTTAAGTCAAGTAAAAGAGATACAGGGAAATGTCAAAGAAAAATTGCACCACACAATTTAAACAGGGAGGAAGACTTTATTCAATGCTATTTGAATAAGGGAGATTGAATTCAAATCTGCTGAAACGAAAGATGAAAGAGTATTTAAAAACTGGAGTGAGCTGGTGGAAAAGTGTTGGAGGACATCAGTGTGAACATCAGGCCCATGTGATCAGGCCATCTGTATTTGTCAATTGTCATGGTCTTGATTAAAGTTAGATACCTACCTTCTCACAGAGACTGGGAGACAGGGATATCTTTCTTGATAGTTATACTTGAGAGGGATGACTCCCATGTCCTTGAGAAAGACATTCCTGGGATGTAAAAGTGGCAAGAGGCTGGGAGAAGGATTACATCTCAAAGGGGCAGAAAGAGAATTTATAATTGCAAGTTTTCTAAAGTTAGTGCCTAAGAAAAGGGAGGTCTCGAGCCTATCATCAGGACAAAAACCTGTCTAAAGTTTAGTCAGGCTGAGAGGAATGTTAAGGCTGTCTTGGCTAGAAATAATGTTGGAAGGGGAACGGGAAATTCATATTAAGCTACATTCATCTGTCTTTTTCAATTTGGGTATACTTAGTGTCTCTGTTCCTTCTTCTCTTTGCAAATTAACTATGTTCTATTTGGCATAGAATGACTTTTTCTGGTCATTCAACATTTCTAAAATGTACCAGGAACATAAGCTAGAATATATAATTTTTATTCATCGAGAATTGACACTGGTCCTGAGTCTATGTGTACTGGTGAGTCTTGTTGTTTGTGACAGTCAAGTTTTATAAAGTCACCACAAACACTGAATTAGTGAATAGGAGCCATTGTTCTTAGAGACAATGCTAGAATAGATTTCTGTGAGCCTCTGGTCACATTTTCACCAATCAATCAATACATTATCTTGTTTTATGTGCATTTCTACATAAAATGACTTATTTAATATATGTTAAAGTCACAGCACTTTTTTCACTATTTAAGTTGCAAAAAATAAGTATCTCACAAAATAAAAATAAAAGAGAATTCTGATGTAATCCTAAATAAAACAAGTTAATAGTGGGAATACTATTGACCCGTACAGAAATTTAGGAGGAAGATGTGTTTAATTCAGACTGATATATCTAGTAAAATGAATACTTAAATTTCCCCTATATTAGTCATATTCCTTTCCAAATAGAAAACCGTTAGTTGTAAGATTCAATTAAAAGTTACTTTACCATATGTCTGGCAAGAGGTACCAATATAGCATGTGCCTTAGCCTAACTCTGTGTTAAGCAAAAATTCTTTGTATTTATTGTAAATGATTCCAAATTGGTCCTGCTCTGGATTGACATTGTAATCAAAGTGACCTATAAAAATAATAGAATGTCAAAGTCTGGGAGAGACCTTGTTCCTCATTGTTTCATCATATATAGCTACTACCCTAAGTTTAGTCATCAATGTTTGCCATTGCCAAAACTATTGCGGACCTGAAAATACATGGAAATCAGGGCACACATTAAATGAAGCACACTTAGTCCTGTTCTAAAATATGAGTCACATAACATAACTGAAAATGTTCCTCTATTCTCATGAGGGGTTACCTTGAACCGTATTAAAAAAATTAATGTTTTATGGTTTTATTTTATTTTTTGAGAGATAGAGACAGAGTATGAGCAGGGGAGGGGCAGAGAGAGGGAATCCAAAGGAGGCTCCAGGCTCTGAGCTGTCAGCACAGAGCCGGATGTGGGGCTTGGTCCCCCAAATGGAGATCATGACCTGAGCCAAAGTCGGATGCTCAACTGACTGAGCCACCCAGGTGCTCCTGGAACAATATTTTCATATATGTCATATTTTCAGTGTGGCAGGGGGCAAAATTGTTATAACTCTTATAGGATCATCTACCAAATTGGTTTTTTGATAGCAAAGGCATGATAGAGTTCAAAATAAAAACAAACAAACAAAAAAACACCAAAAGTTGCTGTTCCTTTGAGCCCTAATACATACATTTTAAATAAATGAAAACAAAATTTCAAAGCTAAAAGCAAGAAACGATTCACAAATAGATAATTTTATCCCCAGAAGTAGGTAAGATAGCTTACCTGCAAGTGTAAAACAAATGCTTTTAAAGAAATTTGCCTCTGAGCTTTAAGTTTGCTTTTAAAATCATGATTGAGGAAGCATTTCCAATGAGTCAGGCATCTAACAGTGATCTTTTAGTTGTGCCCAAGCAGGAATAATCACAACATACTTAGTCTGGTCTTTCCAAAGTGTCTGTTGGTGGGACAAACAGATGGACTGATTTTGGCATATAATAATGGTGACACCTTTAAATTCACATAATTCAAGAAATTTTGCAATTGTAGATGGTGATTCAGGAGTTATCAGGGATTGTTTCAACTTTGTACCTAGAATATGTCCAAGTTATTTACAGAGTATATGATTTGATTGCAAAATGTCTAGGTAGAGTTGACACATCCATTATGATTATGGTTTGAAAAAATATGAATATTCATTGTGTTTTAACTAGAACATCAAATCAGAAAGGAATAAACCAACATATACACACACACAGACATATATATTATGTATGCATATATACGTATTAAGAAACAAAATAATTTCTTTAAAAACTATAATACACATGGAAATAAGATATGTGACTTTGCAAATGTCTATGTATTTTGTGGATCAATGAAAAATTTTTGAGACTCAGGAAATATTATTCTATGTGTTCTCATTGTTTTTCCCCTTATGTATGATATAACCTAAAGCCATTATATGTATTATCATTTAGCAGGGATTATACATCAGGCAAGCCAAATATGGCCTGCCACCTTTTTCAGTAAAGAGAGCTAAGACCTGTTTATATTTCTTGATATAGTACTTTTTTAGATTTTTAGATATTAATTTACAAAAATTAAGACTATTTTGTGAAAATAATATAAAAATCAGATTTCAGTGTCCATTAGTGAAGTTTTATTGGAATATATCCACAATCATTCATCTACATGTAGCATAAGTGTGCTTTTATGCTAAAATGACAGAAAATGACTTGGGAAAAATACTTTATGACTCAAAAAGTAGAAAATATTTACTAGCTGGCCCCTTGAAGAAACGTGTGTTGACTCATGTTATACATGATAACACATAGAAATAATATAATTAAAACAAGCTTTTATTTTACCTCAGGTTATTACAAGTGAACAAACATGCTCTCCCACCTTGATCCATTCAGAAATGGAAACAAATAACCAGGGGGCTGGGAGCAGGCAGGTGGATAGAGAGTGGAAGAAGTCAGTATTGATTCAAACCCCTTTTTCTCTTTAAAAAAGCATAAGAGTTTTCTAGAATAATTCATCTAAAAGAAAGGAAGAAAAAGACAGAGAAAGAAAAAAAGGGGAAGTGTCATGTGAGAATAGAATATTTGACTTTTACTATCTTCAAGTGAGACAATTTAAGGTTCCTGTGATTATGTCACTTGATGGCAGAGAATTTTAATGAATTAATTCTGAAAGTAAGTAGTTTCCAGACTGCTGAAAATGTGTCGTGCGTTTCACAGTATGGATGACTGGTCAATTAACTTGGTGGAGATGAAATTTCATACATGCAGCCTTAAAAATTTCATATGTAGCTATGTAGTTACTTCAAAGATAGTTTTCTTCTCCTGTGAAAATCCTAGTGGCAGCATACCTATATAGTAAGGACAAACTGCTAAGCCAGGAAAAGGAAACTAATGTGAATAATCAATTTGTCAAGAACATGTAAATAAAAATGTTATTTTACTTATCTCATAGACCCAGAGCTTACTTATTAATAATTTCTCTGAGCTTAAAAAATGAACATGTTCAGCTAGAGCTGGAAGTTTTTCTACCTTCCTTACAAAATCTCAACTTTCACAGGTGTTAATGAAAGAGATGTAAGTGTATGGAAAAGAGAATAGGCACTGAATTATTTATAAAGGTGAGCAATAAAGAAGTGTAAAGAACTGGGTGCCTCAGAACATGGTGGTGAAATATGGATCTTTTTTTTTTTATGACACCTGATCAGAGCTCTGATTAATAGGCCCCCGTAATCATCACATTAAACCAGTTCCGGTACCAGAATGCATATGTAAATTTGTAGTCAGAATGACTAATTTATTTTATTCCATATGAATAGCTTTTGGTTACATTATATTTAAATTCTACTTTGGAAACAAGCACACGTGGCACATTACAGCAGACATATAGTATGTATCGAGAAGCAAAAGATATATGCATTCCTAAAATTGTCAACCTTTATATTATGTACAATCTTATGAATACTTAAACAAACATTCTCAACTCATTCTTGGTTAACAAGGTAATGTGACAGAGAAGAAGAAGCCACAGGTTAGGGATCCTCCGGCAACTGTAGATCAGCGCATATGGTACCTCATTACCAGGCTGATTTTAATGGGGTTTTAGAGCTTTAAATTTCACATCACAGTTGGTGCCGATATACATTTTACTGTTACTGCCTTCCCCTTGCCAAATAAAGATAATTGACGATTTTAGTGATTTTGAGATTTCAAAGCCATGCCTATATTTAACTTTAATTTCTACTTTTGCATTATCTTCATTTATTCCCAAATCCAGTTCGTGTGGGTAACTGTTAAACATTTAAATGGAACACACAGGAATTCAGCCTTCAATTCATTTTAATTTTTTTTTCATTTTTTTCTCAGATTGGACTGTCCAATCTAATAGCTTTTTGGAAATTAGCCATATATATATATATATATATATATAATATGTACATATAATGCATACATATATACATATATATAATTCTTTAATATATATAATAACAATATTATGAGTTCTAAATTCTAAAATTTCATTACAATCTTTATGGCAGGCTGTGTTAGTTCATATGAAATAATTTAAGGAATAAAGTTATTAAAGCAACAAATTTTTGTTTCTGTTTTCCAATTTGTACAAATCATAATAATTTCTATCTTTGTGGAACTCCTAAGAGGTGTACATTTAATATGATCTATTTAATACAAAATTACATACTATTACAAATGTGTTTCAAATTACTTATATGTGTCTCCATGATGCTTCCATAATGACACTGTAATTTACTTAAGGACCAAGAGTATGTATCACACACTTTTATATTTCTTACAGCAAATGACACGATACCTGGCATCTAACATTTTCTCCAGGAACTTCTACTAGAAAGGGAAAGGATCAAAGAAAAAGCATCAAGCCCCACTCTGACCTTTCCATTTGAAATAGCAGAATCTCTGGACTCTAAGTGGAGCACATTTCACCTGAACTTCAGAAGTAGCTTCTCACTGTGACAAATGGAGACAAAAGGGCTGACCATTGTTTGAATAAGGGTATGAGTTAGAAAAACAATTCCTTTTGGATAATTTTCTCCACTTAGTTTTGAAATCACCGTAAAATCAAATCAGGCAATATTTTGCGGGGTGGGCTGTGGGTTGTGTGTTTCGTGAGTTCACGGGGAAAGAAGTGACACAAAGGAGCCACGCTGACTTTGAGATGAAATGGGGGCTACCTTTGTGAACCACAAACCTGTGTCTTGAATTCTGTCACCTTATTTCATGTCACTTCAGTTTTTAACAGCATGTTTAAGGGATTAGGAATCAACCTGCAAGAAATAACCTTCCTTAAGAGTCGTGTTTATTTGTAAGGAATTTAATACAATTAAGTTATAAAATCAATGTATAATTAGAATGATATTAAACACTTTATGAAATGAATAATTAGACATTCCAGAAGTAGTCAAAATTTGTATGCCATTTAAAAAATTCCTGGGGCACCTGGTGTCTTAGTCAGTTAAGCATCAGATTCTCAGTTTTGGTTCAGGCCATGATCTCATGGTTTCATGAGTTTGAGACCCCTGTTGGGCTCTGTGCTGTCAGTGAAAAGCCTGCTTGGGATTCTCTTCTTCCTCTCTCTCTGCCCTTACCCCAATCACACTATCTCTGTCTCTCTCTAAATAAGTAAATAAACTTAAAAAAATAAATAAAAAATAAAAAAAATTAGCATTAGCAATATCAATATTACTTTACCTTATGCAGGACATAATCATAGATATTTGACCTCAAAGTGATATAAATATATATTTGCTATAGAAGATAGAGTATCATTTATCTACCCCGAAGTCATTCTCACTTCTTCCTTCTCAGCAGAAACTTACCTTATAAAGATATCCCCTACTCCTTCCTTCCATCCCAACTCCCCTTTTCTACTGCCAATCCTAACCCAGCCTTAGGGAAAGCTAACATCACTCTGGACCGGGTTCTGTAATGAGTGTGTGAACTGCTTCAGTCCCGGGACATGTGAGAACATGTGTAAGATCTTTGGGAAGTTTTTCCACACCCTAAAAAGGAAGACATAGAAAACAACAGTATTTATTTTTCCTTTGGGTTTTACTGAGTTATGAATGAATGTGCCATTTCCAATAGCAATGACCTTCTTGCTACAGCTGTGAGAATGAAGCCATACGGTGAATGATGGAGCACAGGATGAAAAACTGACCTTCTCATTGAGTCACTGCATCAACTGATCTTTATTTTGTTTTTGACCTGAGCTGTCAGCACAGAGCCCAATGTGGGGCTTAAACCCACGAACCATGAGATCATGATCTGAGCCGAAGTTGGACGCTTAACTGACTGAGCCATCCAGGTGCCCCAGCTGATCTTTATTTTTTTTAATGTTTATTTTTATTTGTGTGTGTGTGTGTGTGTGTGTGTGTGTGTGTGAGAGAGAGAGAGAGAGAGAGAGAGAGAGAGAGGCAGAGAGTGAGGGAGACACAGAATCCAAAGTAGAGTCCAGGCTCTGAGCCGTCAGCACAGAGCACAATGCAGGGCTTGAACCACGAACTGTGAGATCATGACCTGTACTGTGAGATCATGATCTGAGCCAAAGTAGGACGCTCAACCGACTGATCAACCAGGCGCCCAACCAGGCGCCCCAGCATAAACTGATCTTTAGACCACTTCTCATTCACCACAGACACATTTTTCTGGATTTCCTGCAAAGTAAAAAATACATTTTCTTATTAAGCCAGTCTGTGTGAAGTCGTTCAGTTATTTGCAGCTGAAATACATCCTAATTGATGCCCCAGCAACTTGAGCAGCTCTTGAGAATTTGTTAGAGATGCTCATCAAATAATAATAATAACTGTCTTTGAGGTCTTACCGCTTGCTAGGCATAGCTCCACATATTTTAATTGTGTTATCTCAATAATTTTCCCACCGACACACAAAAGCTGAGAGATAGGTATTATTTTTATTAGCCACATTTTATAAAGAGACAACCTGGGACTTAATTTGGAAGATAGTGACAGAATCAGGATTTGAACTCAGAGTGTTTGGCTTTAGGGCTTGAATTATGCTGGCTCTCCACAAAGTTATATATTCTAAGAACAGACGCAAAGTCTCATTGAGGTCTATAAATCATTTCAGATATCGAATTTGCAAGTCTAAAACAAAAAAAGAATTCATTGAGTAGGTAGAGTTTGAGTTAGAGTCATAAAGGGAAGGGGAGGTTAAAACAACCAGGATATAATAAGAAAGGTATCTCAGGCTCAGGTGAAAGGGTGAACAACAAAGGTGGAAGTGGACTTGTCACCCTACTTTGAGAAGTGTAGGTTGTGTTGCCCAGATTCATGAGAGGATTAGAGATAAAAAAAGGCTGGCAAGAAAGGTAGATAATATGGTAGAGAGATTAATGCCTCCCCTCCTGCAAGGTATGCACATCATAATCTCTGAAATCTGTAACTATATTATTTTACATGCAATAGGGAGTTTGCAGGTGTGAGAAAGTTTAGAGACCTTGAAATGGGGATTTATTCTGGATAAATCCCAGGGTGGGCCCAATTTAATCACAAGAGCCCTCAAAATCAGGGAAGTGTCTCCTGCCGGAAGAGTGGAGAGATGAAGCAGAAAAGGGGGTCAGAGATTCGAAGTGTAAGAAAGACTCAACTTGCCATTATGTGCTTAAAGATGGAGAAGGTAGCCATGAGCCAAAGAATGCAGATGGCCTCAATGGATTAAGAACAACCCCTTACCTGACAGGCAGCAAAGAAACAGGGGCCTGAATTCCTAGAACGAAATTCTGTCAACAATCTGAATGAATTTGGGATGGAATTCATCTCCAGAGCCTACAGGAAGGAACACACACCTGCCCACACCTTGAATTTGGCCTGTACAACCCGCAGCAAAGAACTGGCCGAGTTCTACTATTCCAGATCTCTGACCTACAATGCTAGAAGATAATAAATATGCCTTGTGTTTTTTTTAATCACTAAATTTGTGGTAACGTTTTATAGGCAGCAACTGAAAACCAGAAGAGACACTAAGCAGGTATAGGAGACTAAGCCAAAGCCAATATAACAAAACATAAAACTAAAGCTTCCTGTATGACGTTGTACCGGAAACTAGTTCTTTTAAGTAAAACATGGAATTAAACAAAGTTAGCAAAATGTTTGTTTGACTTCTTGCATTTTAAATTTGGTCAGGAAATGCTAAGATGAAGGCTCAAGCCGAAAAATATGCGGTGCTTTTAAGACTTACTTAGGTTGAAGTTACCTTGGATTTATTGTAAATGGCTGATATAATCCATCCTACTATAAATACATTCAATTAAACATTTATTTAAAAATTAAACTATATGTCATCTACTAATTCATTAATATGATATTTAACTTTATTTTTCAAGTTATCTGATTATTTTCCTAGATCTGCATTTTCCTTTTTTTCTCATATTTTCATTCTGCCTCTTTCTTACCTTTATTATTTCACCTGATCTTAGCAAAAAGGCCAAGAAGCGATATATTTATTATTTCATAAAACACTTTTGCTATTAACATTTTTTAAAGAAGGTAGAAAGTTTTTTTTTTTTTTGCCATTTATAAACATGTAAAATACTGCAGTTACCATGGGGTGATATTCTACAACTTCTAAGTAGATATGTATTGAGTATTTCAGGCTTACAGAATTGTATGGCAGTAACACAGCACTAAGGTGTAAGATTTAATATGATTGCTCAAGAGTTTCTGATGAAAAATAATTAGAGCTTGAGTCGTACTGAAATGAGTGAATATTTCCTTCTGGCTGAGCTTTCAACACATTTTTATACATGTATGCTAGGGGGAAATTTTAAATGAATTATTAGATAAGACTAAAGAGTCGCAACAGAGAATCATCCAAGTAATGAATAAAATGATGTCATGCATGAATGGACAGAAGAAGCAATAAAAATTTATTAGGGAAGCATACCAAAGATCAATAGCAATATAATTTTTATCTGTCAATGTGAGAAATGATTTCAAGCATTAAATGGCTTAATAAGACAGTAGGTTGATATTACCAATCATACATTTTTATGCATATAGGCTAAATAATCCTGAATTATATGTTTTTTAAGTTTCTAATGAAAACACCAGGAAAAATGAGCTTCTACTATAATTTCCATGCACTATATATGCTAAAAAAATGCAATCTGTTGTAACTCAAGCATTTCTCTTATTTTATGTCTTGTATTTTTCACATTGATATTATCAACTAATTCATACATTGGGAATTAAAAACCATTTTTCTCTGTTTCCTTCTTTTTCTCTTTTTGGTTTGTTAATTTTCCCATAAACTCCTTTCTGCCTAATTAATGCAAAATTTTTTGCCACTGATACAAATAAGAAATATTAGGCAATGAAATGAAGCATTAGTGCTGAATGTAGTCCAGATCATAAAACATATATAGTAAGTCTCAATCTTGTTCTTACATTCTCATGTGGTTGCTTCTGAGTATTGTCAATATTTCTCTAAGGTGTGGACCTATAGATAAAACCTTTATAAGATAGTACCTCTGCAACACAAAATACAAGTTATAGAATTGATTAAAAAATTCAAATTGTTTTGTTTTAATCATAGATATAAAATTTAGCTCAGATAAAAGTTGATATATTAATTTATATAACATAAATTTTGACATAATTTTTACACAGTTTCTTGTCAAAAAATAACGTGAAGATTGCAAACTCATTAGTTCACTAGATGTAAGGAATGGCACACTTTGCAGAAATCACAGAGGGCTTCACAGCATTAATAATCATGTCTTTTCTCACAAGAGCTTTTATTGATGCACATTTATTTCACGTAGTTTGATTGTAATAAGTATCAGACATCACTGGTAAAATTAAATACAGATATTTGCAAATAGACATTTGCAAATACAGATATTTGCAAATACAGATATTTACCAGACATCACCGGTAAAATTAAATACAGATATTTGCAAATACTATACTATTTTTTGTAGTCCATATGTAAATATTTCCAGTGGTTGTGGTTTGCTCCCTACTCTAACCTTCATTTTCATTTTCATTTTCAATAAAATGTAGCATCGTTGATAATTGTATCTGTTCTCCTCCTGTCTCTCTTCATTTTCTTCCTTTTCTTCCTTTTCACCACCCTGCTCCCTCCACACATATATAGACAGCCCCACTCCTAGACTCTATGAAGATGCATTGGTTTGTAGTTAGGTCTCAACCTGAAGTAGAAGTAGTGCTTCCTGCCAGCACCTCCTCCACACCCTGAGGAAAATCAAGGCTCTGATGTGATGGGATTTGGTGGAGAATGAGACAAAAAGGGTGAAGCACATGTCTAAGCTCTGAAACTTGCTTACATACAATGGACCAGGTATCAGGAGACATTTACAATGTCTTAAGTTTGGTAAAAATCGAGGCTTGATGTGGAAAGGCCCTTTAACACTAAATTAGAAGCAAAATGATTTCACTTACTATTTTTCTTCTGGTTATTCTGAGGTACAAGGTAGTGAAAGGTGGAAGTGTTCAGAGGATGAGGGGTGATGAATCATGGAAAAGAACTGGCCCAAAAGCAGATGCATTTGGAGAAGTAAGCAATTAGACCCTGATTGAGCAACAACCACTCCGGGATGATTCAGAGACCAAAGCCAGCCTTGAAAATTAAAAAGAGCGACTTATTGTGCAAAAGTAAAGTAGAATGAGTAAGAAAATAATCTCAAAGTTACTGCTTACATTTTTAATTATCATCATATTTATTAGATCATTTATATGGATCATATTTTAAATATTCATCCATTTGAAAAACAGCTTTTCTGTTGAGAAAAAGCAAAATTGTCTCTATTAAACTGGATCATTGGTTTTCTCTGCAGTCTCTAAAATGGTGTATAATTATAATGTTTTACAGTTTTGAACTTAAAATTTGTGAGCTGTGGAGACATATTTGAGCTGCAGTCAGAATCCTGGATGGGATGGGCTGCTGGGCTGCTTTTCTCCATTTTCTGTCTAGATCCATTGTCTGTCTTTTTCAATAGTGACCTGTGTCCCGGATGCTTACCTTCTTGGACTGCAATATCTGAATATCTTTGGCCTTGTTTCTAGTAAGTTTCAGGGAATAGGGGGCGAAATGAAGAGACTATAGGACAGAAGGAGAAAGAGACCCAGGTATTTCTTCTCTATTTCCTTTCTCCCTGATCTGACAGTAGCTGAACACGTCTCTGATGACAGCTCCAGCTGGAATGCTCTTTCTGCTTCATCTTCATTATCCCTGGGTTCTGATAACACTCTTTCCTTTTCTTTCTCTTTGAAGCCAAGGGATGGCTAAGGCTTATCAATCAAATTATTAGTACCCTAGAGCCAAAACACTTGTTGGATCCTCTAACTTGCTTTCATGTCTCCAGTTTCCTTGCAATTCCATCAGAATGTGCCTCTGTTTTTCACCAGAAGTACGACTGATATAGGTGAGGGCATTGCTGACTGATAGGAATGTATTAAATGAGGGGGGAAATGTCACAGGATATTACAGCTCTAAAGTAACTGATGAAGGCTTTATGACTGATGTGGGATTATACCTATATTTTAAGGTTAGCTGGTTTAGTATATAAGATAGTTAGGAATTTGGTTTCAGAGGAACCAACTAAAACAAGAAAAGAAAAACAGAACAGGAAAAAAGAAAGGAAGCTAGAAAAACTAGAATAGTCAAAACAATTTCGAATAAGAAGAATAAAGTTGGATGATTCACATCATCTGATTTTAAGAGTTGCTATAAGGCTATAATAATTAAAACTATGTGGTATTGCTGAAAGGATTGGACCATTAATCAATGAAACAGAAAGGGACTTCACAAATAGGCCCACATATATATGGTCACTTGATTTTTTTACAAAACTATGAAGACAATTCTATGGAGAAAGAATAGTGTTGTCAAGAAGAAGTCTTGTGTTGTCAAGAAGTGGTATTAGGGTGTTCCTGGGTGGTTCAGTCAGTGTAGAGTCTGACTCTTAATTTTGGCTCAGTTCATGATGCCAGGGTTGTAGGATTGAGCCCTGCATTGGGCTCCACACCGAGCCTGCTTAAGATTCTCTCTTTCTCTCCCTCTGCTCCTCTCTCCCATTTACATGGTCTCTCTCAAAACAAAAGAAAACAAAAAGCAAACAAAAAAACCCAAGTGGTATTAGACTAATTAGGCATCTATTTGTAAAATAATGAACATTAACCCATATTCACACCGTATAAAATAATTTAAAAAATTAATCACAGACCTCAATATAAATTCCCAAACTATAAACTTTTAGGAAAAAGACAGTAAGTTTATAACCATGGTTTTAGGAAAAGTTACTTAAATACAATACCAAAAGCACAATTTGTTCAAAACAAGGAAAAATGGATTTCATAAAAAATAATACTTTTTGTTTTACAAAAGACTCTTCTAAGAAAAACAAAAATACCTGGCTGGGAGAAAATATTTGCAAGATAAATCTGGAAAGGAAGCTGCATTCAGAATACAAAAAGAACTCTCAAAACTAAGTAAGACAGCAAACCAATTTAACAGTTGGGCAAAAGATATGAACAGACACTTCACAAAAGACAATATACAGATGGCAAAGAAGCTAAGAAAATACACTCAACATCGTTGATCACTGGGGGAATGCAAACTAATCACAGTCAGATGCACTGTACCTTCATAGAATGGCTAAAATCAAAGACACTGCCAGTAACAAGTGCTAGCAAGGATGTGGAGCAACTGAAACTTTCACACATTGTAGGAATCCAAAATAGGACACCCACCGTGCATAATAGCTGGCCAAGTTTTTGTAAAGTTAAAGGTGCACTCGTCATGTGACTCAGTAATCCCATTCTTGGGTATTTATATGAGAGAAATAAAGACTTGTGCTCAAGAAGGACATGGGTATCTATGATCACTTTACTCATAATAGCCCCAAACTGGAAGTCACTCAAGTGTCCTTCTGTTGTGACTGGATAAAAAACGAGTACCTCTGTGCAGTGGAACACTACTCCATAATACAAAAGAATTATCTACTGATGCATGCAAAGGAAGTGTGTACCATTCGTGATGCTAAGTGAAAGAAACCACTATAGTATTTATACAGTATTTAAATAGTATTCTTGGAAATACAAACTACAGGGACAGAAGAGATATTTGGTGTATGGGGAAGGACATGGCTAAAAGGATTTTGAGGGAAATTTTTGTAGTAAATGATACAGTTCTATATATTGATTGTAGTGCTGATTACACAACTAGATGTGTTTGCCAAAAGTCATAGAAACTTGCAGTAGAAAACAGTGTATTTTATTGTAGTGAATTCTACATTAATAAGCCTTTAAATAATAAGTAAACATAGACTTTTTGGCAGATAGGGAGAAAATCGGTTTGGCAAGAACCAAGAGTTTATATTCAAAGAGGTAATGCTGACATGGTCTGTTCAGAGTATAATGAAACATATTAAATGTTTCACTTGGGGAAGATCTATTTATTAGTGAAGGATAATATTGTATTAGCTTTTTGGTCAACCAACCCAAATATTTCTATTGATATTGGTTCTCTAGTCAACTCAAGCACAATTATATAACTTGTTTTTCTACATGATTAACCTGTTTTTAAGAACTTAATTGCATGCTTTATTTAATATTTATATTTTGGATCTTCTTGGTTTTGGTTTTGGACTGTTATCTCAAATAGTAAATACGCATATAATTATAAATCTGCTATTAAATATATTGTTTATTTTCTTGCACTTTTGATAATCTTCATATAAGGCAAGTAAAGCTTAAGGATCTTTATCTTAGACCATACTCATATTTTCCCCATTGCCTTAAACATTTCTTTCGGTAGTTGGTTTGTTTAAATCAAGACACAAATCTACACACTTCGTGTATTTCTGTGTGTGTGTGTGTGTGTGTGTGTGTGTGTGTGTGTGCATATGTGCATAATTCTTTTTCATTCTATAACAGTATTTCACAATTAGTGCTTTTTAAATTTTGGCCCATCAAACTTTTGGAAAAGCCAGGTTATTTAGACTATGGAATATTCTACTTACTAGATTTGGTTGAGTGTCCTTTGTAGTATCATTTAACTCATTCCTTTTTCACAGCTGGTAGCTTCTATAAACAGAGACCTAGAGGCTTGGTAGATTTGGGTTGGCTCTTTTAGACTTCCTTCAGAGAATTGAATTTCCATCTTCTGCCAAGGTGGGTAGGTGCCATCACCCACCTGCATGGTGTGATGAGAGGTGGCCTAAATGCTTCTTTAAACAGACTTCTGTCAGCCCACCTACTGGTATTGCAGTTTCAATTCCTATTTTCAGGAGCCCTGTTGCCGCCTGCTTCTAGGTCTATTACAAATTATGCAGAATAAATTTATCCTCTGCTTTCCCCATATTACTAGCTTCAGATACAGTTTTTTGTTTCTTAAATTAGTTCCCACATATTCTTCTGCCCGCAGATTCTAAACTTTTGTGCTATTGTCTCTTTTATCAGTGTATTTGACCTGGTAGGTTAATGTCTTCAGAAAAAAACAAAACAAAACAAAAAAAAACCCAACAAACTTTAAAGCTTGGTTTTAGAAGAGAACATACTTACATGTGTGCTTTTGATCCATCATATTTAACTGTTTTTAGAGTAGGTATTGTGTCTTTATTGATGGGAAAATACAAAAATATTTTTGTTGCTCTCAGAGACAGTGATACAATCTGTTAAAGTTTAAAGGAAAAACACTGCATGAGGTAAATGTGCTTCAGGAAAAGACCGTGGTCAGATTGCCAAGAAGCCTCACGTGTCATCATCTTACACCGCAGGTGGGGAATTTGCTTTATCTGGCCCTTGCATCTTCAGGTTTACAATATTTATGTTTTTATCACAGTGAGTGTGGATCTATCTCTTATTTATGTATTCATACATGCAATGAATTACCATACGTCACAGACTGGACTCAACGTATACATCACAAAGAATAATATGTAAAATCAGGTTGCCAGTTGCCAATTTCCAGAAAGAAATAGAGCTATTGTGTGAACATGCATATTTATAGGAACACGGCCAGAACAATAACCCTTTAAGCAGATTTACATTGGAAGCCAAATTATACATAGAAGTTTGCTGAAGCAGGACGGGGAAGTTGTATGATCCAGATATTTATTGGCATCTGAGTATGAGAGGACTAGATTTGCCAGAGGACCTGGTGTGATTGAGTTACTGGCAGGGAAGCCATCGCCTTTGGACAGGGCTTCAATGGGCCCTGCCAAAACATGCTCTCCAGTGCTTATTTTGTATGTACTTCTGCTGCTAACACATCCCCTTGAAAAAAAAGAAAAGACATTTCAGATTGACCCTGGACCTCTTTTTTCGTATTTTAATGTGGCTTTGCTTATTTTTTCAATGATATAATGCCTCTTTTATACTTAGAATCTTAGACGCCAACTTTACACCCAACTTATTAGCAGGATCCCTATTTTGCCCTTCATAATCACTAGCATTTATCGTGAATTATTAGATGATTCTACTCTATACATTATAATATTTTCATTTCTGTGTAAAACAATTTAAATTTTATCTCTCAAACAAAATTAAACAGGAAATTATTTTTTAAGTTTATTTATTTATTTTTGAGAGAGATAGAGAGCTAGGGAGGGGCAGAGAGAGAGAGAGAAAGAGAGAGAGAGAGAGAGAGAGAGAGAGAGAGAGAGAGAGAGAGAGAGAGAGAGAGAGAGAGAGAGAGAGAATCCCCGGCAGGCCCCACTCTGTCAGCGCAGAGCCCTATGTGGGGCTCAATCTCATGAACCATGAGATCATGACCTGAGCCAAAATCAAGTTGGGCACTTAACTAACAGCCACCCAGACAGGAAATTATATAAAATATTTTGCATAATTCATTTATCATGCTTACCAGCCATGATAAAAATATACACAAATATTAAGTATGTGATTTAAATTTACTTCTCATTTTTAATAATGGAAAATGTGAAGTAGATACACATAAAATATGTTATAATTTACTGTAATACATTTTAAGCATCAAATTAATAAAATTTTAATCAATATCACAGCTTTTATTAAAACAATCCCAAGAAATGGGAAAAGAAGTGTTATCAAGGGAAATCTTCGCATTAATTGGTTTTTGCTTTTAAAAATATAAGAAAAAATAACTGAATGATTCATGAAGTAGAGCTTGGAGGATGAAAGTGAAACTTTGTCCTTGAGGTAATATTCTCAAAAACTTGCTCAAATTAGGCAAAAACAAACCTGATGATTTTAAGTCTCTGCTCCTTATAAGATTTTAATTTAATACTTGTTATCACATGAAAAACAAAACACATATTGAAAAATTAATTTACAAATGTTGTAGTATCATTGGCTTTACTAGGTAGGTTTATCTTGGTTTCTATAATTAGATTTATGTATAGATAATCAAGAGATTCCATTCACACGTGCAGCTTCGTATTCTCACATCTGGTAAAACTACATCAAGCTCTTTTTAGCTTAGGAATCAAGAGTCACAGAAGCCAAGAGATTTCTGCTGCTGCTTCAGTTTGGATTCACAAAGTTGAGTCTAACATTGGAAAAAGAACTCCTAACCACTCTTTGCCATAAGCAGAAAGGTCTTCTGGAGACGAAAATTAAAGAATAAAATTAAAACGATGTTATTCGAACTTTTAAAAGATAGAGAATTCTATGGGGCTCTTTGGTGGCTCAGTCGGTTAATTGTCCGACTTCAGCTCAGGTCATGATCTCACAGTCTATGAGTTCGAGCCTTGCATAAGGCTCTGTGCTGACAGCTCAGAGCCTGGAGCCTGCTTCGGATTCTGTGTGTCCCTCTCTCTCTGACACTCCCCTGCTCATGCTTTCTCTTTCTCTCTCTCTCTCTCTCTCAAAAATAAACATTTTAAAAAATTAAAAAAAATAGAAAATAGAGAATTCCAGTAAGTGTGAAATGCATGCTATAAATTATATCGGAAATAAAGGACCAAAGTAGCTTTAAGTATCAGAGAAAGATGAAACAGCAACCAAGGATGGGAGGTAAGAGATGGAAGTGTACCATCGAAGGGCAGTCAAGTTAAAGAATAGACTTTATCTAATTGCAAGAGAAAGTATTTGGGATGCATAGGAGATCATTGGAAAATAATATTAAAAAAAACCCTCATCATCTGGTATAGTTTGGAGCTCAGTGTCCAAAATTTCCAAAAGAAATGTATCCATAAATGAATCCAAGATACATAGTCACATGAGCTTTGATAACACAGTAAATTTTAGCATTCTTTATGTGTTGTAAGGAAAACTAATCACAGAGAGGAATGAACTGTGTTTTTTGTTAAAACACTGAAAGATTATGAAGTTCTGTATGAATGAGGGGTTTGCAAGTGAAATTAAATTTATTGAAAAAATTTATTATATATTATGTTAGAGATACCACTATTCAAATGGATCCTTTAGTCATCTTTAATGTAGCAGATATTAAGTAATTTTTTAAAAATTAAGCCTCTGGCAAATTTTGATAGTACATTTTATTTTTATTCTGATTGCCAGTTTTTCCCCACACATGTGAGATTGATCAAGCTGTTCACAATAAATGACAAGGGTCAGATACTATGTAGTGAGTAGAACGATCACACTTTCTAAATCAAGGTTTCAGTAACTAACTCCTTTTTGTATTATTTTGAATAAATAAGATGTCTGTATTTAAGAGGCTGAATGAAATATGTAAACTTTGAAAACACCATAAGAATATTAATACATTGGGTTTAATGCATTTCAGAGTAAAATAAAATTAAAAAAACGAGAAATGTTTTCTGGATTCAGGGTTTGAACATATGTATCGACTTTTTAAAAAGTGTTCCATTTCTAGAAAAGTTTCCTTTTCTAGCATTGGTTTTGGCCTTGGTCATCTATTATTGTCTCATTTGATTTATTTTCACTGATTAATTAATTGACTCAACAAACATCTATGACATGCCTATTTGGGTTTGTGAGGGATATAAAGAATATGTAAGAGGTATAATGATGTATACAAAGTCTCTATTGTCAAGAAGTTTACTCAGGTAGTTTGCATGAGAGATAGGTATCCAAAGGTTTGTGTGTGTGTGTGTGTGTGTGTGTGTGTGTGTGTGTGTGTGTTAAAGTGTGAAGGTAAGGCGTGCAGAAAAGCTATTATACCAATGACTCTGACTTCAACAAAAGGATTTAGTTTTAAATGAACAAGTCAACTCCAGATACAGTTATATCACATAAAATACACATTTGGACAATTTCAGAACCATTAAAATATATTACATACTTAACCTGTAGGTAGAGATGAATAAAAGAGTAGAGACCATTTTTCACTTTAAGAACAAATTCAATGATTTTCAGTAATTTTAGAACAAAGGCTTGGTAACATTTCTTAATGCTTTTCTTTCTGTGATATTTCCCAATAGAGTAGATTATTCCCACATTTGCAATCTTTTGGGGGGAAATGAGTTTTCAATGACTGTTGTGAAATGAATTGCCTTTTGTCTCACTCTTTGTTTTTTCATCTGGAATGAGTTTCTATTGAATATTTGGTATATTATTAAAGAAACTGATGGGAAATGGTGGGGAGCCATCACTTCAGGAAAAAACTGGAAGGTCACTGCTTCAGGGAGATGCTTTTGCACAGCTCCAGAGAGATGCTTAAAATATTTCACTGACTTCTTGTCCCTGAAAGAAAATTAAAATATGGTAGAAATCAGGAAAGAGCAATACAGGAGAAGTAGCTGGAGGGATTGAAGTTAAGAAGAAAAATTAAAATAATTGAATATGCATAGTTTGATGAAACAACTCAGAAGGCTATAGCAGCTGAGTACAAATATCTGTGCTCTTAAAGGAGATAATTCTTTTTTAATGTTTATTTATTTTTGAGAGAGAGAGAGAGAGAGAGAAAGAGAGAGAGACAGAGAGAGAGACAGCGCATAAGCAGGAGAGGGTCAGAGAGAGATGGAGACACAGAATCCCAAGCAGCTCCAGGTTTTCTGAGCTGACAGCAAGCACAGACCCCGACTGGATGGAAGTCCAGATTGACCTGAGCCTAAGTTAGGTGCTTAACCGACTGAGCCACCCAGGTGCCCCTTAAAGGAAACAATTCTTAATGGTGGTTTATAGGCATTATGAAGTGGAGTAGTTGTAGATTCATAAAAAAGCAAATTTAAATTCAATATTAGTGAATATTTTAAAAGCGAAGTGTACCAGTTTGAGGAAAAGAAAAATATTCCTTGAGGAACATCTTGAGTTATTCCAAAAGAAGGAGGAACAGAACAGAATAAGCTGTTGGCTGTTTTCAGTGAAAGCGGAAGATGAGCATTAGTCTGGGGAGAATTTATTTTTTCTTTGGTTTGATTGTTAGTAAATTTAAATTAGCATCAATTGAGGACAACTTTTGAATGCCCAAAAGATAATAATATGTAAGTATTTGGAGGCTATCAGAGTTTTAAAAAATTTTTACCACCAGAATGATCGGTGGTAAGAAAAATCCTCATATAGAGGAGCAACCTAATTATAATTCAATACAATCAAATCTTGATCATGTATTGTAATGCATTTGAATATAGAGGGTGTTGTGTCAATCATAAATGATTTTTAAACCTCATTCTAACAGCTATATTCAAGCTCTATCACACTGTTCTGGTGCTGTTAAAAAGGAGCCAATTAACTGATGGATATTTTATCTCTTTTTATTTCTCTGCTCACCCACTGGGGTAGTGTTGGATGAGTAATGAAATTGCCAAAGTAGAAGATATCCTGAGGAATGAGAAGAAGAAACAACAGGTCAAATGCTCCACAAAGCAGACAATTACACTTAATAACTTAGAGGTGGTTGTGGTTCATTACTACTCACAAGGGACATTTCCTAAGAAAAGAGAAGCTAGTGATACTTTTAAAATAGAAAAAAGTACACTACTCCTTGTAAGTCAAATTGTGTAATATCGCACTATCTTATAGGCACTGGCATGTGCTAACATCTGGAAAAATTAGTATTCCCAAAGAACAAGTTAAGCTAGCAAATTTACTGCTTGGTGAATTTTTATTTACCAGTGAGAAGTAATATGAACTTATAATTTTAATGCAAAATATAAGTTGAACATATTCTTTTAAAAATCTTCAGCTACCTCTTGGATATAGTTTTATGGTTGTAGAGGCAGAAAATCATCTCTTTCCAGGAGAAATGTTAATGTCTTCTCACACACTCTCATAAGGGTGGCTCTAAGTGCAATCATGGAATCATAGAAGCACTGAGTGAGGAATGGAGAGATGAGGGCATGGAATCCATTCCTCTACCTGCAGCATGGTTTGGCCTGAACTACCCCAGACAAAGAGGCAGATAGTTACTTAAACATTTCAGGGCACCTGCGTGGCTTAGTCAGTTGAGCGACCAACTCTTGATTTTGGCACAGGTTATGATCCCAGGGTCTTGGGATCAAGTCCCACGTGGGGCTCTGCACTGAGCATGGAGTCTGCTTAAGATTTTCTCTTTCTTTCCCTCTGCTTCTCTCCCAACTCGTGCTCTCTCTCTCTCTCTCTCTCTCGAAAACAAAACAAAAAAAAAATTAAAAGATTTTCAACATGTGAGAGTCCATCTCTCCTTCAATGACCTCTTCTGACGTTACAAACTAGAGCTATTCTTGTTCTACTTTTTGTGAAAGTAAAGAACAGCTTCCAGTTATTCTCCATGTAATAATTATTTGTACACTTGGGGAGAGTCTAGTTTATCGAACAATATTTTCTTTGATGGTGACAGCAGGATGTGTCTTTGAGATTGGAAAGGGTCTCTTATTGTGCCTACTTCCTTTCACTTCCATATACTACTAAGCCCGAAATGACAATTCTTGTTTTGGCTGTTTGTAGTCATTTTGACTACAGGTTTATCCAGTGTCTTTGTCTCTTGGGAATGACTACAAACTAAATTTGTAGGCTTGCTCAGGAATTCTGCAACCCCCAAGGGAGATGATTACACCTGAGACTATACCATCCGAGGGAAGTAGATTAAATACCGGAGATCTCTAGATATAATATCTCTCATGTGGGTTTTATTTGAGGATGTCTGAAAAATAATTCAGCAAAAAATTTTAAGAACTACCCTTATAGATCTTTAATAATGTATTAGGCACTGCCCTAAACTTTATGTGATTTATCTTATTTAATTATATTTATGATCCTTCGATTTATATATCTTTATTTCCATTTTTAAACAGGAAGAAACTTGGGTTTGCCCAAGTTTACACAGCTAGTTATATGTTGAATGCAGCTGTCAAAATTCTGTCACTTTAATACAAAGTGGTCATGGTCTTCTGGTTCTACTAAGGAGGCAGTATTCAGCATTTATAATTCACAGAAATGGCTGAAGCAGAACATATCCATTCATGGGTGAGTAAGGAAGCAGGCCTTTAGCTTATAGACTGCAGTGTGGTAACGACTCAAATAGCAATCAATTGATAAAACTCACTCATAAAAATTTTCTTCAAACACTTGATTGGTGAGTGAGGATAAAGGCCTTTGATAAACAATTATATAGACCAGTCTCAGCATAGGATGAGAATTGATAAAAGCAATCCAGAAGAAGGAATAGACCTATGATGAAGATCTGTGTCTTCAGTTACGTCTAGCATTTATATCCTAGCTTCAGTAATAGATCCTGTGTCATTGGTTAAGTATGTAATACTTATGTAATTGGTTAAGTATATAATCCTAAATTAACTCTGCAAAAATGTGTGTTGTTCCTATTTCAATGAACCTTTTTGATAATCCTATATGGTCTAAAATGAAATACTTTTTCTAGATAGAATGATGGATAGATAGGTGGATGATAGAAACCAGGTTTTGGAAAGACAGCATAATGACAATTTTTGTCAAGGGCCTGGTACCATTGAATGAGTGAAACTATAGCCTTTCTCTGAAGCTTTATTATCAGCATTTATTTATACAAGTGTTTTAGGCCTTATCAAAACCAGAGTTTATTTACTTCTCTAGGTTTGACTTAAGTAATTAGGTAATATTTCAGGACCATGGAAAGTTCCTAGTCCTCCCAACCCAATGGTCCGTTTATTCATGATCTAACATGATATTAAGACCATTCTTTTAGATTTTTCTCAAATTTCACTTGCCCAGTGACCCTCCTCTACATTTTAACTTTTCAGTTTTTAACTGTACATTTATCACCTTCTCATATTGTGTATGTGTGTTTACTTATACATATACAGATTATAAAATAAATAATATATCAATTGCCACTATCACTAGAATATAAGTTCCACAGGCCAAGGATAATTGTTTTCTTTGTCTACTCTTATATTTCTAGTTTCAAGAATAATTCTTGGCACATAGTAGTCCCTCAATAAATACTTATGAACGAGTAAGTCAATGGCCACTCATTGTCTGCACTAATTTCAGCTCTCCTCCTAAAAGATTATTATGATTATGATTATGATTTACAAGAGAAGGAAAATAAACTTACTGATTTGTGCTTACCACTGGGCAACTACTTCCAAAGGGGTAAATATTCTGACTCCTTTTATCGACATTATTTTATGAAATAATGTATGCAGCTTAACATAAAAGAAGACTTTGAGATAGTCCAGTGAGCATATCCTTTTCTGTTTATATTATTTATATGAAAACATCATGTAGACAGTTTGTAAAAGAAGCAATTTTGCCAAAAGTCTTTTTGTAGGTATAATTGTTTTAAGTGGTATGATCCTTACAGCTATCCTGTGACATCTGTTCTGTTCTTGCTCCAAGTTTAAATACCTTGTACAATATTACTCCTTAGTATAAAGTAAGTGAGTTAGCTGTCTGACTGGAGTTGTCTGGCTTGAGTCTCTTCTTGTCTACTATACTGTTTTGCATTATAATTTACTTTTTCTGAAGATGGAAGGGAAGTTAATTGCATGAGTTAACTTGGGAAAGAGAGTGTGTCCTGTCTCTTTTAGTCCCATACAGGAGAATTTCACCAAAAGTCTTCCAGAACCCTGAGCTACAAGTCAAACTGGCAGAGGTGCATGTTCATCTGTAGAAATTCTGATGTTAGTCATCAGGTCAACTGAAAGTACTCCAAGTTCTCAGCCTAAGAAAAGTATCAATTTTACACCAGAATGCTTTAAGTTGATTGGTTTATGTTTATGTAAAAATAAATACAGGTATATACCAATTACTAAGCAGTAAAAACAAGAGATTAGGGTCAATGCCAGATGTTCCCTAGTAACCCAAACACAAAACAAAATGCTCCTGTGTCAATTCTGAGGGTTGTCCAGGAGTCAGATAAAATGCCAAGGCCAGCAGGTAAAATTTGTGTTTTACAAAGTCACAGATCTTTAATTATTCTTTTAAATGTTTATTGATTTTGAAATAGAAAGAGAGAGAGAGAGACAGAGAGAGAGAGAGAGAGAGAGAGTAAGTGAGAACACTAGTGGGGGAAGAGCAGAGAGATAGGGAGAATTCTGAGCAGGCTCCAAGCTGTATGTGCAGAGCCCATAGTGGGACTCGAACTCACAGACCAGGAGATCATGACCTAAGCTGAAGCCAAGAGTCAGATGCTTAACTGACTGAGCCACCCAGGTGCCCTACAAAGTGCCAGATCTTTAGATATCCACTTTTAATGGTGAAGACTTTTAAATAAATGTATTAGAGACACTTGGTTACAAATTAACAAGGTTATAGACAATCTGCAAGTATGCTAAATGCGTCTTTGAAAATTCACCGAGGTTTTTAAGATAACATAAAATCGCGGGCTTTTACTTGGACTCTGCTATTGATTAGTGAGCTGCTTGTGCTGAAACATCCACATAGTAATTAGTATGTACTCTAATTAGTTCAACCTTTTTTCTGCCTCCTCTCTTCTTTTGAGGATTCCTTAGCAATACAGGAGGTTAAGAGGTTGTAAATGTAAAACCCTGTGTAATTTTGTTATCATTAAGTGTGTTTGATTCAATTACAGCCTGAAAAGGAATATGGTGATTCCCTTAGCTTTTTCCCTATTACTTTAAGGCTTAATTATGTTTATATATTTCAGGTTTAAATGATAACACATTACTTAGCTGGTTTATTTTGTGTAAATATATTTTTTACTATGATAGAAACTGTTTAAGGGGGGACTTCAGGTAAAATGACATCTCTTTAGAAATTTCTTTCTTAGCCTGACCAACTGTCACTTAACATACCTATGAGGCTAGAAAGAGGAATAAAAACTTCTAACAGCGCTACCCAGGAAGTTTTTTGATAGTCAACAGATTGGCAAAATCTGAGATTTTCTTTTCTACTAACTATAGAATTTCTGGTGCTGAGATGACTTCTGAAATTCATGATGCATGTGTGTTTTGCCACTTGAAATGTGACAAATCCAACTTTGAAGATAAGTACAGATAAGCAGTGTCTGCTGTATGCTATATTGGCCTTGTTTCAAAGATTCTTCCAGCAAGTCCTGTCTAAGAAGTCAAATACCTATTATGTTAGTATTGCTTGAATAAGAACCCAAAGTATGGTTTCCTGAGCCCAAATTACATTAGTTCCTCATTTCCTGGTTCATGTGGATGACTGGAAAAAAAAAAAAGAAAAAAGAAAGAAAGAAAGAAAGAAAGAAAGAAAGAAAGAAAGAAAGAAAGAAAGAGAAAGAAACTAAAGGGGAAACTGACAGTGAATCACCACATCCTACTTCAAGTAGCAAAATTCCATACATGCAGGTTTTAGATGGCTGGGTGTGTCATGGAGGGCAAAGAAAAAGTCCTGGTAACAATGCATAGTTGGTATATTGTATTGCCCATCCATTTGCTGTAAGGGAGATTCAGTCAGAGCAGGTAAACACTCCAGCAGAGCTGGAGTAGAGGCAACATCCATGGGTGCTGCAGAATGGCTGAGTTCTTTCCAAGCAACCTGCCCTAAGCATGTAGACCTCACAAGAATATTTTTACTCTCATGAAGTGGATCTAGGGTGAGATAAACAGAAATTCATATTGCTGTTTATTGGTGGACCCCTATCTGGACAAATATCTTCTAATTTGAGGGAAAAAAAAATACTGTGTCCTATTATCAGAAGCTACAAAATGAAATTAAAAGCTTATCGTGAAGATTTAGAGGAAGAACAAGTCTCATATTATAGGTACATCTTAGAGATGCAAAATTTTAAGAAGATCTTTTGTGTTTTTTATGGGTTAGGAAGACATTGCTTCTGTGAAACCAAAGCAAAAATTAGAAGCTATATGGAAAATACACACTAAGAAGAATATTGGCAAGGATAGATTTCAAAGTCAGTGGCAAAGATGAAAAGAGGTGAAATAAATTAAAATAAAAGAAAGAAAAAAACCCCCAAGATTCATAGAATTATCAAAATCAATATTAGAGGATTTATTGGGTATTATTGATTCCATGGAAAAGAGATCACTAATGAGGTGACAAACCTGAGAACATTTTCCGATTTAGAGGGAAAACATGTAGAAATAAACTTAATGAGTGATAGTGATTAACATGGAAATACAAATTACAGGCTAACTAGGAAGAATCCAAAGCAAGAACAATAGGCAATTGTTTTTACAAAAATTTGAAACTAAAAACAAACTGTAGATCCTATAAGCATTCAAAATATGTGAATTAAAAAGAAATACAAATTAAGCTCATCTTAAACTTCTCTCATGCTATACTAAATTCCTAAAGCAATGAAGCAACACTATCCAGCTTTCAGAGAAAAATATTGTCAACCAAAAATGTTATACATAGCCAATTTCACTCCTAATTAGCATAATGGAGAAATATATGCTAATAACATGCAATAACTTAGAAAAGATGCCTACTGAACATTCATTTTTGAACAAAAAGATATGTTGAAAGCAATCACATTTTAAAGGTAAAATTAAAAATATTAAAAATAAAAAGAATAAAAATGATTATTTACTGAGTGAATGCTAAAGGCATTGTTCTTACTTTTCTCATATTAATTAATTGAACCCACAAAGATAACACAAATCTAGAATCATCTTTATTTTTATAAATAAAATAATCAAGGTAGAGTAGGTTGCATAACTGGCTGGGCTCATATTACTTAAGAGCCAGGATCACGTTTAGGCAGCTTGGCTTCATGACCTCTGTCATTCTTCTATGCTGCCTCAAGAGTATGGTGCAGTGCCAATGATGGTGGCATGTACCACTGAAATTAGATGCATACAAGCCTTTGCAGAACATTTTCCCTATATATTTATACGTTATTCAAATGTTAAAAAATAATTAAAAACAACCTTGAAAGTAATAATTTTGACTAGAGGCTAATCCTTTTGTTGAAATACTTTGTGTGTAGGTATACATGTGTATGTATAACTTGGTTTAAAATATTTTATTTTTTAAAGTTTATTTATTTTGAGAGAGAGTGAGTGAGTGAGCATGAGGGGGGGGGGGGCGGGGGGGGCGGGGAGGCAGAGACAATGGGAGAGAAGGAATCCCAAGCAGGCTCTGCACTGCCAGCATGGAGCCTGACATGGGACTTGATCTCATGAAGCTTGAGATCATGACCTGAGCTGAAATCAAGAGTTCGACACTGAACCAACTGAGCCATTCAGGGACCCCTAAAACTTTTTAAAAGTATACATGAACACTACCTCAGTGTTAAAAGCATACTGCAGTTGGGGAAGTTCCCAAGACGATCCTTAGTCAGTGAGTCATTAGTGGGACTCTCAGAACTCAGTAAAGCCGTTATAGTCATGGATACAGTAAGTATACATGGATAGTGTGAGGATACAGATTAAAATCAGAATAGGAAAAAGGTATTAATTACAATGTCCAGGAGAGACCAGGAACAAGCTTCCCGGTTTTTTTTTTCACAGTGACGTTGTATGGATAAAACTTATTTCTACCGGCAATGATGTATGACAACATGTACAAAGTATTCCCAATCAAGGAAGCTCTGTCCACTCCAGATATCAAGGTGACACCATGTAGTTCAAGGCCTTCACCATGTATTACATTGTTAACATAGACTATATGTCATGGCCCAAAGCTCTCATGAAAACAAAGACATTCTTATCAGGCAGGATTTTCCAGGGATTTAGAGGCTACCTCCAATGAGCCAGGGACAAGTGCCAAACCTCTTTATGACGTACACAGTCTTGATAAGGAGAGTTAATCCTTTACTGCACACGTACTAATAATATATTAATTGATGACTTAAAGAGTGAAAATCCCCCTTTACCATTCTCTTGTTGTTGCCATTAGGTCATTTGCAGATTAAAAAAAAAAAAAAAAGTCTTTTGATAGTATAAGCAATGCCTGAATGTCCTGGTATGTAGTTTTTTGTTTTGTTGAGTCTTAAGTGGTGAGCTGGAACAAAGGGTATATACATATGTAAACTTTGGGTTGACATTTGGCAGGATTTGGGGTTGACATTTCTTTATGATTTGATAAATTGAGTCTTCTGAAGCAGGATCACAGTTTTTCCATTTTTTTCATGTATTCTTTAGCATAACTTTTAATAATTTTTTACATAAGTAAGGAATATTAAATCTTTCACTCTCTCATTTCTTATAAGTTTGACCTTTACCCTTTACATTTTATAATTATTTATCTTTATTTTACTGATGTAAGAAAATGACTTCTTTCTGTTGTTGATCTTAAAAGCAATCATTTTAACTCTTTTATTACTTCTAATAATTTCCAGTTAGTTTTTATTTATTTATTTTCTAAGAGCACAGATACAGTATTTGCACATAGTAATGGTGCATTTTCTTTTTATTTATTTATACATCTGTAGTTACTTTTTTCTTTTTTCTTCTTTCTTTCTCTCTTTCTTTCTTTCTTTCTTGCTTTCTTGCTTTTTTGCTTTCTTTCCTTCTTTCTTTCTTCTTTCTTTCCTTTCTTCCTTTTAAGCTCTATATTCAATGTGGGGCTTGAACTCACAAACATAAAATCAAGAGTTGCCTGCTTTACAGACTGAGTCAGCCATATGCTCCAACTTTTTGTTTTACATCGTACTTTTCTTGCCTTATTACATTGGGTTGACCTTTAAGCAATATATACTGGTGGCTACATTTATCTTTGCCCCTGATTTGTAAGTGATTGCTTCATATTAACTACATTATTTCCCGTAGTTTTTCTAATGGGAAGCCTTAATCAAGATAAAGATCTTTCCTCCTTTTTCAAATTTGTTCAATTTTCTTCTACCGTGCACAGTTGTTAAATTTTTGTCTAAAGCTTTACTGTGTCATCAAGATGTCTATATATTTTCTTCTTCCTTAAAACTATAAAGTAGTGATATTTGATATTGATTTCCTAAAACAGAATTTTCCTTCTCTGGAATGGAATATAGTTGTAATATGCTATAGTATTTTGTTTGGTGTTATTTTGTATTTATGGTGTGACCCTGTTACTTATGAAATGTTTTTAAAACCTGATAATAATGAAAAGTGATTTAAAATAAAAGCAAACATTTGTGAACAAGCAAAGAAAGCAAAATCCATTTTAGAAAACATAGATAGCAAAAGCAAATTTATTATTTATAAATAATAAAATAAGGCGGCAGGAGTTGAGCCAATTAGATAAATTATGTAAGTTTAAATGATAGATTTCTTATGTTAGAAGGCAGAAAATTTCCTGTTGATTTAAATAATCCACCTCAAGATGCTTAGAGAGACTATTCAAAAATAAAACAGATGACATTATGAATAAAAGATGGGTAGCAAATTATTAGATGAAGAAAAAATATAATAAAATCATCCTAAGAGCAATAACCTTCACATTTGACCACTTTATATGTATAAGGTGGTTTACAAATATTACCTTCGTTGGTTTGCACAACCGTCTCCTAACTAGGTAGTATTATTATTATTTTATAAATAAAGAAGCTGAGATTTAGCAGAATAAAGTAACTTGTTAAGGGCAGAAGAGTATGTGGACTGGCTAAGTTTAAAACTTGGGGCTATTTAGGTCAAAGCTCATGTTCTTCTCTCTTCTTACTATCTTATATTGGCCTGCCATAGCAAAACACCACAGACTTGGTGGTTTAAACAATAGAAATTTATTTCTCACAGCTTTGGAGTCTGGGAAGTCTATGATCAAAGTTCTGCCTGATTTCTCGGAATGCTTGGGGTTGAGGGGGAGGGTGAGTGAGAGAGGAGAGAACAAGAGATTGGGAGGGAGGGAGATGACTCTTCTTGTAAGGATACTAATCCCACAATGAGGGCCCTACCCTCATGATCTCATCTAAACCTACTTATATCCTGAAGACCCCATCTCCAAATACTATTGCCATGAGGTTGGGGCTTTAATGTGTGAATTTTGAGGGGATACAAACATGCAGTCCATAACATTAGCCTATATTGATAATCAGTATCGCTACTTAGAAACTCAAAATTGCATTTTGGATTTGAGGAAACAGGACAAAGCATGGAGTCATAATGTCAAGTTAATGTAGACATTAATGCAGTTTGGGACACTAGATTTGGGAAAGAAAAAGGTACAGAAGAAAGACAATTTAGTACATTTTCAGGCAACAGATGTTGTATGGACTTAATTTTATCTTTGGGTAACTAAAAATGATTGGATCCATGCCATAGGCATGAATAATAAAAAGTAAAATTATTTTGATATGCATAGTTTATGTACAGACACCATGACTCAATATGCCAATCCTTGGTCTCATAAATAGAATATATTTTTAGATGTAACTATAGCTTTCATACACTTCTTGCTATTTGAATTATAATTCCATTTCCTTGGAAACTGGGCACTGGAGTTTTCAAGTATTCTACTCTTATCAAAAATTTCTAAGTTACTATTTTACTATAGAAATTATTTTAGCTAATCCATTTTTAAAAATAATTTGAACAGGTTTTTCAATAGTTTGTTTAAATTTAGGAATAGATTCAAAAAATAATGCATTCATCATTTAATATCATATATTTCAATTTTACATTACAGCCATTTTAAGTGTGTATTTACACTGTAAAATGCGGGTTCAGTAACACCAAAAGGCCTCAGAGGCGTCTGATTCAGCACAATGAGAATTCTCTCTGACTGTTTACATTGGCAGTTTCCATCTCCTTCAAAGTAATATTGGAATCTCATTTTTTTTCAGATGATAAATCATTGCACTATCAGAATGTTTATATAGCATGAATTATTTCATTCTTCAGGTGAAAGGGAAAATGACAATATTTTTATTGCATCAGTATGGAGCATGGAACTAATTGTCATGAAGGCTGATTTAAGAAACGCTCCCATTTAAAACACATTTAAAGTGACTTTGCAGTCTAAGCTGTAAACAAGAAATTACCAGAATACAGGAGGCCAATATGACTATTTTAGCTATCGCAATAATTGATTTGAACGGCTGCTGCTGATGCAATTGTGCAAACATTTATCTATCTATCTATCTATCTATCTATCTATCTATCTATCTATCTATCACTGGGACAGTCCACAGGATTAGATTGGCAACACCACATCAGGTTGTCCAGTTTGTGCTGTGTGTTTGTCTGTTGTATACACACATTATATAGCTTACTTGCTGTCATCAAACATGGAGTTCATTGTGATAATCTGAGTTTTTGACAAGCACCAATCTCGTGTTTAATTATTCTTCCAATGGCAGAATTTGGGAAGGGGGCCAGATTTTTCAAATATAGAGCTATCAGTCCAATTATCTATCTATAGGAAGACATTCTAAACTCAAAATATATTTGTTGTAGTTTTGATGACTGATTTTATATTCGTCAATAAAAGTGCAGACTTACTAAATTAAAATAAAATCAGATAATACCATCTGGTACCATGGCAGCAATTAAAAACATGTTTATATCATAAATAATTTTATTTTTTAAATAAAAGGGGAGAAAATTCTAGCATTTTATTGCTTTGCAGTGTTTCATGCATACAGTGTCTCAAATGCCATGAAGTTTGGGTGAAGAAAAAAATAAGATTATTAATAGAACTGGAGTACTTTATATTTTGTAAGATATGGAAGTTAAAATGTCACAAACTACATGATTGTGATGACAAATGTTTATTTGCAGCATCATTTTCCCATGTAAAGTGTCAGAGCGTAGAGATGCTCTACGAGGTAGGAAAATACTGAGCACAATTCTTATTGGATTTCATGCATTTGAGGACTTACTTTATGTATTTTCATTTTCCAAATTGTGTTTCACAGAACATAACTGCTACAAGAAGTTCTGTAAAAAAATAATCTATGGTCAAATAATGTTGAAAACACCGCAATCCCTGTCCTCATCTTGGAAGATCGTAAGGAACGTTAACATATTAAAGGCTCTGAGAATTACTATAATGAAAACCTTGTAGGTTCAATGACTGATTCTCAAACTTATTTAATTATTGTATACTTTTAAAGTATAGTGTTACATAAACACAAACGTAGGACATGCTTTGGAAATGCTAATATAAAGAATAATCCTATTGTTTTCTAGGATATGAAAATAGTAGATATTAATATTTATAAGCATGAAAATCATGACTGGAAGGGGTATTAAAAATGAGAAATTATAACCTTATGTTAGGTTCTAGAATCTTTCCTTCAGCTTGCAGTCAGATAGTCTTCCAGCATATTCTTTGAAGTTTCCTGTGTAGCTCAACTCAGTTACTCCATGGTATCTGCCTTTGCTATTCATGCATAGCTCTGATTCTTAGGTTGTTTCTTTTTTTTTAAGGAATGGAATAAAGAACAAGTCGACTTTCATTCTTTTAATTTTTTGTAATGTTTATTTATTTTTGAGAGAAAGAGAGTGACAGTGGGGAAGGGGAAGAAAGAGAGGGAGACAGAGAATCTGAAGCAGGCTCTGCACTGTCAGTGCAAAGCCCAGCACGGGGCTGGAACTCACGAACCATGAGATCATGACCTGGGTCAAAGTCGGACATTCAGCTGACTGAGCCACCCAGGTGCCCCAGTTAGGTTGTTTCTGTTATTGCATTGAATATACCTCTGCATTGCTTTCTCTGGCCCTAATCATACTCCCTATTCAGAGGTGTTGGTGATCTAGGAGGTATATTATCCAGATAGTGGGTTGATCATGATTCTCTGCTTTTTTTGGTTAGGGAGTTGAGTTAGAAAAGCCCTATCAAAGATGAAGTAGTACATTATATGAGAAGCTTATTTGGTCCATTCTTGTTGAAAAGAGGCTAACAGGAATCAGAGAATGCTCCCTAGTGGAAGAGAAGAGATGGCTTCTCCCAAATTCATGTTGGATAGGGAGAACAGGGAGTATTTCTATAGCTTCAGGCAGGAGGCTCTCTAGATTGAAACTTTAATGTTCCTATTAATCAGTTGGTGATGTTAGTAAAATGCAGATTACTGGTGTGGGGTTAGGTCCAAGATTCTGAATTTCTAAAATTCTTTTATGTGATGACAGCATGATGGGTCCTCTGACCTCACTTAGAGCAGCCAAGTTCTAGAAGATCTGCAATGCTTCCTGGCTTAACTAGATAAGAATCTCCTCAGTCAAGGAGGTTAATGCAGAATTTTCCAAATTCTTCATAAGAATCACATAGAGGTTATTCTTACAAATATGGATTCCTACTTCCCTTATATACTAAATTAAATAATACTTTTTAGGGAAAAGGCCCAGAATTTTATTTTTTTTTAATTTTTAGTAAATACGTCAGGTGGTTCTTACTTTTATCAAGTTTGTAAAACATATAGTTAATGCAATGATTTTCCGAGTTGATCTTCGGACTACAAAGTGATCACATTAGGATCTGTCCTCCTGAGGATCTTATTGGAAATTAGCTTGGATAACCTCACGAAATGTCATGATTCAAATCTCTCTGAGACCGTAGTGCACACCCGTTTGTGAATCTCTGATTATGGGTGCTACTCTTTGATGTGAGTAAAGAGATATTCTCCAGACCTTTTAGAAGGTGTTGAATATCCTAGCCTGCCCACATTCACCCAAGTAAGATTGCTTGAAAGCATTGCCCCTCTGAGGTCAGTGTGGTTATGACAGTGGTAGTTAGTGAAAGGATAGCGAGAACAGGCTCCCTAGGGAGAGTTCCGCCTTTACCAACCTCCATTAATCTGAGAGGTTTGCGTATAAGGATATAAGAATGGCACAGGCAAAGTTTCTTTTGTTAGCAAGTCCAGCCACCTAGCTGAGTTTAGAGCAGAATTTTATTCACAGGAACTAGTAAGAATCGGGAAGTAATTCCAAGGTAGGAAATGAAACTTCTTGGTATATTTGAAAAAACATGTACTTTTTGAGTTGGATAGACTTTGTGTTCAATGATAATCGCACAATTAATAATAGCTAATTGTTATTCGGTGCTTACTGTGAACCAGGCAGTGCTCTAGGTGCTACACATCTATTTTCATGATGTTACACAAAGTGACTTTACCCATCTACATTCATTTAGTCTTCTATTTTGGTTTCCAAACCATCATTTTATCCCCTTCGTGCAAAAAAAAAAAAAAAAAATATTTTCTACAAAAACCATAGCAAGTGATTTCATCTTCAATGTCAGTGGCTTCTGTGCCCCTATAAACGCCGTTTCATAATCTTTTCTTTTTCAGTTGGTCCTTTCCTCCATTTCATCTGATCTACCTTTTCCACATCATGGACCTGGAGCTGTTCCATTTTGGATACTTCTATACACCATAACTCACTGTTAGGCCTAAACTTGTATATGTTAACCTCAAATATACCCTTTTGTATATGTCCTTTTCACCTATAACTATGGTTTTGTGATTCCTGTAATTTTGTCCAGTCTATCTGGACATTTTTGGCTTCTTTTCTTTCTTTTTTTTTTAATTTTTTTTTTTTTAACATTTATTTATTTTTGAGACAGAGAGAGACAGAGCATGAACCGGGGAGGGTCAGAGAGAGGGAGACACAGAACCTGAAACAGGCTCCAGGCTCTGAGCTGTCAGCACAGAGCCCGACACGGGGCTCGAACCCATGGACCCTGAGATCATGACCTGAGCCGAAGTCGGCCGCTTAACTGACTGAGCCACCCAGGCGCCCCGGCTTCTTTTCTTAATAAACCTGGTCCTTGTTTGTCACTGTCACTATGTCTCAGCAGATTCCTCTGTTCCATATCATTAGGCCTCACCATTCCTAGAAAATCCTACAATCTTCTCCTCCTCTCTGGTTGGTCAGCTGAATACCAAAAAAGGAACCTGAAAGACCAGGTGGAATGGTTCAGTTATCTATTGGTGGTGGGGGGTCAGTTTTCACAGGGCTGTGAATACACCCATCAATCCTTTCATTTATTCCTGATCTTATATCCCTGGAACATTACTCGCAGGAATGAATCCAAAGCATTATTGCTATCCTGAAAACTCTAACAAAAGGTTCTTAGGTCTGCCTGTATTTATGAGTCACCTAGAGAGATTTATATTCTGATACTCAGGCACACACCAGAGGAAATAAATAAGAATTTGAGGGATGGCCCAAGTAATATTGTGTTAAAAGAATCTTCCAAGCTGATTCCAACATGCAGCCATGGCTGAAGCCACTGCTGTAGTGTGGTTCCCAGTGCTTCTGTTTTCAGTAGAAAGATGTCATCTCATATTTTCAAAGATCTTGAGACTATCACACTTGAATTCCCTTTGTTTCTTTCCCTCATCTTCCTGTAAATTTACACATACCAACACTCATTCTAACTCCTTTCTGTTTCGGAGATGAGATCCTTGGTTGTGTCCATGCCTGATTCCCCCACCTTTGTTCTTGAAAGCATTTATTCTTATTCTCTCTGTCAGTCTGTCCTCTCCCTCTTTATCTGTTTCTGACTTTCTACATGTTGTCTGATTTTCTGTTTCTGTGTGTATGCCTCTCTCTATTTCCATACCGCCTTGTGTCTTTCTCTATGGCTTTGTACTTGTATATGCGGTGCTCTGCAGGTGTGTTTTCTGTTTCTTTATGGCTCTCTATCTCTTTTTCTGTTTCTCTGTCTTCCTGTGTCTCTTTCTCTCTTTGTTTCTCTGTTTCTCTATCTCTGTACTTCCTTCTCTGTATGTTTCTTTTTTTTAAACTTTTTTCACGTTTCTTTATTTTTCAGAGAGAGAGAGAGAAAGCAGGGAAGCAGGCAGAGAGAGAGAGAGAGAGGGAGAATCCCAAGCTGACAGCACAGATCCCAATGTGGGGCTCAATCCCACAAACTGGGAGATCATGGCCTGAGCTGAAATCAGGAGTTGGACGCTTAACCAACTGAGCTACCCAGGTGCCCTTCTCTCTGTTTTTGTCTCTTTTTCCCTCTCATCTCTCTCTCCCTCTCCAACCCCCATACCATCACTGCCCCTGTATCTGTCTCTAACTCCTTATCTACCTCTATCTTTCCAATCTTTATCTATGAGCTGCTTTTCCTAAGCCTGCATGTATATCCATATCTCTCCCATTAAACAAATACAACCATTACATGATTCTGAGTGTCACTCTACTTCCTTCTCCCCTAAAATTCAAAAAGAATAACCTAACATGATGACTATTTACATTTCGTACTTCCATCTACTTCTCAATAAATTTCAATCTGGCTTCTATCTTACCACACCACTAAAACTTTTCTCATTTTGTTTGTCAGTGACTTTCAGTTATTAAACCTAAGAGATACGTGTGCTCATTAGTTCAAGTGGTAATTTAATTCTCTGGGAAATTTGACCATGTTAAACAATCTTTTCTTTCTAATGTTTTTTTTTTTTTTCTTTCTTCTTTTGGCTTCCAATGATGTAATTCTTATGATAATTGGTTTTCATTTTTTTTTTGTGTCTCTTATTTTTACATCTTACCCTTACATATTGGTGTTTCCTAGATATGGTAGATTAAAAAAAAACATGTCCACAATATTTTGCAGCTCTTTCCCAAAAGTGGTTGAGTCTATTTCCCTAAGCCAATCTGAGCTAGCCTTGTGTCTTGCTTATACCAAGAAATGTGGTGGAAATGACATTGTTGATACTGGAGCCTAGGCCTCAAGAGGCTTTACAGGGTCAACGTTTGCTGTCTTGAAATACAAGAGAAGCAGTCTATGATAAAAGATTGCACAGAAATGGAACCCAGTGGCTCCAGGTGTGTCCCCTAAGACCAGTCTCCCGGAGATCTGTATGTTAAATGCAGTCACGTGAATGAGAGCAGGCAAGATTGCCAGAAGAATAATTTAATTAACCCACAGGGATTTGAAAAGTATCTCATCATTTTAGTTTCAATCAATTAGGTTTGGGGATGGTTTTACATGTAGCAATAAAGAAAAGATATAGAATTTCTACTGTTGCTAATTTCTCTCCACATTCTTAAGCTATTCCAGAATCACCTTTCAATGTTCTAACTACATTTTTAACGTTTATGACCTACAATGTGCTTTTTTTCAGCTCTAACCTGTCTTGAATGCCCCAAAGAAATCAGTCCAAATTTTAATTGAAATCAATAATTGAATGTCCCACAATTACCTCTAACTCAAAACATCTAAAAATTGAACAAATACCATATGCTTTCTAAATTGTTTCTAGAACCACTATCCACCCAGTTATCCAACCCTAAAACCTGTTAGTTATTTCCTCTAGTCCTGTTTTTCCTCAAAATCCTCATCTAATAAATCTCCTAGTGTAAATCTAAGCTATTAAATATTTATTAGATAGCTAGCTTTTTACATTGTTGTTGGTTCTCACCACCCAGACATTTGGTATCTCTTGCCTGGTATTTCACTAATAACTGTTGATTGGTTTCTTGGGCTTCAGCTTCAGGCCTCCTTGAATTTTTCCTACACAGTAATGTTACTAAAGTAAACAGAGGAGTATGTGTCTGCTTTCCAGTTCATCTATAAAATCAAATTAAATCTTTTAGTGTGGCACACAGAATTCTCCTATTTCACCCCTAACAACCCATTCAGCCTTACCATCTCCATGTCTTGTGTCTATGACATTTTTTTATGAGAAACATTAAACTATATAAATATACATATATATATGATGAAGTTTCAAAGATTTAAAAAAAATTAATGCTTATTTATTTTTGAGAGAGAGAGACAGAGAGAGAGAGAGAGAGAGAGAGAGAGAATGAGTGGGGGAGGGGCAGAGAGAGAGAGGGAGACACAGAATCCGAAGCAGGTTCCAGGCTCCAAGCTGTCAGCTCGAACTTGATGCAGGGCTTGAACCCACCTGAGCTGTAGTCAGAAGCTTAGCCCACTGAGCCACCCAGGCGCCCCCCACCCCCCCAAATCTGAGGTCATGACCTCAGATTCATTTTTTTTAATGACACCTTTTTTGGGGAGGGACAAAGGTGGGAAGATATTTTTGTTCATTTGCTTTAGGCTTACACAGCCTCCAAGATGAAACTCAGAAATTACCTTCTCCAAAGTCCTGCAGGCTGGGTGAAGACGATGGCTTCTGCATTTTGCTATAATATTGTGTGCATATTTCTATCACAGAAGTAGCCCCACTGTATTGGGAGTATTTGACTTCCCATCTGTCTCCCTAAATCTATTGGTTCTTTGAGCATAATTAGCACCTTTTTTTCCCCCACAATTTCCAACATTATGCTCATTGCCTGATTTAGAGGTAACTCCATATGTGTTTAACTTTTATTTTGAACTCATTTTTTTCAGCCATGCTGTGTGGTTAGTAATATGACTTCATACCATTATTGCAAAGTATAATTGCCTAGTGCAGAGTAGATGTGAAGTAAAATGGAAAAGCTATTAGTTCTTTTGTCTTCCCATTGAAGAAAGAACACTAGCGACTGGAGCAAAAAGGGAAAAACTAGACACCAGGAGGCCTGGATATAAGCATGAGTTATATGTTATAAAAAGAATATTAAGGATGAAATATGTATAACTTCTTGGGTATCATATGTTGTTCTTTCTGAGAAACTAGGCAAATAGAAGCAGGTTCTTTGGATACTCCACTAAGTTTTGTACATGTTTCCTAATGTGCTTGCAGGCCTGGTTTATCAAGATTCAATATTCTACGTAAGTTGGGTAAAGCTGAATTAGGAAGGGACCAACATAGGTTGTACCAGGTCATATACTTTTTAGTTATTAGAAATGTTCCTGTCCTTGCTTCACTTACATGCAGTATCTTTATATTTGCCTTGTTGTATTTAACTCAGAATGCCTATCTCTCAAGGCACTTTTGATTTTGATTCTTGAAAGGCAAATAACATGATCATTTATAGGGAGGGACATACTTGGGTCTGGAGATAACATAAAAGTTAGACATTTTGCAGTTGCTTTTGTTTTGTTTAGTGATTCTGAGTAATGAATTTGGAATGTCAAATAGCATTTAAAAATGGGGGAAATATTTAGATTTATCAAGGTAGGTGTCATAGACTGAACGTGTATGTTTTCCTCTCCCCAGTTCATAAGCTGTCATCCTAACCCCTAATGTGATGGTGTTAGGAGGTAGGGCTTTAGAGGGGCAATAAGGTCAAGATGATGGAGTCCTCATGAATGTGCTTTATCTCTTTATAAAAGAAACCTCAGAGAGCTCCCTTACTCTATTTTCCTCACTATATGAAGATACAACAACAACAAAAAAAACAGGTCTACAATCTGGAAGAGGGCCCTCATCAGAAAAGTGCCATGCTAACACTGTGATCTCAGACTTTCCAACCTTCAGAACCATGAAGGAGAAATTTCTGCTGTTTATAAGTTCTTCAGTCTGTGGTATTCTGTTATAGTAACCTGAACTGACTTAAAAAACAATTGCTTAAAACAAGTTGAGAAACACTATTTTACGTATGTGTCATAGGTTCTTAGAAGAATCTAGAAAAGAAGCAGTTAAAGGGAGAAGCAAGGAAACCTGGAAATGAAGGGACCATACTGAATAAGTTTTTAAAACTCAGGATAAGTTAAAACAATAATGAGAAAATAATATGGAATAATTAACTCAGATACTTTAAGATGATAGAAAGGAAAAACTTACTAAGATGTCTTATGTTGGGGAATTGAATAAATGACTAATAGTATAAAAATCTGTATAATATTTTAAAATTTCTTGAGATTTCATTCAGACCCATTTGTTACTTAGAAGTGTGTTGTTTAGGGGTGCCTGGGTGGCTCAGTTTATTAAGCTGCTGACTTCGGCTTAGGTCACAATCTCATGGTTCCTGAGTTTGAGCCCCACATTGGGCTGTCTGCTGTCAGCACAGAGCTTGTTTTGGATCCTTTATCACTCCCTCCCTCCACCCCTCCCCCACTTGTGTGCACATGCTCTCTCTCTCAAACATAGATAATATACAACAACAAGGAGAAGTGTGTGGTTTAATTTTTCACATATTTGGTATTTTCCATTTATCTTTCTGTTATTGAGGTCTAGTTTAATTCCATTGTGTTCTGAGAGCAGACATTGGCTTTTATTTTATTACATTTATTGAGTTATGTGGGTTTTATGCTCAGAATATGTTCCATCTCAGTGAATGTCCCATGTGGGCTTGAGAAGAATCTGTATTCTGCTGTTGTTTGATGAAATAGTCTATACTGTGGATTATATTCAAGTGGCATTGTTGAGTTTATTTCCTTACTGATTTAGTGTCTGATGGGTCTGTCCATTTCTGATAGACGGGTGTTGAGGTCTCCAACTCTTATGGTGTGTTCATCTATTTCTTTTTGCAATTCTATTAGTTTTTGGCTATCACAGAAGGACGTTCTGTTAGGTGCACGAGCATTAAGGACTGTTATGGTTTTTTGTTTGTTTTTTTGTTTGAGAATCTATTCCTTTATCATTACAAATGTCCCCCTTTTTTTATCCTTGATAATTTCCCTTGCTTTAAAATCTGATGTCTGAAATTGATATACCTATTTCTACTTTCTTTTGATTCAGACTAGTGTGGTGTATTTTTCTCCATCCATTTACATTTTAATCCCTGTAAACAATGCCCCCCTTTTTCTTGGGGTGAAATCTATCTATTTACTTTTAATCTGTATGTGTCTTTTCATTGAATGCGTCATTCTTATAGACAACATATATTTGGGTCTTGTTTTTGATACATTCTGAGAAACTGTGTCTTTTAAATGGTGAATTTATACCATTGATGTTCTAAGTGACTATTGGTACAGTTGAAATAATATCTACCATATTTGTTACTGTTTTTTGTTTCCTTTGTTCATATTATTGTATTCTACTTTTTTTCTGCCTTTTTATTTTCATTTGATCATTCTGTGTAATTTTATTCTCTCTCTCCTTTCTTAGCATAGCAGTTTTACTTTTTCATTTTAGTAACTGCTCTATAGTTTGCAATATCTATTTATATCTAATTCATGTCCAAACTCAAATAATACTTTCTATTTTGTGGGTAGTGTAAGAGGCTTATAATAAGAAAGTAATCTTAGTTCCTTCTTCTCCACATTTGAAATATTACTGTCATTATTTTCACTTATATATTAGCATTATAAGAATATGCATTCACATGCACATAAGCATGCATAATCAAATACAACGATGCTATTATTATTTTGAACTAACCCTTATCTATTACTTCAATTAAGAATAAGAAAAGTAAAAGTTTTATTTGACTTTCACTTATTCTTTCCTTGATGCTTTTCCTTACTTTATGTGTACCTGAGATTCTGACCATATCATTTTCTTTCTCTCTAAAGAAGTTTTTAAAACGTTTCCTGCAAGGCAGGTCTACTGGCAACAAATTTCCTCAATTTTTATTTATCTCAAAAATATTTCCCCTTTATTTTTGAAGGATAATTTTCTATGTATGGATTAGTAGTTTTTTTTCTCAATACTTAAAATATTTCACTCAACTTTCTTCTCACCTGCATAATTTCTAAAGAGAAGTTGGAAGTTATGTTTACTTCGTATATTTAAGATCTATTTTTGCTTTTCTCTTCTTGAGGAATTTTTCTTCATCTTTCATTTTCTGTAGTTTGAAAACAATATGCCTAGATTTTTGTTTGATTGTTTTGGTTTCTTTTTGGCATTTCTCCTATTTGGTATTCTCTGAGCTTCTTGGATCTGTGGTTTGGTGTTTAACATTAATTTGGTAAAATTCTCAGCTGTTATTATTTCAAATATTTCTTCTGTTTCTTCTTTCTTTCTTCCCTTTTTGATATTCTCATTATGCGTATGCTATGTTTTTGACATTGCCCCACAGTTATTAGATATTCTGTTCTCTTTACAGTTTTTGTTTTCATTGCTTTTCAGTTTTGGACATTCTGTTGAGAAATCCTCAAGCTTAGAGATTTTTTCCTCAGCCATGCCCAATCTACTAATAAATCCATCAAAGGAGTTCTTCATTTCACTTACCTGTTTTTGATCTCTAGCATATTTAAAAATTTTTAAATGTTTATTTACTTTTGAGAGAGAGAGAGAGATGGAGCACGGATGGGGGACAGGCAGGAAGAGAGGGAGACACAGAATCTGAAGTAGGTTCCAGTCTCTGAGCCATCAGCACAGAGCCAGACACGGGGCTCTGTGCCGAGAACCGTGAGATCATGACCTGAGCTGAAGTTGGACGCTTAACTGACTGAGCCACCCAGGTGCCCCTCTAGCATATTTTTTAAATTTCTTTCTTAGGATTTCTATGTCTCTGAATACATTGTCCATCTGTTCATACATGCTATTTATCCACTAGAACCCTTTAGCATATTAATCATAGATGTTTCAACTTTTGGATCTGAATATTCCAACATCCCTGCCATGTCTGGTTCTGATGCTTTCTGTGTTTCTTAAAATTGTGTTTTTGTCTTTTAGTGTGCCTTGTTATTTTTTCTTGATATCTTAACAGGATGTGCTGACTGAAAGGAGCTGCTGTAAATAGGTCTTTGGTAATGTGGTGGTAAGGTGTTAGGAGAGAGGAAGCAACTTATAGTCAGACTTTCAGAGGACTGTGAACTTCAAAAGTGTTTCTCAGTGTTTTTTCCCTCTTAGGTGGGACAGAATGGGTATAGTGGGTTGGGTTGTGTATTTCCCTTTCCCTATGTCAGTTGTGCTCTGATAATGCCTCAGCAGGTTAGACTCTGATTTTATCTGAAAGCAGGCCTTGTTTAGAAGAACAAAGGACTCTGGCATACTTCAGAAAGGTAGCATTCCCCTTAACCCAGCTGAAAGCACAAGGGGATATTTCTCCCATATTTCCTTAGGGATTCTATTCTAATTCTTGGAGGTAAATCTCATAATATTATAGGGAGTCTTGATGACTGGGTTCCCAGGTCTTTTTAACCCTCAGACTTGTCCATTCTGAAGCTCTAGCAACTGACCAGTTATGATTCTGGTTTTCCTATCCCAGCATTAGCTGTCATTGCCATTTCAACTCATAAATCATTGCTCTGGTAAGCCATGATTTTATGTATTTTTTGTCTCCCTCCAATGTTGGAGGCAGTGTTTTCCCCTCTGAGGATCCAAGAGAGTTGTTGATTTTTGACTCTGTTCGGATTTTTCCATGTTGTTAAGATGGAGTGGTGACTTCCAGGCTTCTTACATGTGGAACTGGAAATCAGAAGTCTTTCCTTATCTTTTTATGGAACAGGACGTGATCAGGAACAGAGTACCATGGTTATCCATGCAAAGACTTCTTTAGCTTGATCAGACAAATTGTATCAATTAATCTTCTTGCTACTAGATTGTTTAACTACTTACTAATCAACATAATTACCATGTCCATACTCTTCTATATATAATTTTATAAATACATCATTAGAAAACTTATCAAGTGCTATATATAATTCCAGTTACATGCTAAACACTTTTTATTCCTTATCTAGTAATCTCCTTAAAAAGAGAAATTATTTTGGTCAAGCATGACAGTTCATTTATTCAGTTAAGCTAAATTGTTGTTGAGTATCTGATATTTACTTTCAGTGATAGATACTGGCAATATCAAAATTTGGTCCTTGCCCTCAAATAGTTTATATAATACTCAATTATATACAAAGCAATTGCTCCTGGAAAAAACATTCTAAACTTAAAAATAACCAATCAGTATTTTTCCTCATTGCAGAATAATGGCAAATCAGGCAATATGATTACTTCAATTAAACTTGGGAAATAAAAACAATCTATGTGATAGTAACAAAGATCAAATATTATTGTGTTATATGTATGCACATGCATACACACACAGAGGGACACAAAAAAGATAAGGAGTGTTACTGGTGGAGAATGAACAGTCATGTTGATTTTGACAAAGAGTAGGGGTGGGTAGAGCATCTCTCTTAGATTTATCTTGTTGATTACTGACCAATGATCACCAAGCATTATGTTGTTTTCCCTATAAGGATTTGATTATAAACTATTCCAAAAAATAAAAATAGATTGGCAGTGTGGTATAATGCATTCAGGTACTCACCTCATGTCAACAGATTTGTATTAATTTTTTTGGTAAAAATGTTGGTCAAATTCTAATTTTTTGCATGTCTCTTACTATCTGTGAGTCCTCAACGTTCATAAAGAAAGCGTTATGATAGTCCTAAGCAATTATCTGTAACTTTAACATTTACTTAAAATGCTGGTTCAGGGGTGCCTGGGTGGCTCAGTTGATTAAGCTTCCAACTTCAGCTTAAGTCATGATCTCGCGGTTCATGGGTTCAAGCCCTACATCAGGCTCTGTGCTGACAGCTCAGAGCCTGGAGGCTGCTTTGGATTCTGTGTCTCCCTCTCTTCTGTCCCTCCCCTGCTTGCACACTGTCTCTCTCTATCTCTCAAAAATAAACATTAAAAAATTTATTAAAAAACACCACTAGTTCATAGTTTTTAACTTTTAAGAATATTCTGTCACTATGTTGAGACTGGGAAAAGTATAATTATTTAATTAAATATATTGTATGTCTTTTAAATATTTAATTTTATAATTCTGTACATTTTATCATCTTTTATCATGGGATTTGAATTTGACATAGGACATTTAGAGGTAAACAAAAATAACTGGATAAATTGAGAAATAAAATTTATGATTCCAACAAAAAAATCTTACACTCATAATCAGACACACATGTAATTTTTTTATAAAGAATATGTACAGGGAAACCTGACTACAGTATGAAACATCAAAGAACACAGGATATGATCAACATTTTATTTGATATTATTTTATAACTTGTATGCATTTGTTTGCATCAGATGTACAGTAGAATTTCTGCTTCTGATTTTACTTTAAAATTAAATTCTCATATCATTCTGATCATCAAAATAGTTATCAATTTTTTTTACTTTAAAGATTTATGTTAGATATTTTGCAAGTCAAGAAGAATCTTAAATCCAATAATACTCGTGCTAAATAAATATATTCAGTTATCTTTCATTAAATGTGTTCTAATTGGTTTTCTACTTAGTAGATCTTTCAATCTATGAAAACTGTTTTCTGTGTGTAATTACACTTAGGATTTATTTTTATGCAAAATGTAAGTGCTTCTTTTGTGCATCTTTCTCCTTAATGGTTCCCTAGTTACAAATGTTATCAAATCATTGCCCTTTAAACAACCCTGGAATTCTTGGCAACTCTCCAACCTAATTTTGAACGTTTTAATTATTTTCTAATAAGCAAGAGTGCCATAGTCACAAAGTATAAGGCAATATGGGTTCTACATCTAAAATATGCTCCAGTGAGGCAGCTAAACATGAAGTTGTGCACCAATAGTGCACAAAAAGCTACCAAAGCAGAAGAAACCAAAGTGGAAAAGGGCAACAGCTTCTTTTTGGAAGGCAGAACCCATGTTCAATTGTTTTTTTCTTAAGACACCTAGGATAGGAAGATGGTGGCGTAGGAGGACGCTGGGCTCACCACATGCCCTGCTGATCACTTAGATTCCACCTACACCTGCCTAAATAACCCAGAAAACCACCAGAAGACTAGGAGAATGCCCATTCCTGAGCCAAGTGCAGACAAGAGGCCCATAGAAGAGGGTAGGAAGGGCGAGAGGTGGTGCCCTCTACACGGACTGGCGGGAGGGAGCCGGGCGGAGGGGCGGCCTGCCAGCCAAGCAGAGCCCCCGAGTGTGGCTTGCAAAAGTGGAGGGGCCGGATGGAGTGTGTTCTGACAGCAAACGGGACTTGACATCTGGAAGGTTATAAGCTAACAGCTCTGCTCGGAGAATGGGAGGGCTGGAGGACAACGGGAAGGAGAGTTGTTGAGCCCCGGACGACAGAGCTCAGCTTGGCAGGGAACAAAGGCGCTCGTCAGCGCCATCTCCCTCGCCCATCCCCCAGCCAAACCCCAAAGGGAACCAGTTCCTGCCAGGGAACTTGCTTGTACCTCGCAAACACCCAAAGCTGTGCTTCTGCGGATCCATCCCTCTGGGGTGGTCTGATTCTCTCCAGGTGCCCCAGGGCCCCTCCCAAAGCGGATCTCTGAAGGAAAAGCCAGCTGAGCCTGCCCCTCCCGCCCCCGTGCACCTTGCCGATCCACCCCAGCTGAGACGCCAGATCCCCAGCATAAGTCTGGCAGTGTGCAAGTAGCCCAGATGGGCCACGCCACCCCACAGTGAATCCTGCCCCTAGGAGAGGGGAAGAGAAGGCACACACCAGTTTGACTGTGGCCGCAGCGGTGGGCTGGGGGCAGACATCAGGTCTGACTGTGGCCCCGCCCACCAATGCAAGTTATTCAAGGCAGCACAGAGGAAGTGCCCTGCAGTCCTGCACTACTCCAGGGACTATCCAAAATGACGAAATGGAAGAATTCCCCTCAAAAAAACGTCCAGGAAATAACAACAGCTAACGAACTGATCAAAAACGATTTAAACAATATAACAGGAAGTGAATTTAGAAAAATAGTCATAAAATTAATCACTGGGCTTGAAAACAGCATAAAGAACAGCAGAGAATCTATTGCTACAGAGATCAAGGGACTAAGGAACAGCCAGGAGGAGCTAAAAAATGCTATCAATGAGCTGCAAAATAAAAGGGAGACAACCCCGGCTCGGATTGAAGAGGCAGAGGACAGAATAGGTGAACTAGAAGATAAAATTATGGAAAAAGAAGAAGCTGAGAAAAAGAGAGGAAAAAAAATCCAGGAATATGAGGGGAAAATTAGAGAACTAAGTGATGCACTAAAGAGAAATAATATAGGCATAATTGGTATTACAGAGGAGGAAGAGAGAGGGAAAGGTGCTGAAGGTGTACTTGAAGAAATAATAGCTGAGAACTTCCCTGATCTGGGGAAGGAAAAGGCATTGAAATCCAAGAGGCACAGAGAACTCCCTTCAGACGTAACTTGAATCGATCTTCTGCACGACATATCATAGTGAAACTGGCAAAATACAAGGATAAAGAGAAAATTCTGAAAGCAGCTAGAGATAAACGTGCTCTAACATATAAAGGGAGACCTATAAGACTCCTGACTGATCTCTCTTTGGAAACTTGGCAGGCCAGAAAGGATTGGCACGAGATCTTCAATGTGTTGAACAGAAAAAAAAATATGCAGCTGAGAATCCTTTATCCAGCAAGTCTGTCATTTAGAATAGAAGGAGAGATAAAGGTCTTCCCAAACAAACAAAAACTGAAGGAATTTGTCACCACTAAACCAGCCCTACAAGAGATCCTAAGGGGGATCCTGTGAGACAAAGTACCAGAGACATCGCTACAAGCATGAAACCTACAGACATCACAATGACTCTAAACTCATATCTTTCTATAATAACACTCAATGTAAATGGACTAAATGTGCCAACCAAAAGACCTAGGGTATCAGAATGGATAAACAAAACAAGACCCATCTATTTGCTGTCTACAAGAGACTCATCTTAGACCTGAGGACACCTTCAGATTGAGAGTGAGGGGATGGAGAACTATTTATCATGCCACTGGCAGTCAAAAGAAAGCTGGAGTAGCCATACTTATATCAGACAAACTAGACTTTAAATTAAAGGCTGTAACAAGAGATGAAGAAGGGCATTATATAATAATCACAGGGTCTATCCACCAGGAAGAGCTAACAGTTATAAATGTCTATGTGCCGAATACAGGACACCCCAAATATATAAAACAATCACTCACAAACATAAGCAACCTTATTGATAAGAATGTGGTAATTGCAGGGGACTTTAACACTCCACTTACAGAAATGGATAGATCATCTAGACACACGGTCAATAAAGAAACAAGGGCCCTGAATGATACATTGGATCAGATGGACTTGACAGATATATTTAGAACTCTGCATCCCAAAGCAACAGAATATACTTTCTTCTTGAGTGCACATGGAACATTCTCCAAGATAGATCATATACTGGGTCACAAAACAGCCCTTCATAAGTATACAAGAATTGAAATTATACCATGCATACTTTCAGACCACATTGCTATGAAGCTTGAAATCAACCACAGGAAAAAGTCTGGAAAACCTCCAAAAGCGTGGAGGTTAAAGAACACTCTACTAAAGAATGAATGGGTGAACCAGGCAATTAGAGAAGAAATTTAAAAAATATATGGAAACAAACGAAAATGAAAATACAACAATCCAAACGCTTTGGGACGCAGCGAAGGCAGTCCTGAGAGGAAAATACATTGCAATCCAGGCCTATCTCAAGAAACAAGAAAGATCCCAAATACAAAATCTAACAGCACACCTAAAGGAAATAGAAGCAGAACAGCAAAGACAGCTTAAACCCAGCAGAAGAAGAGAAATAATAAAGATCAGAGCAGAAATAAACAATATAGAATCTAAAAAAACTGTAGAGCAGATCAACGAAACCAAGAGTTGGTTTTTTGAAAAAATAAACAAAATTGATAAACCTCTAGCCAGGCTTCTCAAAAACAAAAGGGAGATGACCCAAATAGATAAAATCATGAATGAAAATGGAATTATTACAACCAATCCCTCAGAGATACAAGCAATTATCAGGGAATACTATGAAAAATTATATGCCAACAAACTGGACAACATGGAAGAAATGGACAAATTCCTAAACACCCACACGCTTCCAAAACTCAATCAGGAGGAAATAGAAAGCTTGAACAGACCCATAACCAGCGAAGAAATTGAATCAGTCATCAAAAATCTCCCAACAAATAAGAGTCCAGGACCAGATGGCTTCCCAGGGGAGTTCTACCAGATGTTTAAAGCAGAGATAATACCTATCCTTCTCAAGCTATTCCAGAAAATAGAAAGGGAAGGAAAACTTCCAGACTCATTCTATGAAGCCAGTATTAGTTTGATTCCTAAACCAGACAGAGACCCAGTAAAAAAAGAGAACTACAGGCCAATATCCCTGATGAATATGGATGCAAAAATTCTCAATAAGATACTAGCAAATCGAATTCAACGGCATATAAAAAGAATTATTCACCATGATCAAGTGGGATTCATTCCTGGGATGCAGGGCTGGTTCAACATTCGCAAATCAATCAACGTGATACATCACATTAATAAAAGAAAAGAGAAGAACCATATGATCCTGTCAATTGATGCAGAAAAGGCCTTTGACAAAATCCAGCACCCTTTCTTAATAAAAACCCTTGAGAAAGTCGGGATAGAAGGAACATACTTAAACATCATAAAAGCCATTTATGAAAAGCCCACAGCTAACGTCATCCTCAAATGGGAAAAACTGAGAACTTTTTCCCTGAGATCAGGAACACGACAGGGATGTCCACTCTCACTGCTGTTGTTTAACATAGTGTTGGAAGTGCTAGCATCAGCAATCAGACAACAAAAGGAAATCAAAGGCATCAAAATTGGCAAAGATGAAGTTAAGCTTTCACTTTTTGCAGATGACATGATATTATACATGGAAAATCTGATAGACTCCACCAAAAGTCCTCTAGAAATGATACATGAATTTAGCAAAGTTGCAGGATACAAAATCAATGTACAGAAATCAGTTGCATTCTTATACACTAATAATGAAGCAACAGAAGGACAAATAAAGAAACTGATCCCATTCACAATTGCACCAAGAAGCATAAAATACCTAGGAATAAATCTAACCAAAGATGTAAAAGATCTGTATGCTTAAAAGTATAGAAAGCTTATGAAGGAAATTGAAGAAGATATGAGGAAATGGAAAAACATTCCGTGCCATGGGTCGGAAGAATAAATATTGTCAAAATGTCAATACTACCCAAAGCAATCTACACATTCAATTCAATCCCAATCAAAATTGCACCAGCATTCTTCTTGAAACTAGAACAAGCAATCCTAAAATTCATATGGAACCACAAAAGGCCCCGAATAGCCAAAGTAATTTTGAAGAAGACGACCAAAGTAGGAGGCATCACAATCTCAGACTTTAGCCTCTACTAAAAAGCTGTCATCATCAAGACAGCATGCTATTGGCACAAAAACAGACACATAGACCAATGGAATAGAATAGAAACCCCAGGACTAAACCCACAAACGTATGGCCAACTAATCTTTGACAAAGCAGGAAAGAACATCCAATGGAAAAAAGACAGTCTGTTTAACAAATAGTGCTGGGAGAACTGGAGAGCAACATGCAGAAGATTGAAACTAGACCACTTTCTCACACCATTCACAAAAATAAACTCAAAATGGATTAAGGACCTGATTGTGAGACAGGAAACCATCAAAACCTTAGAGGAGAAAGCAGGAAAAGACCTCTCTGACCTCAGCCATAGCAATTTCTTACTTGACACATCCCCAAAGGCAAGGGAATTAAAAGCAAAAATGAATTACTGGGACCTTATGAAGATAAAAAGCTTCTGCACAGCAAAGGAAACAACCAGCAAAACTAAAAGGCAACCAACGGAATGGGAAAAGATATTTGCAAATGACATATCGGACAAAGGGCGAGTATCCAAAATCTATAAAGAGCTCACCAAACTCCACACCCGAAAAACAAATCACCCAGTGAAGAAATGGGCAGAAAACATGAATAGACACTTCTCTAAAGAAGGCATCCGGATGGCCAACAGGCACATGAAAAGATGCTCAACGTCACTTCTCATCAGGGAAATACAAATCAAAACCACACTCAGATATCACCTCATTCCAGTCAGAGTGGCCAAAATGAACAAATCAGGAGACTATAGATGCTGGCGAGGATGTGGAGAAACGGGAACCCTCTTGCATTGTTGATGGGAATGCAAATTGGTGAAGCTGCTCTGGAGAACAGTGTGGAGGTTCCTCAAAAAATTAAAAATAGACCTACCCTATGACCCAGCAGTAGCACTGCTAGGAATTTACCCAAGGGATACAGGAGTGCTGATGCATAGGGGCACTTGGACCCCAATGTTTATAGCAGCACTCTCAACACTAGCCAAATTATGGAAAGAGCCTAAATGTCCATCAACTGATGAATGGATAAAGAAATTGTGGTTTATATACACAATGGAGTGCTACGTGGCAATGAGAAAGAATGAAATATGGCCCTTTGTAGCAACGTGGATGGAACTGGAGAGTGTGATGCTAAGTGAAATAAGCCATACAGAGAAAGACAGATACCCTATGTTTTCACTCTTAGGTGGATCCTGAGAAACTTAACAGGAACCCATGGGGGAGGGAAAGGAAAAAAAAAAGAGGTTAGAGTGGGAGAGAGCCAAAGCATAAGAGACTCTTAAAAACTGAGAACAAACTGAGGGTTGATGGGGGGGTGGGAGGGAGGGAAGGGTAGGTGATGGGCACTGAAGAGGACATCTTTTGGGATGAGCACTGGGTGTTGTATGGAAACCAATTTGACAATAAACTTCATATATTGAAAAAAAAGACACATAGGATATAATAATTTTTAAAACACTCTGTAGATTGTTATCTGATTGCTTCCTCCCCTTTAATTTGTAGATTGATTTAATCTGGGCTCTCAAGAGACACAGTGATTTTCTGAACCATCAGTGCAATTACCTATCAAAGTTTGAAATAGTTTATGAAATGACATTGCTTAAAGAAGGCAATTCTTTCAAAATTAAATGAGGTCAAGATAACAATCATAACAATCATATAATGATGGTAGAATGTAAGGTCCATTACTTAAAACATTTGGGTTAAATAATATCAGGCACAGTAGGAACAGAATTCACCGTATAAGCAAAAACACTTAGTGTAATAAATTTTTTCCTGATGTTCATTGTTGGGTAATAAGAATAACAAAAATATGAAAATTATGACTTTAAATATTTGGAAAAACCACACAATTTTTAAAGGTTGAGAGTAGTTACTATCAGTATTGGTTATATGGCATAGTGTCACTGCAATATGTGAATGCACATGCATTCGTTAGTTTCACCGGGAACATCATTTGATATTAGTAATCAGATACTCTAGCTAGTGTTTTTCAAAATTAGAACTTCATTACTTGAACATTTATAAAACACTTGACCTTTAACTAGTTAACATTTTTAAGCACTGCAAACTATTTATTTATTTATTTATTTATTTATTTATTTATTTATTTATTTAGAGAAAGAGAGCACAAGTGGGGGAGAGGGGCAGAGAGACAATCTTAAGCAGGCTACATGCTCAGGATGGAGCTTGATACAGGGTTTGATCCCATGACCTGGCATCATGACCTGAGCCGAAATCAAGAGTCAGTTGCTCAACAAACTGAGCTACCCAGGCGCTCCTAAATTTTTTAATTAATATAGAACATGGAATATTTTGACATCATAATTGTATGATTATTTTATTAATTTTGATATGTTGAAGTTTCATGAAAATTATTATTTTAATTATTTAATTACATTTATTTTAAATTTAGTTTCAATTTTAGTAAAAAACAATGATTGTCATTTTTATAAAATAATGGAATACTTTTATTAGCCATTCTTTGCAAAATACTTTTTACTTTCTATGTCCAAAGCTTCCTCTTTTCTTTTCTTTCTTTTTTTTTATTATTAATATTTTTTTTTATTTTAGAGAGAGTACAAGTAGGGGAGAGGGAAAAAAGGAGAGAGGGAAAGAATCTGAATCCCCACAGAGCCTTATGCCGGGCATAATTCCACATTCTTGGGATCATGACCTGAGCCAAAATCAAGAGACCCTGGGACCTTTTGGCTGTTGTGAATATTGTCTGTATAAACGTGGGTGGACAAATGTTTGTTTGAGTCACCTCTCAATTCTTTGGAGTAGAGGATGAGAAGTGGAATTGCTGGATCATGTGGTAATTCTATGTGTAATTTTTTGAGGGACTGCCATTCTGTTTTCCACAGGGGCCAAACCAATACATTTCCTCCAGCAACGAATACAGAGGCCTCTCATTTCTCCACATTCTCGCTAACATTTGTTACTTACTTTTTTTTTTTTTAATACATTCATCCTAATGGGTATGAGGTGGTATGGGATAATTTTGAATATGATTCTTTTCATTCTATTGCTAACAAATAATACAGTTATAAAATCCAGAATGAGTAGTAGATAGACATAAAATCATTTAAGCAATTAAAAGCGAAAATTTAAATCAACCAAAGTTTTTGCAGAAAATATCTGGGACTACGTTGAAGACATCTGTATTATTTCTGTGTCATATATTAACACATTATTGCTGTGTAATTGTTGTTGCATAATATTTCACATGAGGGTTCTATTTATGAATAAAAATAGAAAATGATGGGGCAGAGGATTTAGAAGTAGTTTAGATTGAAAATGGAATTGTGGTAGGTCTTTTCACATATATGTCCAACAGGATCTGCTATTGCACATGTCCTTTGTAATGTGACATGTATCTTCTCCTGTCAGGTAAGTAGGTAATCACTTTCCTTTGGTCCAGAATAGTTTCTCCAGCTGACCAAAGACTCTCCAAGTAAAATATTGCTACTCAGTAAAGTTTACATCTGTTTTATGTCCATTAGCCCCTTTAAGATCTCAGAAAAATCTGAGGGGTGTCTGGGTGGCTCGGTCAGTTGAGCATCCGATTTTGGCTCAGGTCATGATCTTGCAGTTCATGAGTTTGAGCCCTGCATCAGGCTTGCTCCTCTCAGCTCATAGCCCGCTTCAAATCTTCTGTCCCTCTCTCTCTCTGTCCCTCCCCTGCTTTTGCTCTCTCTCTCTCTCTCAAAAATAAATAAATAAACATTTAAAAAATGATGTCAGAAAAATTTCAGATGGTTCCCTGTAGACCTTCTCAGCTAGACATAAGGACTTCTGAGAATCTGGATGACATTTTCCCAAATATTCTCACACGTACAAAATAGAACTCTGCCTTGGCGAAATTAATAGATATTGTTTTTAGTGAATGAAGTGAATCATGATAGTATTTATAGAAAAATCTACAAATTTTTAAGAGCCCTGTACTGTCTAAAATACCACCTAACTGGCTAAAAGGAACAGAGACAATTCAAAATGCAAAGAGCTCCCAATTTCTAAGGAAAAGAAGCAGGCTGAGAGAACTATTCACTGTACATACTAGCTATTTCTTCTAGGAAAGGAGAGATGACTGAAGCAAAGGCAAAATCTTTGAAAAACGATGGATTAGGGGCCAGACCCACAATCTACTTGACTTTCAAGTCGGGGGGATGGTAACGTGTGTCCAACTATATTTAGAATTGCCATGGACCTATGACAAATCGCTGCTTTCTTTAAAATGCAAGTGTCTGTTGCAATTATTTTATCTGTGCTTCATCAGTGTGTGTTGCAGGCAAACGATCTGCCTTTTTATTTCACATGTCTCTGGATCAAGAGCAACTGAACCCAAGCAGCTGCATCCAGGAAACCTCAGGCACATATGGACATAATTTAGATAATGACATTCTGGATTTTGAGGCAATGCCTTCAGGGTATCAGACTTCTGGAGGAGGGAGGGGTGTATTTTGAATGCGTATAAATTGCTGTGGCCAGAGGGTAGACAATGGTAGAATTTTTCCAAAGATGTGCACACCTATCCCTCTTGCCCAGCATGGCTGTTTGCTATGTGAATTTGCTACTCCTCCCATTAATGAGTGGAATGTACTTCCCTTCCCTTTAAATTTATGCAGGCCTTGTATCTTGTTTCTACCAACAGAATACAGTACAAATGATATTGTGTAATTGTTGGCTTTATTATTTAAGAGACCTTGCAGCTTCCATTTTCACTCTTTCATTTTTAGTCAGGCTGCCCACCATGTAAAGAAACTTCAGGTAGGCTTCTTAATGAGGATATGTTCTTGGAGAGGGGAGAGGCAGAGAGGGAGATGGGGAGGAGGTGGGGAGATTGATGGACTGATTATGTCCAGGAGAACCTAGAGACCGCAGCCAACTCTTAGCTGAACGTAGCTGCGTGAGTGACTTCAGTGGAAACCATGTGAAGTAAAAAAGTAGAACTTGTCGACTAAATACAGCTAAATTTTGGAGTGGTTTTTTATACAGCAAGAGATAACTGAAAAAAGATTTGTTTATCTTAATCTTTGGAAGAGATGGTGGGGGTGGTGGGAACATATGTCTTCTTTCACTTATGGCTTATATTTTCCAAAATAGAAATATTTTCACTTCTGGATGAGAGTAGAAATGTTATGGGCAGTATTATGGAGGAGATTTAAAAGCATCCTTGTACTATGGCATAGTTAACTTCCTTCCTTCTTTATTTAGTTTTAGCAGCAAATTAGCAAATTGACTGCTAAACTTACTGTAGTAATTTCTTTGGAATAGCATCCACATCCTTTTCTTTATTAGTATACTGATGATTATTCCATTGCTATTGCTTGATTCAGGCTCTAAGAACCCAAGAAATTCAATTTTTTTGGAACCAGAACTAAATATTGTTGTTGTTTTTTCCAGCTTTATTTGATATATAAAAGATTATAAAATGTTTTAAAATAACGAATTAATATGACACCTTATCAGTCTTAAACTGCAAATTTCCAATAGCCATCCATCTATTCCTAAAGTAATATATGATTTAAAAATCACAGGATTATAATTGGCACAGGAACTCAGTGAAATGGAATAGCTTTCCTGACTACATGAAATCCAAAGTTGTTTCATTGGAAATGGATCAAATTGTTATTTCAGGATAAAAGGGAAATTCTAGTGAAATCTAAAAGATAAATTGCAGGAAATAAATTACAACTCTACCGTTTTTTTTCTCATAATATCTATTTACTTAACCCAGATTGAATTAACTTCTTTATCTTTTTAAAATTTGATCACATATTAACTTACTGGATATGCTCATCAAGAGAAGTTAAAAGATACTGACAATTTCATAGATTGTCAAATCTCATTTTAGAAGATTCCTTTAGTTAATGTTGATTTGATATTATGAGTCAAAAATATTTCTCTTTTGGTTGCTACGTTTTAATTTAAGATGTATATAATCTCTTTAGGCATCTTTAAAATCTCTTCTAAATGATAATGATTACATACCAAATTATATTTGGTATTATATTCCAAAATAGAACGATAACATGAAGCCTTTTAGATGTTTCACATTCTCATAGGTCTTTTAAAAATGAAAGGATAGATTGTTAATTTTTTTAGTTTATTCATTTTGAGAGAGAGAGAGAGAGAGAGAGAGAGAGAGACAAGGAGAACAATTGAAGGAGGGGTAGAGAGAAAGAAAGAGAGAGAATCCCAATGAGGTTCCACACTGTCAGCACAGAGCCCAATGCAGGGCTTGAACCCACGAACCTTGAGATCATGACCTGAGCCAAAACCAAGAGTCAGATGCTTAACAAACTGAGCCACCCAGGCACCCCAATTATTAGTTTAGAGAAAAAACCTAGAAGTTGTCTTTTTTGAACTTTGTCCTATTAAGTATTTAATTTATTATCAATAAAAGATTAATATCTCAGGGTGACTGGATGGCTCAGTCTGTTCCGCGGCCGACTTCGGCTCAGGTCATGATCTTGTGGTTTGTGAGTTCGAGCCCTGCGTTGGGCTCTGTGCTGACAGCTCAGAGCCTGGAGCCTGCTTTGGATTCTGTCTCCCTCTCTCTCTGACCCTCCCCCGCTCACACTCTGTGTCTCTCTCTCTCTCTCTCTCTCAAAAATAAATAAACATTAAAAAAAGGATTAATATCTAAGGGGTCATATGCTTTCCTACCACTTTTCAACATCAAAAGTCTTCATTCCTATGTAGTAGGAAAAACATTGCTCCTCAACACATCACCTGGTGCTCACTATATCGAATCTCTGTAAGTTAAAAAAATTTTTTTGATGTTTATTTATTTTTGAGAGAGACAGAGACAGAATGCGAGTGGGTTGGGGCAGAGGGAGAGGGAGGTACAGAATGTGAAGCAGGCTGCAGGCTCCGAGCTGTCAGCACAGAACCTGACGCGGGGCTCGAACTCATGAGCTGTGAGATCATGACCTGAGCTGAAGTCGGACGTTCAACCGACTGAGCCACCCAGGCACCCCATGTAAGTTAAATTTTAGTTATTATGTATGCATGAATTTTTAAATACATTTTTGATCTTCCTACAGTGCTTAAGTGTGACTAGAAGAAATTGAACTGGACTAAAAGAGAAAATCTCAATGATGTTGCTATTTGAATGGTAATTATAATTATATTATCAAGTTTAGACAAAAGACATCATCCTCTCAAAGAAGGTAAACATAGCCAATACATTATAGGGTAGGGTGTTTCATTACTGTACTTTTTGAAAGAGGTATTATTATAAAAGCTAATTAAGCCTGGGTGGCACCCCAAGCTTCTGACTCTTGATCTCAGCTTAGGTCTTGATCTCAAGGTCACGAGTTCTCAGGGTCTCAGAGTCATGGATGTGAGGCCTACTTAAAAAAAAAATAATAATGAAGAAATAGCCTTAAACAAATGCTGACTGTAGCTATAATATGAAAATATAGTAAATATAACTAAACTGTACCTAAGTATAACTTAAAATGAGAGCCAGGAGAAAATAAAATTTTGCTAAAGATGAAGTGATGTCAGAAAGACAAAGGAGGAGGTTAGAGATGAGAAAAGTAGTATTATCCCTATAAACAAAGCAAATTAAATAATGTGGGCTGAGCATCACCAGAATAAAGAAAATTCTCAGTTTTGATGTAATGTTGGAAAGAGCCAAAGAAGGGAGTACTTCTCAAATCTGTTTGAATGATAGGCAGTCCTAGTAATCCTTGGGCACCACCGTCAAAATAGATGTATTTTTTTCTAGCATGTGAAAATGGAGTTCTTTCACTGTTATGAAATATGACTATATTAAATAGCCAAATAAATTCATGACCTAGAGAATATGTTTTAGATAAAATCACTAGCTTTCATCCAAGCCTGCTGAATGGATCCAATTTTTCCATGAATATTTACTTGCTTTTTGTTCATTCTCTTTTGCCATCTGCTAGAACTTGCTATAAGGAAAGTGGCAGAAATCATCAATTTCTTAACTTAAGACAAAAATTTAAATAGAAAAAACTTAAAATTGGGGATATTCTCTTCAATAAATATTTTCCCTGTGGTTACAAAGAGGCTCGTTATTAGAGGTATTATCAAAATAAATTTAAGTGTTCCACATCTTTTGGTTTATACCCACGGCTAGATAACACAAGAACTCCTCAATTAACATTCAAAATTCAGCAAATATTCAAATTGATTTGCAACAGCTAATTATATTTTAAAATTATATGAAAAATTCTTTGACTTTTAATAAATGCTGTATGAGTACTGTAATCAAATGGAGTTGAATTTACATCCTAGCTTTTTTATTAAATGTTCTTGGATGATTATTTAATCTCTCTGAGATTCTGTTTCCTCATCTATACAATTATCATGTTAATGCTGATTCTCATGAATTTTGTCATGATCAAATGAGTTGAGGTAGTAGTAGCCTATAGGTTTATATAAACTCAGCAAATATCAAATCCTGAAAATGATTTGCAGATTTTTACCAAAAACTCTATCATAACCATAATCTCAAGAATTATTCTTTCTGAGTTGGAACTATTACTAAATCATAATATCTTTATGATAGTTTTCCTTTGATACATATTAGGAAGCATTCAGATACTTTCATTTTCTAATACCCAGTATAATTTTACTCTCTAGAATCAATAATACATTGATATTGGTCATACGTTCAATTGGACAGTAAATATTTACTAGTTTTAATTTTGTACCAGATACAAGGTTTTGGCCCTGTAATCACAAATATCATTCAATTGGATGCATCTTTCCCAGAAGTTTAGTAATTTAATACATTCCCTTCCTCAGCCCTCATTGCCCAGTTATTTTGCTAGTCCTCTGTATTATTATTTCCTGCTTTGTAGAAGATTAGTTGGCCATATATTTGTGGGTCTATTTCTGGTTTCTCCATTCTCTTCCATTGATCTATATGTCTGTTTTCGTGCAAGTGACATACTGTCTTGATGACTACAGCTTTGAAATTATAGTTTGAAATCCAGAATTGTGATGCCTCCAGTTTTTTGTTTTTTGTTTTTTGTTTTTTTGGTTTTTTTCAGGATTGCTTTGGCAATTTGGGGTCTTTTTTTTGGTTCCATAAAAAATTTTAGGATTGTTCATTCTAGTTCTGTGAAGAACGCTGGTGGTATTTTGAGAGGGATTGCATTAAATGTGTACATGATTTTGAGTAGTATAGACATTTTAACAATGTTTTTTATTCCAATCCAAGAGCATGGAATGCTTTTCCATTTCTTTGTGTCTTCTTCAATCTCTTTCATCAGTGTTCTATAGTTTTCAGAGAACAGATCCTTTCCTCTTTAGTTATGTTTATTCCTAGGTGTCTTATTGTTTTGGGTGTAATTGTAAATGAGATTGATTCTTTGGTTGTTTTTTGTTTTTTTGCTGCTTTGTTATTGGTGTGTTATAGAAATGCAACAGATTTATGCATGTTGATTTTATATCCTGCAACTTGGCTGAATTCATCTGTGAGTTCTAGCAATTTTTTGACAGAGGTTTTTGGGTTTTTGACATAGAGTATAATGTCACCTGCAAACAGTGAAAGTTTGACGTCTTTCTTGCTGACTTGGATGCCTTTTATTTCTTTCTGTTGTCTGATTACTGAGGCCAGGACTTCCAGTACTATTTAAAAATAACAATGGTGAGAGTGGACATCCTTGTCTTCTTCTTGACTGAAGAGAAAAAAAAGCTCTCCATTTTTTCCTGTTGAAGATGATATTAATTGTGGGTCTTTCATATGTGGCCTTTATGATATTGTGGTATGTTCCTTCTATCCCTACTTTGTTGAGGATTTTTATCAAGAAAGGATGCTGTATTTTGTCAAATGTTTTTTCTATATCTATTGACCGAATCATATGGTTCTTATCCTTTCTTTAATGTGGCATAACACATTTGATTGATTTGCAAATATTGAACAAGCCCTGCAGTCCAGGAATAAATCACACAGGATCATGGTGTGTAATTATTTTAATATACTGTTGATTTGATTTGCTAGTATCTTGTTGAGAATTTTTGCATCCAGTGTCATCAGAGATATTGGCCTGTAATTCTCCTTTGTAGTGGGGTCTTCATCTGGTTTTGGAATCAAGGAAGTGCTAGCTTCATAGAATGAGTTTGGAAGATTTTCTTCCACTTCTATGTCTTGGAACAGTTGGAGAAGGATAGGTATTAACTCTTCTTTAAATGTCTGGTAGAATTTTCCTGGGAAGGCATGTGGCCCAGGGCTCTTGTTTGTTGGGAGATTTTTGACTGCTGATTCAATTTCCTTGCTGGTTATGAATCTGTCCAAATTTTCTATTTCTTCCTATTTCAGTTTTGGTAGTCTGTATGTTTCTAGGAATTTGTCCATTCCTTCCAGACTGCCCAATTTGTTGGCATACAATTTTTCATAGTATTGTTTTATAATTGTTTGTATTTCTGTGGCATTAACTGTGATCTCTCTTCTTTCATTCGTGATTTTATCTATTTGGGTCCTTTCTCTTTTCTTTTTGATATGTCTAGCTAGGGGTTTATCAATTTTGTTTATTCTTTCAAAGAACCAGCTCTTGGATTCATTGATCTTTTCTACTGGTTTGTTTTGTTATATCGTTTGTTTCTGCTCTAATTTTTATTATTTCTATTCTCCTGCTGGCCTTAAGCTTTATTTACATTTCCTTTTATAGCTCCTATAGATGTAAGGTTATATTTGGGAACTTTCTTATATCTTGAGGTAGGCCTGCATTGCAATATACTTTCCTCTTAGGATTGACTTTGCTGAATCTGAAAGGGTTTTTGACTGTCATATTTTCATTTTCATTTTCTTCCATGTATTTTTAATTTCTTATTTAGCTTCCTGGTAACCCATTCATTTTTTTAAATGTACTTTAAGACAATTTTATTTATTTATTTTGAGAAAGGGAGAGAGGGCATTGGGGGAGAGAGAGAAGGATAGAGGGAGAGAGACATAATCCCAAGCAGGCTCTGCAGTGTCAGCATGAAGCCTGATGCATGGCTTGAACCCATGAACCATGAGATCATCACATTAGCCAAATCAAGAGTCAGTCACTTAACCAACTGAGTCGCCCAGGTGCCCCTAACCCATTCATACTTTAGTAGAATATTCTTTAACTTCCATGTATTTGAGGGCTGTCCAATTTTTTTTCTTGTGGTTGACTTCAACTTTCATAGCATGGTGATCTGAGAATATGCATGGATGATCTTGATCTTTTTGTACATATTGAGTGCTGATTTGTGACCCAGTATGTGACCTATTCTGGAGAATGTTCCACATGTACTCAAGAAGAGTGTGTATTCTGCTGCCCTGGATGAAATGTTCTGAGTATATATGTTAAGTCCATCCGGTCCAGTGTGTCATTTAAAGCCATTGTTTCCTTTGCTGATTTTCTGCTTAAATGAATTGTCCATTGTTGTAAGTGGGGTGTCAAAGTCCCCTACTATTATTGTATTATTATCAATGAGTTCATTTATGTTTGTTATTAATTGATTTATATATTTGGGTGTTCAAGTTGGGGGCATAAATATTTACAATTGTTAGATCTTGATGGATAGATTCCTTAATTTTGATATAATGGCCTTCTTCATCTCTTGTTACTGTCTTTAGTTTAAAATCTAGTTAGTCTGATATAAGTATGGCTACTCTGGCTTTCTTTTCACATTAATTAGCATGATAGATGGTTCTCTATCCCTTCATTTCCAATCTGCAGGTATCTTTACATCTAAAATGAGTCTCTTGTAGGTAGCATATAGATGAGTCTTGTTTTTTAATCCATTCTGATACCTTATGTCTTTTGATTGGAGCATTTAGTCCATTTGCATTTAGACTGATTATTGAAAGATATGAATCTACTGCCATTGTGTTACCTGTAGAGTTGGTGTTTGTGGTGGTGTTCTCTGGTCTTTTATAGTCTTTGTTGCTTTGGTCTCCTGTTGTTGTTGTTGTTGTTGTTGTTGTTGTTGTTGTTGTTGTTGTTTTCCCACTCAAAGAATCCCCCTTAAGATTTCTTCCAGGGCTGTTTTAATGGTCATGAGCTCTTTTAGTTTTTGTTGTCTGGGAAACTCTATCTCTCCTTCTAATCTGAATGACAGCCTTGCTGGATAAAGAATTCTTGGCTGCATATTTTTCCCATTCAGCACATTGATATTTCCTGCCACTCCCTTCTGGCCTGCCAAGTTTCAGTGGACAGGTCTGCTGCTAACCTTATGTGTCTTTCCTTGTAGGTTAAGGACTTTTTGTCCCTAGCTGCTTTTAGAATTCTATCTTCATCTTTGTAGTTTGCAAGTTTCATTATGATATGTCCTGGTGTTGCCCTGTTTTTGTTGAATTTGAGGTGAGTTCTCTATGCCTCTCTGAGTTGAATGCCTGTTTCCTTCACCAGATTAGGGAAGTTCTCAGCTATAAGTTGTTCAAATAAACCTTTTGTCCCTTTCTCCTGTTCTTCTTCTTCTGGGACTACTATGATAAGGATATTGTTTTGTTTTATGGAATCATTGAGTTCCCTAAGTCTCCCTTTGTGATCTAGTAGTTTTTCCCCCCCTCTTTTCAGCTTCATTATTTTCCATAATTTTAGCTTTTGTACTACCTATTCTCTCCTCTGCTTCTTCAGTCCTCTCTGTAACTGTATCCAGTGGATATTGCATCTCAGTTACAGCATTTTTTATTTCAGCAAGACTAGTTTTTAGGTCTTTGATCTCTGGAGCACAGGTTTCTCTAATGTCTTTTATTCATTTTTTCAAGCCAAGCTAGTAGTCTTATGACTGTTGTTCTAAATTCTTATTTAGATGTATTGTTTATATCTGTTTTACTTATATCTGGTTGTGATTTCTTCTCGGTAATTGTTTTGGGGAGAATTCCTTTGTTTTGTCATTTTGGCTAAGTTTCAGTATTTTGTGTGTTTTAAAAGTTTGTTATGTTTCCTGTACCTGAGAGTAATGCTATAATAAAAAGAGGTCATACACTGTCCAGGACCTGACACTTCTGGAAGAGTTTCTGGTGTATGCTGTGTGCATTCTTCTATTGCATTTTGGCTGCTCTTTCCCACTTGTCAGTCCTTTGCAGAGCTCCTCCTTCCTTGCAGTGGGGAGTGTTTGGACCTTTGACTAGGTGTGCTTTGACTTGTTAGTTCAGATAAGCCTGGAAAAAAAAGATAAGGAAGAAAAATATTGATTCCTCACAAAAAAGAGAAAAGGAAAAGGAATGAAAAAAAATCACACAGACAATAAAAAAACTATAAGCATGATTCCAAAGAAAAAGAAAGAAAAAAAAAGAGAAAAAAGAAAGGAATAGAAAAGAAAAAAAAAAAAAAAAAAAGAAACCTGATTTCTCCCCCCCCCCCACCCAAAGAGAAAAGGAAATGAAAAAACAAACAAACTAATAAACAAAAAACTGTGAGCCTGATTCCGAAAGATAAAGAGAGAAAAGAAAAAAAAAAAAAGTAAGCCTGGTCCTGTTTCAACCAGAACTGCAGGGGTCGTTTTGAAGCACTCTCTTTTCAGTACACTTGGTACACGTGGGGTGCTGCCTGTGGTGGCCTTCTGGATGAGAGGCCTGCTCCATTGGCTCAGAGCCAATCTTGCCCCAGTAAATAAGCAGTTGCTGGGCAGAGGGGGACGGGATTTCGTGTAAGCCTTCTGCCTCCCTTGGGGACCTCTGTGTTGCTCTCTGAAGTGCCACTGTGTTGTTATTTGGGGGGAAATGGCTATCTCCCAAACTCTTGGACAGGGGATATCACATCCCCTGCTCTTCAGGCAGCTCTCATAGGATAACAGGGGTGGCCAGCTTGCCCTGCACCATAGTTCTGTATTTTTTCTTTGGTGCAGAGCTGGGATTCAAAACTCGAAATATTAAAGAATCTGGCAGCACAGGGACCCACCCTCCCGTGAGAAGATTCTCCACCCTGTGTCTGATGTCCTTTCTCCCAGAAAAAGTCCCATACCTGCCAAGTGTTTGGAATCTATGTTGTAGCATCGCTAAAAGCAGTGACGAGGTTATATGCCTTCTGCCTACATCCCTCGTATATCTTTTTAAACACATTCTTGTTAATGTTTTGTTCTATTTTTGAAAACGGTCTTAACTGATTTGCAAGGGTTATTTATGTTTTGATTTCTTAGGTTATATGAATTTGCAATATTTTCTCCCATTGTTGGGCTTCTTTCTACACTCTCTTAATGGTGTAAAAGAAAATTCTCCATGGCATTTCTATACATCTGGAATCAGCTTTTATTTCAGACTATTCAAGACTGTATAGGAAACAGCTTTGGAAAATAGAGATGGTGTCTCCCTTTAGATCAAAAGGAAGCTTTATTTCTTGATTAAGAATAAGAAGATAATGTCTCCTTCTGGGAATAGTTTGACCACAATAGTATCAGCTTTCTTATAAGACTAGGATATTTCTTAACTTGGTTCCACTCCTGTAATGCATCCCATTGCTTTTTTTTTTATATATATGAAATTTATTGTCAAATTGGTTTCCATACAACACCCAGTGCTCATCCCAAAAGGTGCCCTCCTCAATACCCATCACCTCCCCTCCCCTTCCTCCCACCCCCCCATCAACCCTCAGTTTGTTCTCAGTTTTTAAGAGTCTCTTATGCTTTGGCTCTCTCCCACTCTAACCTCTCTCTCTTTTTTTTCCCTTCCCCTCCCCCATGGGTTCCTGTTAAGTTTCTCAGGATCCACCTAAGAGTGAAAACATAGGGTATCTGTCTTTCTCTGTATGGCTTATTTCACTTAGCATCACACTCTCCAGTTCCATCCACGTTGCTACAAAGGGCCATATTTCATTCTTTCTCATTGCCACGTAGCACTCCATTGTGTATATAAACCACAATTTCTTTATCCATTCATCAGTTGATGGACATTTAGGCTCTTTCCATAATTTGGCTAGTGTTGAGAGTGCTGCTATAAACATTGGGGTCCAAGTGCCCCTATGCATCAGCACTCCTGTATCCCTTGGGTAAATTCCTAGCAGTGCTACTGCTGGGTCATAGGGTAGGTCTATTTTTAACTTTCTGAGGAACCTCCACACTGTTCTCCAGAGCGGCTGCAACAGTTTGCACTCCCACCATCAGTGCAAGAGGGTTCCTGTTTCTCCACATCCCCTCCAGCATCTATAGTCTCCTGATTTGTTCATTTTGGCCACTCTGACTGGCATGAGGTGATATCTGAGTGTGGTTTTGATTTGTATTTCCCTGATGAGGAGCGACGTTGAGCATCTTTTCATGTGCCTGTTGGCCATCCGGATGTCTTCTTTAGAGAAGTGTCTATTCATGTTTTCTGCCCATTTCTTCACTGGGTGATTTGTTTTTCGGGTGTGGAGTTTGGTGAGCTCTTTATAGATTTTGGATACTAGCCCTTTGTCCGATATGTCATTTGCAAATATCTTTTCCCATTCTGTTGGTTGCCATTTAGCTTTGTTGATTGTTTCCTTTGCTGTGCAGAAGCTTTTTATACCATTGCTTTTTCAGGCGTCTCCTAGTGAGTCACATTGTTCATTGGACATTGGGGATTAGGGAGCCAATGCAGGTGATACTGTGCTGTCTGTTGCTATTGTGCTGGGTAGTAAACTGTCCTTTGTATTTGACCCGGTAGCTTCTGCCTTCTGTAAGTATCCTTACATCTCTAATAATTTTTAATTTATATATTTTGAGACCATGTTAATTTGTATATTTTACATTGAATATCTTCTGGGTTGATTGGTTCTTATATTGTTTTAAAATACACTTCTTTATCTCTCATAATGTCTGTTATGTTTTCTGCTTTGTCTAATATTTGTATCAGCATATAGTTGATTCTTTTTAATCAAACATGATTTTAAAATGTTTAATGTTTATTTATTTTTGAGAGAGAGAGAGACAGAGCATAAGCGGGGGAGGGGCAGTAGGAGAGGGAGACACGGAATCCAAAAGTCTCCAGGCTTTGAGCCCTCAGCACAGAGCCCCATGCATGGCTCAAACTCATGAGCCATGAGATCATGACCTGAGCCGAAGTTTGACACTTACCTGATTGAGCCACCCAGGTGTCCCCAAACATGATTTTTTAAAAACTTTGGTACATTTGTTTTGTTACACTGAATGTACACATTGATGAATTTGTATTTATATCTACTATCTATTCGTTTTTTGTTTGTTTGAAATTCTGTTTTCTGCCTTTTTGTCTTCTTTTCAGTTTTTCAAGGTTTGTTATGTCCTTGTTTCAACAATCCAGTCTGAAAATTTTTATTTTTTAATTTATATAGTTAGTGTATTTTCCCCTCAATTTGTGTTTAAATCTACCATCTGATTATTTGTGCTATATTTTTCCACCAGCTTTATATTTCCTTTTTTTTTTTCCATTTTGTTCATTCTTTGGATAAAATTAAGCATTTTTGATATTCATCCTCTCATCATGGTTGTAAAATATTGTTTGAGTGGTTTACATGAGAAATTACTATATGTATTATTGATTTATCAAAGCCTGATTTAACTTAATGCTTTTAACGCTCCCTTGACAATGCAGGGACTTTAAAACATTTTAATTCCATTTATCGCCTCCTGAGTTGTCTGCCGTTTGTCATTTACTTTAATTATTCATAATTTTAAATGCACTCAAGACAGTAATGTTGTTACATGTAATCAGTATTCATTTAGATGTAGCTACATATTTAATTTTTAACTCTTTATTTCTTTCTGATCTCCGGCTTTCACATAAGATCATTTTCCCTCCACCTTAAGTATTTTTTAAGTATTTTCATTAGTGTGGATCTGATGGTGATACATTTTCCTAAGTTTTATATATTTGAAAAGGCTTTACCTTCATTTGAAAAGCATATTTCCCCTGTAAATAACATTCTATTTTAGTGCATTTTTCTCAAATGTATCATCTTCTGCTCTTTTTATTTCAATAGAAAGGTCACCTGCCTGTCAGTTCTATTGCTCTTATTTTAGGTAATGGGTCCATTTTTTTCTTCTTTCTTGCTTTTAAGATTTTATTTCTTTTTTAATCTTTGTTTATCCTATGATTTGCCTCAGGGTTGTTTTATTTCTATTTATTTTGCATAAGCTTCATTGCACTTTTTGAATCTGTGTTTAATGTACTTAATCAGCTTTGAAAGATGATTTGCTTTGTTCTTTCAAATATTGCTATGTACTCTCCTCTTTGACTTTCCATCTGAGACACTGTTTACAAGTTATGTTAGGCATTTTAACATATCCCATTTGTCTCTTAAGTGCTTTCGTGTATTTTCCATCTTTTCTCCCCTACCCCATTTCTCTCTCTGTGCTTTAGTCTGGATCTAATGAACTATCTTCCACTTCATTAATCTTTTTTTCTTTTTGGGGGGTGGTGGCTAATCTGCCATTAAACTTATCTCTTGTATTGTTCTTTTATTTTTTTTTAACGTTTATTTATTTTTGAGAGACAGAGAGAGACAAAACGTGAGTGGGGGAGGGGCAGAGAGAGAGGGAGTCACAGAACCCGAAGGAGGTTCCAGGCTCCCAGCTGTCAGCACAGAGCCCTATGCAGGTCTCGAACCCACAAACTGTAAGATCATGACCAGAGCCAAAGTCAGATGTTTAACCAACTGAGCCACCCACGATCCCCTATTGTATTCTTTATTTTAGTTATGATATTTTCAGATCTGTGATTTCTATTTGTATTCCTTTTATATACTCTTTTGTTGATACGTTATGCCTAATATCTGGATCAACTTTGAATTTCTATAATCAGTTTCTGTTATATATTTTCTGTCTCTTCCCTGTCACCTTTAATCCTCTACTGAGTCCTCTATTGGTTTTAACTGACAAACTAGATTATTTTCAAGGTCCTCATCTTTGGGATCCTCAACTCCACATTTTATCTTTCAAACATGTGGGTTTGCCAAAAGTTTGTCAGTTTCACAGCCATAACTAAGACAAAGGCAAATGTTCATATTAAAGTCAATAATTGAGGTAATTCAGTGACAGGTTTTCGTCTGTAAGGGGTGTTTTATTCCCTGTTTGTCTTTACTCCTTTGGGGGACCCATCTTAAACCCAGGGCTCATCACCAAAGTGCTTGTACCTTGGTGGGTCCTGAACTCCAACTCTTGCTTTGGCAGTTCTGTGAGATGGCCACACGCACTGCCCAGACTCTCAAATACCCATTCTGCCATTTGTAGATTGACAAATGCTTTGAGAGAAAATGTCACACCAAGTATTGTTTTAATAAATTTGCACTCACTTCTCTTCAGGATGATGGCATTTTGGGATATGGCTAAGTTGGCTTTCTCTGAAACCTTCTATCAGATAACCTCTAGTTTTTTTTAATTTTTGTTGATGGGATTGATCAAAGGAAAGTTAATTTACCTTAGTTAAAAAACCTTATATTTAACACTAATAATATTGTGAAAATAATATCTTAATTTCCTTATAAAGTTTTGCTTTTCTTATTTTGTTTTTGAATTAAATCTGGAGAATATGTTTTACATGGTGTTTGTATATACTTTAATCTCTTTTCATATGGACCTACAATTAAACAAGCACAATATATTACATAGTTTATTATTTTTTTCCACTGATATGTAATGCTTCATCTGTCACACACAAAGTTTTCATTAAAGTGTGGTTTTTGCATCTGTTTTTTCATTTGGTTTAATTAATCTAATTGTGTCTTACACACTTTTTGAAATACTATGTTTTGTCTTGAAATACAGTAGAGACAATTTTTGTTCTTAAAACTCTATTGGCTTTTATTGGCTCTGTTATATAAAATTTAGGCAGATCTTTTCAAATTTTGTGGGAAACACTGAGTTTTATTGAATTGTACTGAATTGATAGTATAATCTTCAGAGAACCTAAGATAGTGAATAATCTATAAACATTGTAGAAAATTTACCATTTATTTGATTTAATGAATGTAAACAGTTTTGTTCATGATCTCATGCTTAATTTTTGTTAGACTTACTATTAGGTAACACTTTTAAAATCAGATCTGTTTTCCATTTTGAGTTCATTTTTGCGTATGACAAGAGAAAGGGGTCTAACTTTATTTTACATGTTAATTTCCATTGTCCTAGCATCATTTGTTGAAGACTATTCTTTCTGATTGAATTTTCTTGAGACTGTTATCAAAATTGAAGTGGCCATTAATATAAGATTTTATTTTGGAACTCTTTAGTTCTATTCCATATATTGTCAGCACCACATATTCTTAGTTACTGTAGATTTATTGTAAGTTTTCAAATTGAGAAGTGTGAGTCCTCCAGCTTTATTCTTTTTCAATACCATTTGGCTTCTTAAAGATCATTTTTCATTTCCATATAAGTTTTAGGATCAGTTTGTCATTTTCTGCAAAACAAAAACAAAAAACAACCAAAAAAACCTCTTGGGATATTGTGTTTACTTTATAAATCAAATTGGGAAATATTACCATTTTAACAATATTACGTTTCTAGATCCATGAACATAGGCGTTCTACTTCTTTAAGTCTTTAATCTCCTTCAGCAATGTATTATGGTTTGCAGGTGATAAACTTTGGATCTGTTTAGTTTATTCCTAAATACTTTATTTCTGGATGCCATTGTAAATGGGATTGCTTCTTGATTTCATTTTGTGATTGCTCATTGATTGTGTGTAGAAATACAACTGACTTTTAAATTTTGATCTATTGATCTTCTATTCTGTATCCCTGATGAACTTTTTTTATTCTAAAAATTTTCAGTGAGTCTGTAGGTATTTTATATATAAGATCATATTATCTGTAAATAGTTTTATTAACCCCATTCCAGAAAGACATTATTATTTGCACTTTAGGTAGAAAAGAATGAGAATTATAGGACTCATATGTGTGTGAACAAGTGGCACAACTGAATATGGATGTGACTCTTTGAGACCAGATTACTTCTATCTTATGAATCTCTAGCATGATACTAAGAAGAAATACTATAATCCAATAAGGTACATAAAAAGAATGTCACCCTTGAAAAAGAGTACATTTATTTTCCACTGTAAAACCTTTCTTCAGTCATTCATAATTTGGTTAAATTTGCAGCATCTTTATGATGCTAGAGTAGAGGGTACACATCACCCATAGCCATTTCTCCTAACACTCTACCTATTAAACAACAATTCTCCATTCCCATCTTCTCCCAATCCCTGGTAACCACCCTTCTACTATGTGTCCTTATTAATTTGATTCTTCTAGGTACTTCATATAAATGGAATATGCGGTACTTGTCTTTTTGCAACTGGTTTAGTTTACATAGCATAATGACCTCAAGGTTTACCCATGTTGTATCATGTATCATAGTTTCCTTTTTTTTTTTAAAGCTGAACAACATTCTATGACATGTATGTATTACATTTTATTCATCCATTCATTCATCCTTGAACACTTACGTTGCTTTCACTTCTTGGTTATTGTCAATAACATTGCTATGAACATGGGTATACAAATGTTTCTTTAAGATGGTACTTTGTATTCTTTGGGGTAAATATTTAGAAGTGGTATTGTTATATGGTAATTATATTAAAGACTATTGTAACAGTGCATTATATAGGGAAGAGACTTGGTCATTCAAATTGCAGCATTATTTTCTTTAGTTCCAAAGCAAGGAGCCGTCCTTTGGGGTAGAATTCTTCTATAATGTTATATAAATGTTATATAATACTGAGAGATATGAAATTTAAAAAAATATTTATTCTTTTAACCTAATGTATTTAACTACATTTCAGTAGAGCACCTCATGGACAAATATGTTTTAATATACATGATGAGGGCCTTGACGGTAGTGATGTTTGTAATCTTTCTACTCAAGGCTTAGGAAAACTGCATTAGATGATAAGTAAGTATTTGCTGAAGTAATGAATGACAAATGGATGTAAAACATGAAATGATAACTAAAGTGTCCGACAACATGATTGTTGAAAGGAAAGTTAATAAAGTTAACTACCACATAGTACTATTCCTACCACATAGTACTATTCTTGGCCAATTCTTTTTTAGTTAGTGATTATATGACAAATGTGACAACATATCTTTTATGAAAAATTAATATCCAATAGTGAGCAAAAACCATGTTATTACCACAAACTGTATAGTGAAAATGTATTAAAGAATAATAAGATCTTTCATTGTATTAACAAAAATATTTGAATTATTGACCAAAACAAAAACTACTAAAGAATCATTAGTGTAATCGGAAACATATCTTCAGGAAACATGTTGGGCTCAGATGCATTTGTAGATCCAGAAGTACATTCCACTGATAGGTTCATTTAAGAGCAGATACATACAAAACTAAAGCATACTTTTCTTTGACTTTGTTTGTGGAGTGGACTTATTATTCTTTTACAGTTTTACAAGGAAAGCCAAATCAATAGCTTTGTTATCTTCATGAACAGAGAAATCTATATGCCATAGTTACCAAAATTTCAAAAGAATTTCTCTACTGAAATCTGCAGTACAGTATGAAGAGACTGTATTTTCTTTGGGCAAAGGTTGTTTCTCTAAGGAGTTCTTTTTGCATATTTTGGAGTGTTGTTCCATAGAAAGCACACAAGTATATCTGAAAGCTTGTTATGTTCTGACTGTAGCCCATCTATTACTACCTTTGTGAATTTATAAAATAAAAGGGAAGTATATGATCTTTGTTGTTGCCTTAAAACTGTATTCCAATTGTCTTATTTGTATGATGTGCAGCATACATATATTTCATGCACATGTGTGGGTATGTGTGTGTATGTGTTACTTAAAGATTGACTGGTGAGACTATAGAATGGATATTTTCATTGCACAAGTATAAACAGACTTGCCAAACAATAGTGTTTTGTGCTGGGAATCAACGCTGATAGAAACCTGTGTCCTTGCTCTCCTTTTTTGCCCTTCAGTTTGGCACTTATCATATCTCCCTTTTTTTCTACCTCAAAAAGAATCTTTAGGGCTGCTGATCAGGGAAAAGACATCCAAAGAAGACCAGAAGAGCACAAGGCTCTGGTGCTAGATATTTAACAGTGCTTCAGCTATAGTTCCTTAAATTCTATACATGTTAGGAAGGTTTAAAAAATATTATATTATGTAAAATGTGATATATTAAGAACAAATACCAATGAATACGTTTAGATACACTCAGAACAGTTAACATCATGGTGTAATGTTAAAGTAGGGTGAAATATTATAAACTATGAGGAAAAATAATGATTTACTTAAAAGAAAATCACAATATTGGTTACATTTAAATATTGAGAAATCATAAGTAATAGTAATAATGGAAATTTAGAATGTAAAGAAAACATCAAGAAACTTTTGTTACACTTACAAATAAACTGCTTTCTTTTCCCCACATTCTCCTGTAGGCCTAAGGCATAGCTGTAAGCAGCATTATAATTGTGGTGATATTGCATTTATTTGTTTTTTCTGAGAGAAGTGGGGAGGAAAGGAAGGAATCACTTTTAACATAGTATTTTGAATAACCTTAAAACTTTAAAAATTACTTTTAAAAAATTTTAGTGTTTATGTATTTTTAAGAGAGAGAGAGAGAGAGAGAGAGACAGAGCATGAGTGGGGGAGGGGCAGAGAGAGAGGGAGACACAGAATCTGAAGAAGGCTCCAGGCTCTGAACTGTCAGCACAGAGCCTCATGCGGGGCTCAAAACCACGGCGCTTCAAGATCATGACCTGAGCCAAAGTGGTACGCTTAACCGACTGAGCCACCCAGGTGTCCCTAAAATTACTTTCTGATTTAAAAAATCAAGCTACATGCTAGCCTGTTAATCTAACAAAAAGAAAGTATAATGGAAAAACATGATCACAATTGTTATTGATAGTATCACCCTGTTGGTATTTATTTAATTCCCATGACCATTTGACTGCAGCCTGAGCATGAGCATAAACTTTGTAGCTTCACAATTGATATTGATCCTGGAAAGACCAATTTAGCTACAGAGGTTTGTACTGACTACTAAAATAGCTGAAATGCCTGTACTAGTCATGATTCTGGTTGATTTGACCTCTGCATTGGCATGAAAATGATGACCTCTTCAGTGTTTTTGAAATAAAGAAATCCAATCACATCTTTATGTTTTGGGATAATAAAACATTTTAAATATTAGTCACATTTTAGTTCTCAATTGCCACTTTAACTGCATTACTTTTTTTTGGTCATAATTTCTATTATACAATGATAATATGATTATCAGTCTAGTCTTATGAAAATGCTAACATGAGCTGAAATTCCAACACTTTATTTGGAAAATTTTAATGTTAGAAGATCCTCTTGGTATATATGTACTTCTTGGCATGTGCATGGTTGGGGACTGATCGTTCTTTCAGGATTTATGTGAATAAGAAAAGCTCTTCTACATGAAAATCTGTGCTTGATGGTAGGGATCCTAAAAAAGTCAGGTCTTGCCTGATGCTGAGGCTTTTAAAAATGGTGATCATTATTCTTTTGCCCTGTCTACCCCAGGAAGCTTTTCAGCTGAGTTAGAACTCTTCAGGAAGTGGAAAGAGTAACAAGCTTTAATATCCCAGAAGGATGATATAGAAAAGAATATAAATAAAGCTGGAGGAATCTAAGGCTAAAGATCTTATGGAGCTTCAAGATGCCATATTATCAACATGATTACAAGTCCAAAATGGTCATCGTTTCAGTAAAATTTTGAAACCTTTCTGAAAACTTAATAACTTTTTTTTCCCATTTCCTAGTAGTGTGTAACTATAAAAACCTTTCAAGAAATACTAAATTAGTGCTGGAGATTAGCTGGGTATTGCCTACAGTTTCACAGCCTTTCTTGGAGAAGTGTTCAGCTTTTAGCTATAGATAAATAATAAAACTCTGTACTGCATGGGTGAAGCAAAAATGATAAGACCCTCTGCCCACCTTGAACAAAAATACGTAAGTCTAGGAAGAAAAGAGGAAGGAGATAACTGTAAAAATAAACAAAAAGCAAAGAATGCATTGGCAGTGAAATTGCAAAATGAGAGGGTAGCAAATCATAACCTCAAGAAAATTTTGCCAGATACAAAATGCTTCAGATAAATTGGTGAAGACACTAAGAGTTTATGCATGATTTCCTTTCCTGGGAAATAATTACAGGTTTTCAGGAAGGAAATTGAAGAAAGTTTGGCATGTCCTATCAACATTCCCTGTTTTGGAGAAAATAATGAAAGATGCATGGGTATACCATAAAATAAATGAGATACGTCATACACTTAGTTCCTTCCCTCACCATGAAGAAACAGCATTTAATGGTTCAAAGGGAGGGCTAAAGTAAAGCACATACTTGCTTCTAGCCATTTTTCTCTAAGCCAGTTTCTTAAAAGTGGCAGGGATTTACTCCAGCATGAGACAGTTCTGCCTAGTCTTGGAGAGCCAGGTCTAGGGGCAAGAGTACACCACTGAGAAGGTGGCCCATTTGGGCTATTTCCAAAAGGGAGGAGACAAAGCACAAAGAAACTACACTCAACCTCACTAAAAATGACTTTGGTCCATGGGAATTTTGGTCCATGGCATCATATTTCTGATGTCATTACATTTGCATTAAGGAGGAGCATCAAAGTGAAACTATTCAAACATAAAAAATAGTTCAGAATTGCACGGATGTAAAAACATTAATATTTTAAAAATTTATCACCAATACGTGCTTAAAATAATATTGAAATGATTATTTTGGATAGCAGCAATGATAATGATATAGCTGGGTACACATTTTTAAAAAATGTACAAGATTTACACAAAGAATGAACACATACTATTCTGCCAAACATTTTATTGAGCTTTTGACATGTAACTAGTACAACTGAAAAAACAACTTTAAATTGTATTTAAATTTGAATAGCACCTCAAGGCTAGTTGCTACCATACTGAACAGTATAATTATACAGCTGTAATTGAAATGTAGGCCTTTCCACATACGAGAAGGAAAAGAGTTAAATGTCAAATTTTTCAAGAAATCTGGCCATATGCACCACGTTTTCCAAGTATTTTCTCTATGACATAAATATTCCACATGTAACTTTTTACTGTGAGAAAACAGCATTGAGTTCATCACCACTCATCTGGCCTTATGAGAAATGTTAAAGGGATTTGTTTAAGTGAGAAAGAAAAGGCCATAATTAGAAGTAAGATCACTATGTTGCACACTTGAAACTAATACAACGTTGTATGTCAACTATACTTTAATAATAATTTTTTTAATTAAGCAAAAGAAAGTAGTATAGTAAATACAAAAAACGTGTACATAAAATGTTTATTGAATTAAAAAAATGGAGATTATATAAATGCCTAAAAGTCAAGAAAAAGTTAAATGGATTTGGTGCAGTAAGTTACCACGTTCTCCACATAACATAACTTAATGTTGCTTCTGTTTTGTGGTCACTGTCCTCTGGAGTTTCAGATACAATGAGACATAATAATTAAGGAGCAGTATGATCAATGCCTGTAAAAATTCTATTATCCCTTATCTTGTTCTGGAGACCACTCTGCTATTACAACTTCTCAGTGAATTTTAGTTCTGTAAGAATGGCTCATCATACTCATATTTCATATTGATTTTACTAATTACTGAAACTCTTAAGCTTTTTTTCCAGACACAATAAAGCAGTTAAGTTTTGAATCTCATGCATGCCATAACACTAAATTGAAATTTCGTTTCTAATTTTCCACTGTATAATTATAAACTCACCAAAAGATGAGAATATTTCTTAGTCAGTAGTGTTTAGCAGACAAGAATTAGCCAAACAATAAATATGTATTGAATTAAATAAATGGCCTCTATTCCATTGGGGACCTGCCCATTGAAATGGGACAAAATATTTCTTAAAGTTTGAAAAGTTAGTTCCTTAAAGTTTTTCTGTTGTCGATGAGTGATCGATCAAATTTCTGATCGAGTCATTGCCCGATTCTGAATATTAGTCTATGTATCTATCATCAGCTCTTCTTGGCATTTTAATAAATCAATGATGATTATAAGTACGTAAATTACTCAAAAATAAATAAGACCAGGATTATATAAACTTGAGTAATTGCAAAGTTTGATAAGCTATCCTGATAACTTACCACTAATCACTTGTACATTTTTATTGGGGAAGCCATAAATCACCCAACCAAATTTTATTCTTTGTTACTTAACCAATAGATTATCCATTACTAAAACAGATAATGTATCTCTTACAAGCTGTTTCTTTTTCTTTTTTCTATGGAAATATTTGTGGAAAATGAGTTTAATTTTAAATTTTTAAAAATGTTTGTTTTTGAGAGAGAGAGAGAGAGAGAGAGAGAGAGAGAGAGAGACAGAGTGTGAGTGGGGTAAGAGCGTAGGGAGAGGGAGACCCACAATCTGAAGAGGGCTCCAGGCTCTGAGCTGTCAGCGCAAGAGCCCCATGCAGGGCTCAAACCCATGAACTACGAGGTCATAACCTGAGTTAAAGTCAGACGCTGAACTGACTGAGACACCCAGGTGCCTCAAAATAAGTTTAATTTTAAATTTAAGAATACTTCACTTTTCAAAAAATCTACTGATATTTTAATGGCACAGGCATAATATTTGTAACAACATAGAATTTATCAGAAAAATATGGGGTGTTTCACATGGGAAAAACACAAGAAACAAACCAAAATTAAAATGTAAGAAAACAGAAAGGAAACCGGTTGAATTAGTTTAGAACAGCTGTTACTGAACATAGAACAGAGAAAGCTCCTTCTGAGGGAGATTTAGCCTATTTCTTTAATCTCTTTTTTTTTCTTTATTTATATATTTTTCAACAACAGATGGATTAGGACTAGCTGAGTCCCCACGCATGAATGTTTTATATAGGTATGTGGTGCTTATTTTGGCTAGGTATGGCTGAGTACTTTCTATTTCACCTGCCAGGTGTCCTTTAAAGTGACTTTTAAGATTGGCTTTTAGGTTGTCCTATTCTTGCCTGTAATCGGAATCTGGAGTCATGAAAGGAAAAAAATATCATTCCTTTGAAATTCAGTCTTGCTCTTGAACTCACTGTTTGAAACATGTGGTTACCAGAAAGTTATGCTCTTGGCGGGGTCTTGCTTTTTTCAAGTTTTAAGTATTAACTCTAAAAGCCAGCATTACCGCTTCATATAAATTAGGTTGCTGCAAGTGTGTCCTGCGATTTTCCTTCTAAATGTACATTTTTTGGTCACAAATGCAGCCAATATTTCGTATTTTTCAAACAGCCTGTTTTAAAGTGAATTCCCTTACAAGTAACTTTTATAATCTTATAAATTTATAAACTTTTATAAATATCTTGAGGGGATGAACAGACCTTATAATAATATTGTCTTGCTTAATCATTACTTGAAAGACCGCTTCCTACATATTATTTATTTACTGGAATTTCTCTACATTTGGAGGAGACTTATCCTATCTTTGGATAAGTCTGTCTTTATAACCATAGTTCTGTTTGGATTTTAACTGTGAGCATTCTAGATCCAAACTGCTTGAGTTCAAATCCCAAATCAAATACCTACTTGCCATGTGAACTTGAGCAAATTATATAACCTCACGTTGCTCATAATGTGCAAAATTGGGGTAATATTCATACCTACCTCATAAGATTGTCTAAAGATTTATCTATCTATCTATCTATCTATCTATCTATCTATCATCTATCTATCTTTATAGATTGTCTAGAGATTTAAAGTAGTTACATATGTCGCGGACTTAGGAGGATTCCTGGTGATACTAAATACTTTCCATGTTAGCTATTATTAGCAGTGCCAATCAAATATAATAATAATAATTATTAAACCCATTATTATTTAAGACCATACTGTTTGATCAAAAGTGACTCATCATCCATTTTATTGCACTTTTAGGGTTCCTCATAAGGCAATCTTTCATGCAATCCTGTCTACAAGTATGTTGCTTCTTTTTTTTTTTCTGATTATGATGTTGATAGTCAAAAGTATGTATATCTCTTTCTACCCAACTTTCTTCCTTAGCTTCTCATTTGGCATTTAATGTGGAGAAAAGGAAGGGGTCAATAGAAATTGAAGGGAAACATCCGGAAATCTTCTTTTCATGTAGCTGAAAATTGATAGCCTTTATCTATAGAATCATTGGCTATAAAATCAAATGTACTTCTTTGCCTATGTAATCAAATGCATTAATGCATTTAGCATACAGTAGATATATTCTAAATCATAATAGAGTAACATGAATGGTATTAAATCTTCCTTAAAAAATTTTTTTTTTCAGTCGGTGGTCCACAAATCTCAGCATGCTCTTGAGTTGGCCTCACACAGAGCCAGTCTAGCCTTTCCTAATAGCTGCTCTTTACTAATATTTCTACAAATCATTTTCTAGCAGTAGTGGTCTGCTCACCTGGTTTAACTGGGGTGGTCTGTATTTGCACTTATTTTCCTGGTGTGAATGTTAATAGTGTCCCTTTTTTTTTTCTCAAAAGTGTCCGAGTTAGGATGCTACTTATTTAGTTGTTCTAGTCAAAGACAGATCTCCAAATTACTAACTTCCTCCTTTATCATAACTTACTAGGAAGGGCTGGCAAGGTTTTTTTTTTATGTTTCTCTAGCTGAATTTAACAGTTTTAAATATTTATTCATGATTTTTTTCTTTCCAGTACTTGTGAACCAATGTCATTTTCTTATTTTACTACAATGCTGTCTGACTACTTTGCAAAGATCTCTTCCTTATTATCTACAGGAAAGAGCATCAATATTCCAAATCTAGTTTTCTGGATATATACACATTTAAAAATACACCTACAAATACTGGCGATATTTGGCACTGGTTTGGATACTGTTTAGTTCTTGCAATAGTCTCAAGATAGTCTTGCAAATATTTTCCCTTGGAAACTAGTGATGTAGATTTGATGCTGTCATTTTTAAATTATGATCTTTTCTGGGGCCTCTGAGTGGTTCACTCGGTTGAGTACCCAACTTTGGCTCAGGTCATGATCTCACAGTTTGTGAGTTCGAGCCCCACATTGGGCTCTCTGCTGTCAGTGCAGAACCCGCTTTGGATCCTCTGACCCCTTCTCTCGCTCTCTCTCTCTCTCTCTCTCTCTCAAAAAATAAATAAACATAAAAATAATAAAATAAAATTATGATATTTTCATCATAGATGTATATCTAGGAATTTTTGGAGTAAGAGTATTTTCCTAGTTTGCTAAATGATAGATTTGAAGATTTACTTTCTAATTATAACTTTAAAAACATTTAAAGATGAATCAATCATAATAGGATCAATTTCTTATGTTTTCATGATATTGTCACAGAAAATATTAGAGTAGGCCTTTTCTGTCTAAAAAATGGCAGAACTCAGTAATTATTAAAATAGGAGACACCGCAGTGGCAAAATTAAATAAGCCAGTTTTGTTAATTAAGAACGTAAGTTTTATGTCAGTTTATTTTAATAGTTAAAATAATTGAGGAATGATGTTATAAAAAAGACTGAAGCTACGCCACTGGAAGCGATAAAATTTTAATAGTACCAAAAATTAAAAAAGCTAAAACTAGTACTAAGACCAAAGAATGGGAAATCTGTTTGATTTTATCATAATGGTTCTGTTGAACACTTGCAGAATTGGTTTTAGGGGAGACATTAATTTTTTTTCTACCTTGCAGTTTGAAATGACTTCATCATTTAGTCATGTGATGATCATTCTTTCATAAGATGCATTCAAAAGTAGTAGGTATTGCAAAAATATCAGAGCCAATCATGGAGTGTGCAGTCCAAAACACAGCTGTTTCAGCTTTCATGCCCTGCTCTTGTAATGATAGGGAATGTCTGAATTCTACTCCCTAAACAATGAGTATGCATTTAAGATTTAGGCACAGATTGAAGGTAGTGGGCAAATTGTGGGCAAATTGATCACTTCACATGTTCATAAAGAAAATATATCAATGATTATGTTAAGTTAGCAATATTTATAGATTTAGCATTAAGCAAACACAATAGTCTCCACCTAGTTACTCATTCCAAGTAGACAAGACTCAAAGTGACAGAAGGAGGTAGAGTCTATATCTGAACTTAAAATATACAGCCCAGGAGAACATCCTGTCAAATAGAAGATGACAGATAATTTCTCTTCCACCAAGTGCATGAAGTAATGAGTTTAAATCTGACTGAAATAGGACCATATCCCAAAATAGGTATAAAATCTGTAACAGGAAATAAGGGCAGAGATAATATAGGATACCTGCTACGTAAGGGAGAATTGGATCTACAATGTTATACTAATGAACCACTAAATCTCTCCCTTATTTTTAAAGTATTAATTTCATAGGTATATACCTGTAGATTTATGTTTTGCTTAACCACGAAGAGAATAATTTTGAAAAGAAATACCAGAAAAGGATTCAAAATATTTATCACATGTCTCAAATGTCTCCCAAAAGAAAGGGTACCCACAATGAAGAGCCTTTTCAGTCACCATATATAAATGATTCTTTTTAAATATGTTTCTGTATATTTAGTTGATTTTTTTTCTATTTTTACTTCTTTTTTAAAATACAATTATTTGTATTCAAGCTGTGCATCATGATGATTTGATATACATATACATAATGAAATGATTACTACAGTCAAGCTAATTAACATTTTCATCTCCTCACTTGTTACCACTGTGTGTGTATGTATTTATGTGTATGTGTGTGTGCGTTTGTGTGGTGAAAGCCCCTAAGATCTAGTATCTTACCATATTTCCGCTATATGATCCAGTATTATTAACTTCAGTCAACAAGTTTTACATTGAATCTCTAGAACTTACTTAATAGAATTTTAATGACACTTAGCCTTTATGCCAATAAGTATCAGGTCCTTATTGTTAGGAAAGCTCCTAAAAGGGCCATTACGTAAATCTGTATGAGGACAAATTTATTATACTTTTGTTTTTTGATAAGTAATGAGTTCACATTATGAGATAAGCTACAATACAGTAAATATAAAAATCTTAGCTATACAAATAATTCTAGAGAATTTTTGTTTAGTATGAACTCACTTCCTTCCCACTAGGCGCCTATTTGAGCCTTATTCGGAAAAGAGAGCAAGAATATTTCTCTTCTGCTTTCATTTGGATCCTGTTCTTCCTTAATCATGCTGGTTTGGTCTCATTCTTGTCCTTTTTTTTATTCCATGTTGGCCTGTGTCCATTCATCTTGAGATGACACTCTCCTCATATTAGATTTGATAGATTATTTGGGGAGTTCTCAGTGTCTCCAGCTGTGATTTCTCAATATTTAGAAATTTGGGGTTCGAGTATTCATTGGTTGTATTTGTTTAGCAAAAGTTTATTATTTCTATTTGCCTTTTAAAAACAGAGCCATGAAATCGCTAGAGGTTAGGAAGATGCAGGCTGTCAACCAACATGTGCATTTTAATTATGTGTGCTGCAGCTGTTTGGGAATGCATTCATCGGTAGTCTTCACCATTGTCTGAGGGCTAAGTAATTTGGCATTTGTTGTAGAGAAGACAGTGTCTGACGTGAGTGGTATTTAAGGGATCTTCACCCATTATGAAATATAAAACAATGAAAATAAAACCCAATCCACTTTGTTTATTTCTTATGTCAGTTATAAACATCTTTTTAATGTAGCAACATGTAGCTTTAACATTATTTGCCATCTCTAGTTGCATAAATTAGGGTCTCTTTGTATTTAATATGTTTACCATAATTAACTCCTGGAAGCAAAATTGGTCATTAGAGATCAGAAGAACAGAGTGAATCAGCTGCCACTTTTCTTAACACAGACTTAATAATTGCAACCATTAATTGAGTACCAGATATATGATAGAACTTATTCAGCTATTATGTCTAATCCTAAGAACATTTTTGCAAGATTTCTATTATTCTTGTTTAATGTGTAAGGGAACCGAGCGTCAGAATGATTACGTGACTTTAACTCCCTAATTGATTAAATAAACATCTATTGATCACCTACAATCAGTTATCTCATTTGTATTGGACATGTTGCCAGCTGTGAGGTATACATATGGTAGTGGAACGAACAGGCATGTCCTTTGCCCTTGTGGAGCGTAAAGGATGACATACTGTTTGGTAACATCAGGAAGACTGAGCTGGCAGTCCTGCCCTGCTGTTTTCTACTTGTGTGCCATTAGCTAGCTGTGTGCCACTTTCTGGTTGTGGCAATTCATAGGCAGCTAAATTTCTTGTTTAATAATCATCAGTTTACTTCATGTAAGGATTACAGTAATGTTTGCATTATAGAGTTTTTATGAGGCTTTACTAGGTTCATAATAAGTGATAGTTGTTTAATAACATGATGAGCATTCTAGTGCTCAATAAAAATTATATTAATGCATTTTAGAAAATCTTATACAGTGTCAGAGACCATGAAACCTAGGTACTGCATGGATGTTATTCCTAAAGCCAAATTATGTTCCAAGACGGATGCCGACTTCGGTAGTTTCATGTATATTTCAACCAGCCGGAAGAATAGAAGAAGCTCATGGTCTCTGCTTATAAGGACATGTCTTGAAGGTTTTAAGGCACTTTTGCTCAAACCAAGTAGTCAGGAGTTAGTCAAGTGGCTGGCACTTAACTGAAGGTGACCAAATGGCAAAGTGTCTGAAGCTTGCCTCTATTTGCAAGTGAACTGTTTAGCCTGCTATAGTTTCATTGGTGCTGGCAGAAGCTATGTGGTTCTAGGGGAAAGGCAAAGGACTGTATTACGCATAGCAGAGGAGGCAGCAGGAGCTTTATGTATGCTTCGGTTCCCCTCGCTTCTCACTTCCATGGGGGAACACACCTGTGGGCCCACATAGATGCCATGCATACACTGGATCTGTGTCACAGCCGTGGAACCCTGTGCGAAAGTCACCCCAGCCGTATAAGGGCACGTATAGAAAACTTGTTCAAACTTTGCCCCCAGAGGAATACATTCTTTTTATTTTCTGGGTGGGAAACATATCTGTCTGTTGCCTTGGAGAGAGAGCCTATGTCTATCTTCCAAGGCTATATGCTACACAAACATCTTTGAAATGAGAGCCTGGAACAAATAATGTGCAGAAACATGGGAGACCTGTGAACTGTCTCCTAACGTATTCTGAGGAATGATGTGCTCAAATCGAAATCAGGGAAGTCAGATTAATGGAAAGGAAGAATTGGAAAATAGTTACTGGGGAAAGCTGATGGCAAATGCCGTATCCCATCAGGCTTTACCGTGAGGTTTAAATCATGTCCCTACCACTCTGTTTCAGAGAAACCGATCTTGTCATCATATGCATTCCTAGTCCTCTGCATCAGTCTTTATTTCATTTTCTTAACTTGGAATTTCAATCTAGGGAACATGTACTGAACACCTGCCAAGTTACCAGCATCATGTTAGGTCTAGAAAAATCATAATACTAAATGAAATGTAGGCTCATCTTTCTGTGGCGGTGCGACTTGGCCAACACAGTTTGCTCAGTGACACAATTATAAATTATCTTAATTGTGGTCTCTCCAATTCTGGACTATCCCTGTCGCTGTTTGACTTCTTTGTCATTTGGCTGTTGGCCATTTTTTACAGTCAAGATCTACACGCCTCATTTCTAATTTTGTTTTCAAACCGCATTGAATGTGCCACCTCCTGCTGAAATCCGTTCTTATCTCTGCCTGCTTCTAAGTTTGGACAAACCTAGCCCTTTTACATGTGTAACTGAATCAGCTGCCTATGGCATCAGAGGAAGGGGGTTGTAGGTTCCATTTGGAAAAGGTTTAAATATTGAATACCATTTCTTTCCTGTGCATTTATGGACTTCATTTTGTATTTAATATTTAACTTATTGACAAAAATCTTGTTTCCCTGCCTGTATCATGTGCTATACATTCTGGTTTCCATTCCTTTTCCTAGATGACGTGTTATGGCTTTCACCTTTTCTGTGGAAATAGCTTACTGCTTCTGACTGGGTTCTGCTTCTGCCTGTTACTGCTCTGCTGACCACACCAACTCACAGCCTTTTGGAGTTTTGAAAAAGTAACCAACAATGAAGAATAATATGAGAACCTTTTACCTGCTCCCCTCCATTTCTCTTTTCAGGTTTTACACTTTCCAAAGAAGATAAGCAATGGACGAATGCCATACGAATATCTAGTAGACAAAAACTTGAAGGTAGACTTTGCATTTCAGAGAAAAAACAAACTCTTTGAAATAGTTTTGACAGACCCGGAATATGAATATCCAAGAGAAAGATAAGGCTATAGCTGTGGGCTTTTTGGGACATGGGCTATTGGGAGTAAGTTCACCAGGTCTAGAAATGAGTGTGTGTTATGATCACTGGGAGGGAAGTGAGGCTTCCCCCTCTATTCTCTTTGCCATTAGCTTCAAGCATCTCTCTCGCTGAGGCCTAGGGTGGGGCTTGGAGCTGTATGCGTCATAAAAGAACATGGAACTGGAAAGGAAATGGAAGCCTTAAATTACTGCAGTAGGAAAAAAACTGTTTCAGTTTGTTTGTTCTCCAGTTGCCAAAGTAATTTTGTTGTAACTACATGTGTAAGTAAATAAATTAGACATAGTCATCATTAAAAATAAAGGGAGTTATGCTGGGATTGTCATGTCACTCATTGAAAGAAGATCTATGTGCTTTTGAAACAAGGTATGTTGTCAAGAAGTTTATTATTAAGAACAAACTACAGGAATAATAATAATTAAAAAAAAAACTATAGGAATGAGTACAACCTATGGGCAACCAGCTAGAATAGTTTTTCACTGGGGATTGAAACAATGGAAGTCAAGGATTGCTCTGAAATTTTTATTGATTGGCTGTCATTTGTAAAAAGCAAGTCACAAAACATGACTCACTGAGGGAATATTAAGGACAGATTTTGTGTGTTAATAGTTTGTGGCTTAAAACCAGTTGAATCAGTGGTTTAAAAACACTGTGTGTTACTGGATCTATAACACATGTTTGGAGAAGGGAGATGTACATTCTCAAAACTGATCCCAGATACCTTGCATTAAAAAAAAAATTAAAAAAATAATCTTTATTTATTTTTGAGAGAGAGAGACAGACAGAGCATGAGCAGGGGGCAGGGGGGTTGGCAGAGAGGGAGCAAGACACAGAATCTGAAGCAGGCTCCAGGCTCTGAACTGTCAGTGCAGAGCCCGACGTGGGGCTCAAACTCACGGACTGAGAGATCATGACCTGAGCCAAAGTCGGAAGACCAACTGAGCCACCCAGCCATTCCTAAAAAAAAAAAAAAAAAAAATGTTTATTTATTTTTGAGAGAGAAACAGGACATGAGCAGGGGAGGGGCAGAGAGAGAGGGAGACACAGAATCCGAAGCAGGTTTCAGGCTTTGAGTTGTTAGCACAGAGCCCCACATGGGGCTGGAACTCCCAAACTGCAAGATCATGACCTGAGCCAAAGTTGGACACTCAACCGACTGAGCCACCCAGGTGTCTGAATATCTTGCATTTTAGAGAGAAAAATAGTTTTTTCTTTGGGACTCGAAGTTTTCTTGTTCCAGATTGCCTGATACTCTATAACTTTTGTAAGCTTACTGAACCACCTCTCCCATGCGAACACATGGTCCCCTTAGTGGGACCATCAGGCACTGGGCAGTAGACTCAATCTAATGGCTCTGAGATTTGAACCACTCTCAGTCACACTAATTTTTGTGTTTGTTTAATTTGGGTTAGAGAAGGCTCCAGTTAATTTCCCTTTAGGTTTAAGTAAAAAGTTGCCTTGGTAAGCTTTTGGCTGGTGGTTATTATTTTGCATTTTTAAATTTATAATTATATTTAAAAATAAAGCATGTATATTAATATGTCTCATAAAAGTCAGACAAACTGAAACCTTTTTTCCCCAGTAACCAAAGCATGTTTCAAAATAAAGATACTAAGGACATTATTGAAATAGAAGTATTCACTTAATGACACCAAATTTAAAAGTGGATTTTTGTTGCAGTTTTACGTAATGGTTATAAGATAATTAGATAATTTTAGAATTGAAATTTTGAGGCATTAAACATATTAATAATAATTTCTTAAGACTTTTTTAACTGAAATATTATTGTATGTTGCTATAATGTCTATGCATTTAGGGCCCACACATTATATATCCTTCTTTGGATAACTTACAGTATGTTGGTTGATTTCTGAATACTGCAGTCTTTTTTATATGTAATGTCTATCACTTTAACTATTAAGTTTCAATATGATTAAAATTGGACCCAATCTTAATCTATGATTTATCCATGTTACCACATTATTCCATTAATGAGATCATTATTTCATTTCTAGTCGCTAGTCAGGGGTAGATATATAAATTCTTAGCTAAAGGGTAGAAATTAGATTGTTCATTTTATTTACTTAATATTTCTACTAATTAAGCAAGTTCCTTCTTTGAAATCCTTTGAGGGAATACCCACAAGGAAATTCACTCCAAATGACATTTCATCTACAAAATTAATTTAATAACTTTCTCCTCTAGTAAAAAGACTGTGCCAAAGACAAAAATCCAAAATTACTTTTTCATTGGCATACAAAGATTCTTCATGTTGACAGGGCATTGGCTCAGGAGACTTGAAGCAGAGAAGATATTTATTTTAGTCTGCATTAGCACCCATTTTTAATCACTCTTGATTAACCCATGAGTGGTGAACCTCTGTAATTCTTTGATTAATCAAAAGCACCTCCAGCTAGGGCTAGATGGATCATCTAGATCCAATAAAGCCATACTCTTCCTTGGAAGGTTTAAATCCAGTGATGGCCCAATGACTTTCCTAGAGCAATGTTGTATATATTTCTGTTTACTACCACTAATCATACAGTTACACCATGAAAGAGAAGTGAGCTTTTGTCTCTAGAGAAATATTTGTGGACTTAAAAGCATTGTGTTATCATGCTGGTCCATTTGAGTCAGCATTACTGACACAAACAATGTACTAGCATTTTTGGGTCTGAGTTCTTTCTCCCTCTCTCCCCATCTTACTCTCCTTTCCTTCCTTCCTTCCTTCCTTCCTTCCTTCCTTCCTTCCTTCCTTCCTTCCTCCTTCCCTTTCTCCCCACCTCTTCCTATCTCTCTCTTTTTCTCCCTCCCTTGCTCTTTCTCTCCCCCTCTTCTTTCATTTTTCTTTGCCATATAAAACAAACAAAATAACCATTCATTCAAAAATATTTCTCAAACATTTACTATGTTCCATGGAAGGCACTGGAGATGCACCAATAAATACAATATGGCACTTCCTGTGTACAGTGTAGTGGGGAAGAAAAACAAATTAAACAATTATAAGACATTCATTTTTCTTATCCACCCAGTGACTATTATTTACTACATAATAATTTAGGCCCTTTGTAAGTGTTAATGTACTAGCTGGATATAAGAAAGAAGCCCATTGTGCTGTTCTCGCGTTGATAGTAGACTCATAATTCTACAGGGACACTTATTTAAGGATAACACAATTCCTGCCTTAATAGCAAGCCTTCAACAATGGCGATGTGGCAGTACATGGCCACTATTTTGGTTTCGTCAGAGCTATGTCCCATTCCACAACATGATCTTCAACTAAACCCTTATGCTATCTTCCAATCGTATATCTATATAAGAGAGACCAGGAGCTTTATTTCTGAAAGCCCATTATTCAGACTTTTGCTTGGCTTGATAGCCAGCTAGAACCAAAATAATTCTCAGAAGCACCTCAAAAACAGTTCTACTACTGAAAAATAACTCCTAAGGCCTATGTGGAAGTGTGACTAAAAAATCCAGAGCACTATTTACATTTTAATTTTACTGAGATGTATATTAAATATAAGGATCCTAAAACACTATTTACCAGGTATGGTGAGGTGGATTAGGTATCTGGACAATATAGATATTCCATCTGAATCATTCATGCTGAAATGTTTTTTGTTTTTCTTTCAATGGAAGAGAAATTTTCTCAAGTTAGATAAATTTTATTAACTTTCAATTTCACTTTGCTTACTTAGGTATAGCTGTGCTTCTAATACCCTGACAGTTTTGGGAGGGCAACATCATATCTTCCTTTTATTAATTTTTTAACTTTTAGCATGACAGCCCTTTTCCACAAGGAGAATATTTAATAAAAATATATTCTTCTGACTCCAAAACCTAAGAAGTCAAGTGTAGCAAAAGGTAAAAAGAGTCAGCTGTTCCAGACGCCTTACTAATTTGTGTGCTGTCACTTGCTTCTATTACTTCTTCAGGATTTCAGCACGCACTAAACTAGCAAGGCAAAAAAAAAATACAGCATCTGGGCATTCAACCAAAGCTCACATGCTGTCATTAAAACTGAACCACCTTGCGAAAAAGATTTGCTTAAATGATTTTTTTTTCCTAGTGCAGGTGCCTAAATTTGTCAAGCTGTCTTTTTAGTTTGGTTGATTATTTTGGCTCTTGAAAACTTATTTATAACAATATGTACAATCATTAACAGTGTGAGGTCACATATTTATTGTTTTTTTTTTCACAAGGTAGAAACAAAGTGTCCTTACTGAATGAGGTGATCACACTTTTCTACTGAATTGACCTCTTTAGTATAACTTATGTAACAGTTTCATAATGATTATTCCTTCTTGATCTTTAAGCTTAACCATGAAACCAATTTTCTTAAGGGGGAGAAAAAAGTAATCAGTAAAACTGTACATCTGCCAACTGTGTATGAGCTAAATTTCTTTTCCAATTAAAACGCAATGCCTCTTACATTTCTTCAGATGAGAAAAGTGTTGGGAATAAGCGCCACGTACAAGTAAAATTGAGAAAATATGACTTAATTACCAAGGCATTTTCCACCCTGAGAATCCTTACTTAGTGTCAGAAACCAATAGAATGATGACATATTATATTTTATATTAGAATAAATATTAACACACTAATACTTCAGGTCTTCTTAGCGCAAAACATAGATCAACTTCTGGGACAGTGGTGTTGGGAGAGAAATTGAGAGAGAGAGAGAGAGAGAGAGAGAGGAGAGACTTCTTCCTACAGAATTATAAGTGTTTGTTGTGCACTCCCCACCCACCCCAAAGTTTTCAGACATTCACTTTTGTGAACTTTAACTTCTCAGGTCACTGTCTCTTACTTAGAAGAAATACTCTATTGCTTTGTAATGCTACAAAAATTGTATTATGTTGCTTAAAAATCATAATGAAATCTTACTGACAATTTAACAATTTTAGGGGTTCATGTTAAGATGAAATTCCTTAGACTGATTTATATGCTATTTTCATCACTAGAAAATAAGTCCCCCGTCACTGTTATAGGTGGACATAACCTATTTGGAGAATCATTCTCTCCCTTAATGTTTGATATACTTTATTTTTTGACTTTGTAGAAATGAGTGACTAACAATACTGTATTCTAATTAAGTGAAATTCCAAAGGGAAGCCCATGGACGAAATGAATGCTCGAGGCTTTAGTGCCTTATCCATTTTTGATAATCCTCTAGGCAGTATCTATTTTCTCTGTTTTCATACCCTTCTTTATGCTACTCTTCCACTTTGTAAATCTCATTTAAGGAAATAGCTACTCTTTTGGTTATAAAGGATCTTGTAATAATCACTCAGTAGCGCTACTGTGCCTTGTTCCTTCTGTCTTATTCTCTTGAATTACTGATGAATTTTTTAGGACTTAATCAGCTTGTTCTTTGTCTATTTGACTACATATGAAGAAACACTGCTACTTAACTGCACAATTAAGTTATAGTTTTCATTATAATGTATTTTTTCATATTCTTAAATGCAACAAGTAATGGGATTTATATTGTTTTTGTTCAGAAAAAATTGTCATTACAGTTCCCATTTGTTTCATAATTATCTCATTCTTGTTTTTTTTTTAACTACACAATATTTCTGTCATTTATGATTTATTGAAAATGCTGCTCATTTGAGATTCACAAAGAATTAAAATGAATCAGTAAAATTTGGAAATGTTAATCTTTTACAATTAGTAAATAGTTTACAAAGAGAAAAACTACAGTTTTCTATTTACTCTGAATCATTCTAGAACATCATAAACAACTTAATATTTTAGGGCCAAAAATGAAATCATTTTCAATGTAAAAGTACAGACCTGTCTCTTTACTATTCTTTGTTGACTGTAGTATGTGATTCTTAATTTGAATTGGAGACACTTTTCTACCATGTTCTTCTTAGGATTTTAGTTTTTGAAAAGGCAGAACAAGCACAAGTAAAATTAAGGAAAACTTTTCTGCCATTTTTTTTGTTTTATGGACATGATTTTGTTATCCCTAACATAACGAAAGCCAATAAAATGTCACAAAGAATATGAAGCAAGTGTGCCTGCTGACTATATATTCTACATAGTCTTATCTGTGTCCTCTGCAACACAAAAGATGCTGTATGTATCCTTACGCTAGGGATCTGTGATTAGTGTGATAAGTGAATCTTCTGTCTCATGCTGTTATTTCAGGAAAACCAAGATTTTCACTTTATTATAAAGAACCTCAAATAATAGCTAGTCATTTCCCCTGGAGTGACCATTGATGTAGTTGGTGACAATACTGTTTGAGAAATCTGGGTGACAATAGAAATAGGAGAACTGGGAAAAGATGTGAACAGTGGAGGCAAAGTTGATGGTGAAGAACACGTTTCCAACCCTTTAACAGTTTTAATGGGATCTACCATGGATCACATCATGCCTGTGTCTCTTGAACCACTAGTTTATCAATGCTAATAGATTGTGGGTGAGACAGAGAACTTTTCTACAAGACTGCCTTCTGTAAGGCAGGTTCTCCTTCCTAGCTCTGTAGCTTCCCACCCGAGTGCTTTTGTTTTCTTTTGCTTAATATCTCTATGAGTTCAAACCTTCTTCTACTAAGTGGTAATACTGAGAGTACCTACCTCATGAATTTTGAAAGGGCTGAATAAGATAATACATGCATAGTTCCTAGCAAATAGAGGACCTTGAGATTATTGCTTAATATATGGATCCAAATTAGAAAGAAATGGTCTTTTGTTATATTTCAGATTAAGGAGAGAAAATAACAAAATTCCACAAGAAACTATAATAGCACTATCAGCCCAGAATTTACACCATGGTTTCTTTTTTCTTTTCTTTCTTTTTTTTCTTGTCTTCTTTGCCTTTCCTTTCCTTTCTTTGCCTTTTTTCTTTCTTTCCTTCCTTCCTTCCTTCCTTCCTTCCTTCCTTCCTTCCTTCCTTCCTTCTTATTGTTTATTTGTTTACTATGCCTGTATGTGCTGAATTCTTTTTCTTTTCCTTTTGTTTTAGACAGAGTGTGTGAGTGGGGGAGGGGGCAGAGGGAGAAAGAGAGAGAATCTTAAGTAGGCTCCATGCTCAGCCTACACCCCAGTGAGGGCTTGATCCCATGACCCAAACTGAGCCAAAATCAAGTTGGATGCTCAACCAACTGAGCCACCCAGGCACCCTGTGCTGAATTTTTGAAGACAAGACATGTTAGTAATATTTTTTAACAAATAAAATACTAATATTTAGATAAAATCTTGGAAACATAAATAAATATTTGCAAATATTCTATTTTGAGCTAAGTTACATTTTACATTTTACAAAAAGCTGTATATACAGCTGTATATGTGTATTTACATATGCATACATGTCGATAGATACCTCTACAAACTTTCTTTTACTAACTTGATTTACTAACTATGTATACTTTTATGAATTTAATTTCTTTATAATATATACTGCTTACATAAGATGTACTTAAATATAGTAAAAGAGGAAATCAGGGATCAAAGAGGAGAGAAAAGAGACAGTATGGATAGCAGATTAAGAGTACAGGTATTTCAGTGCAGACTTGGGAAAGATAAAGGAGAGCAAAAAAGTGCGCCTAGGATTTAGAAATATTAGAATTCAGTGTACCTTTGGTTCAAAGATCCTACTATGAGAATTCTAGAGGATCCTCAGAGCACATTCTTCCTGTCTTCCTCCCCTGTACTCTCTACTCCTCTCTAAGGGTAAGGCAGTACCAGAGGTAATTAACTGCTCTACTTAAAAGGAAGGGGGTTGCTCAAAGAAGAAGTTAAGGGGAAGTTAAATAGTACTTTGAGATAAAATATGAACAAAGTAAAGAAACAATATACCAAAACCTATGAAAAATAGGTAAAAGAGTGTTTGGAAGTAAATTTTTGGCTTTAGGCATCTATATTAGAAAAGAAGAGAGATCTCCAAGCAACAACCTAAACTTCTAACTTAAGATAATATAAATGGAAGCAAACTAAACTCATAACAAGTAGAAGAAAGGGAAAAAAGATAAGGATTAGAGCAGAAATTAATGAAAGAGGGAATAAATGAACAATAGCAATTTAAAAACCCAAAAAGTTGTTTTTTAAAAAGATTTAAAAATTTGACAATCTTTATATAGACTGGCCAAGGAAAAAGATAGAAGACTCAAACTATGAATATCAGGAATGAAAAGGGAGAGATTACTGCCAGCCATGCAGATTTAACAAGGATTATAATACTATAAACAGCTGGGTAGCAACTACTTAGATGACTCAAATGAAAAGGACAAATTCCTAGGAAGACTACTAAAGTACTAAAATGTACTCAAGGTGAAATAGAGTATTTGAATAGACTTATAAGAGATATTGAGTTAGGAATTAGAAAACTTTCACAAAGAGAAACCCAGGCCCAGATGGCTTATCTGCTAAATTCCACCAAACATTTACATAAGAATTTCTTCCAATTTTTCTTATACACCTCAAAAAAGTAAAATAGAAAGGAACACTTCCTAACTCATTCTATGAGGCCAATGTCTTTAATGTCAAACCGTTTCAAATTCTATCTGTAAAGCTACAGTATTCAAAGCAATGTGATTCTTTCATAACACTTAGACATATAGACCAATGAGATAGAATTGGGAATTTAGAAACAAGCCCTTCTACTTATACTTAATGGGTGCCACGATAATTTAATAGGCAAATGATTCAACAAATTATATTGTTCCTGGGTATATGTATATCTACATATATGTGTATATATCTACATACATAAATGCATGTATGTATGTAGATATATACACATATATGTAGATATACATATCTACATACATGTATGTATGTAGATATATACACAAAATAATTAAGTGGGACCCTTTCTCACCCTGTGCATAATAATTATATAAAGATGAATCACAGACCTAAATGTAAAGGTTTAAATCTATAAAACTCTTAAAAGAAAATATAGCAGTCAATTTTTGTGACTGGATTCGGCAAATCCTTCTTAGATACAGCACCAGAAGTTCAAACAAATGAAGTAACAATAGATAAATTGATCTTTATAAAAATGTTAACGTTTTGTGCTTCTAAGGACACATCAAGAAAATATAAAGGCAATCTAAACAATAGGAGAAAATATTTGCAAATCATATGTCTTATACAGAAAGATTTTATAAAGAACTCCTACAACTCAATGGTAAAATACAAACAAACCTATTAAAAATAGGAAGGATACTTAATATACATATCTCCAGAGAAGATTTACAAATGACCAATAAGCATACAGAGTGTTCTATGTTATTAGCTATCAAGGAATGTAAATGAAAACCGCAATGAGATACCATTATATTGGCTTATTATCCATTATAATGGCTGTAATAGTACAAAAAAAAACACCAAACAAACAAACACAGGATAAATGTTGGTGAGAACATTGCACGTGGGAATGTAAAGTAGTGCGATTGCTTTGGAAAACAGCCTGGCCATTCCTTGAAAAGTTCAGCAGTTACCATTTGACCCAGCAATTCCAGCAAATTTGAGAGAAATGAGAACTTCTGTCCACAGAAAAACTGATACACGAATGTTCCTACCAGCATTATTCATTACAGTCAAGCAGACACAACCCAAATGTCCATCTGTTAATGTACTGATAAACAAAATCTGGCATGTCTATATGATGGAATATTATCCAGCAATTAGAAGGAATGAAGTACTGACACCTTTCAACATGGATGAATCTTGAAAAAATGATACTATACTAAAAAAAAAAAAAGCCATATATTGTATGATTCCACTGATATGAAATGCCCAGAACAGACAAATCTTCAGAGACAGGAAGTAGGTGAGTATTTGCCAAGGTCTGACAGTGGAGGGTAGAGAATGGGAAAGATTGCTAATAGGTATGAAGTTTCTTTATAGGGAGACAAAAATGTTTGAAAATTAGACTGTGAAGATGGTGGCACAACTCTCAAGCTGCCAAAAAACACTGAATTGTCATCCTTAGATGCCTCAATTTTATGGTATGGGAATGATATCTCAGTAAGTCTGTTAAAAATATATAATGATTAAATTTCCAAAGAATATTCTATTTTTTTCTTCACCATGTAAAATCACTGAAAACAGTATGAAAGTATCATATTCTAATTTCATTGCTAAGCTTTCCCTCAAATAAAATGTAAGAACCATAGGACACTGTATAGAAGAAAACATATGTGTTGTCTGATGACTCACAAAGAAATTCTTTGTGCATTATTTTTCTATTCTCCAGTGATAAAATTACTGTGGAAACTCTGATATTATCTTACTCTTCACATAGAAATGGAGTTACACTGACTTAAAATGGCAAGAAAAGCCAGGAAAATAAATGAAGATATTTTCACTTAGAGGCTGGCTATAAGGCTAGCTGCTTGATTATTGAATCAAGGATTTGTTGCTGTTCCCATTGTGTTCTTAGTCTTTAAAAGAAGAAAGCTACCTATTTTTTTTTTTTTTGTTTGTTTGTTTGGTGGATTCTTTTTTTTTTAATTTTTAATTTTTAATTTTTTTAATGTTTTTATTTATTTTTGAGTGAGAGAGAGACAGAGTGTGAGAAGGGGAGGGGGTCAGAGAGAGAGGGAGACACAGAATCTGAAGCAGGCTCCAGGCCCTGAGATGTCAACAAAGAGCCCGATGTGGGGCTCGAAAATACGAATGCCAGATCATGACCTGAGCTGAAATGGCCGCTTAACCAACTGAGCCACCCAGACGCCCCTTGTTTGGTGCATTCTTGAGAAGGAAACAAGGACATTGATGCTCCAACTCTGGGTGGCATTATTCTAACGAGTGCTGACCGTTTTCCTGTGCCAACTTTCACCTTGAGAGGGTGCATTATGGGACCTAAATATGCTTTACTAAAAAAGCTGTTACTTTGGGAAGTCAACCATGGGACTCTAGACTTATGTTAGTGCTGAGAGATGGGAATGTCCCCCCCACCCCAAGAAACCTTGAGGTTTGTGCATGGATGTAGGTGGTGAGAAATTAGAGTATCACTGTGTGCTCCTGCTTAAGCAGGACCAAGCTTCCATGGTGACATCATATAACAGGGACATTGGCTTTAGGGGAGACTCGTTAGACTTGAGGGCTCACTCTGCTACTTAGGTATGGTGGCTGCTCTATTCTTCCTGGCCCTTTGCTGCTATTACAGTGTGTGCGATGTCAGCTAGGTAATCGTTAAAATGTCTGAGTACTGACTGTGTTTATACTCAAAGTTTGTGAAGATATTCACACCAGTTATATGAACAAAAAAGTATTTTAAAAGTTGAATTTAAATAAAATAATGGATGAAAACTAGGTTGCAAGGAGTGGGTAACTATTTTAGCCAGAGGGAGTTTAAAAGGCATTATTCTCTCTTTATTGGACACAAAACCTATTTGAAATTTCACTTCTATTAATCATGTTCTTTTTCATCTTCTTCATGTAATATAAAGATAGACAATGACTTACTTTCACCTTGATCAATAATAATGCAAAATTGGCTTTAGCATGCAATGAATGTAGACTATATTTAGAGGGGCTAAACCGCTGCTCTTTGTTCTCAGGAGATATGTTGAACAAGAAAGAAGGGCAATTTATTTTGACTTTTTAATTTCTTTTTAGAAACTTTGAGTTCTTTCATTCTTATATAAGTGCTTCCTTATTCAGTGAAATCTAATAAATAACCTAGGTATTTGGGCAGTTCCAAAAGGATGTTTTAGTGATAACCTTGAAAATCTTTCTACAGAAAGCAATGTAATAAAAAAATGGAAAAAATGATGTGGGCAAGTTCTTGAAACCATAAGGGTATGTGGAAACAAAGCAAGAATTTTTAAAAGTTACTGACAAATAAGTCTCTATAACTTAAGAACTAATTATTTTGTCTAAATTTTTCCACGCAGTTTTTTTTTTCCTACTTCTATCATGCTTAAGCTCTTTACATGTAGCATTTTCAACTTAGGAAAACTGAAATAGGAAGAGGTTGCATAAGTTGATACATTTTCTTGGTAAAAGTCTCAATTGAAGTAGATCTAGTTTACAATATGATGGCTAATAATACTCTTAATAATACTATATTGTATACTAGAAATTTTCTGAGAGATTTCAGGTGCTCTCATCATAGTGAGAGGTAAATATGTGAAGGCTTGGAATGTTAATTAGCTGGACTGTAGTAATCACTTTACTACATGTATGTATATCAGAACATCACATATGTATATAAATGTATGTATAACTTCTATTGAGAAAATAATTTTTAGGGCCACCTGGCTGGCTTAGTCAGTTGAACATCCAACTTTTTTTCTTAAAAATTTTTTAATATTTATTTATTTTTGAGAGAGACAGAGAATGAGTGGGGGAGGGGCAGAGAGAGAGGGAGACACAGAATCCCAAGCAGGCTCCAGGCTCCAGGTTCTGAGCTGTCAGCACAAAAGCAGGAAGCAGGGCTCGAACCCATGAACCATGAGATCATGGCCTGAGCTGAAGTCAGATGTTTAACTGACTGAGTGACCCAGGAGACCTGAATGTTTAACTCTTGATTTTGGCTCAGGTCATGATCTCATGGTTGGTGAGTTTGACCCGCACGTCGGGCTGTGAGCTGGCAACAGAGTCTGCCCCTCTCTCTCCCTCTCTCTGCTCCTGCTCTGCTAACTTTATCAATCAATCAATCAATCAATAAACGTTTTTTAAAATAAAAATTAAAAAAAAAGATAAAAATTATTGAAGAAATTAGTGAGGGAACTGTTGAACCAATTGCTAACCTAAGTTCATATTATGTAGTAAATACAAATTATAAGATGCCTGAGATATTACAGGAAATTTGGGTTGAGCAATTTTGTTGTTATCAAATGATTTAAACATGTATAAAACATTTCCATGGATGTACAGATTTTTGACAAAATCCATCCAAACTTAAAGTGAATCGTAGTCAATACTGGAAAATGGTCACAACCACTATCAACTGCTAAAGTAGAGTTTAAACTTGAACAACATAGACTTCCAATTATAAGCAAATACATTAATGTAGCTATAACAGTACATTAATATAAATGTACTGTATTTTTCTCACTCAGATACACAAGTGAATCAGAATGAGAGTCTGAAAAAATGACTTTGAGTTTGATCTAGTCAAAAAAGTTTCACTACTTTCAGTATTTTAAATATTTTAGAATTTACATGTTTTAGAATTCCTTATAACTAATCTCTTTAAAAAGTTTTCTTAAAATATAACTCACTATGCAGTTCACCCATGTGCAGTTTACAATTCAGTGGTACTTAGTACCTTAACTGAGTTGTGTATGCAACACTACAATCACTTTTAAAACATTTTCATCCCCTCCAATCTCCATCGCATACCTATTAGCAGTCACTCCCTATTTCACCCCAATCCTTCTAGACATAGAAACACTAATCTACTATCTGTCTCAAAAAAATGCCCATGCTAAACATTTCATATTGGAGGAATTGTACAATACATGGTATTTTATGACTAGTTCCTTTCATTTAGCATAATATTCCCAAGTTTTATCTATGCTGTACCATGTATTAGTGCTTCATTCTTTATGAATAGATAATATTCCATTGTATCCATTCCAGATAACTGATTAATCTTCCTCTAGCTTCTGCCGTATTTCACTCTTTACTTTTACAAAAAAATTTTAGATAAGAGCCTAGTTTCTTTTTTTTAAGAGCCTAGTTTCTTGATCTTGATTTTCTCCTTTCATTTATTTAATACATTGATACACAGTCTTCTTTTCCAATATTTCACTAAAACTATCCTTATGAAGGGGAGTATTATTCTTCCTGTTGCAAAATCTTGTGGTTTTCTTTCTTTCTCTTTCTTTCTTGCTTTCTTGCTTTCTTGCTTTCTTGCTTTCTTGCTTTTTCTTTCTTGCTTTCTTGCTCTTTCTTTCTTTATTTCATTTTTTTCTTTCTCTTTTTTTTTTTTTTGGTTTAAACATTTTTTTTTTTGAGAGAGAGAGAGAGAGAGACAGAGTGTGAGCGGGGGAGGTGCAGAAAGAGAGGGAGACACAGAATCCAAAGCAGGCTCTAGGCTCTGAGCTGTCAGCACAGAGCCCCATGTGGGGCTCGAACTCACAAACTGCAAGATCATGACCTGAGACAAGGAAGTCAGACCCCTAACTGACTGAGCCACCCAGGTGCCTGTGTGATCCTTTCTTTTTTATATTTGCATATAAAACTTTTCTATATCCCCCTTTAATATTCTTTACCGTTGATATAATTTGGAACGATCCTGAGAGATGGAGTCTACTTTTCTGAAATAGTTTGGTAATACCATATTTGATATCAGATGTAAGGAAACACAGTTAAGTAATTTCACGTTTGAGTGCCAGTTCCCAGAATATTCCTCATAGCCCACACTAAAGTCTAAATTTATATTTTCAGTTTTTAGCCATAGTTTGCACTTTTAAAGGGTCCCTGAAATTGGGTACATTTTCCTCCAGAAAACCACACACTAAATAAAGCTGTTTCAGCTGCAAATTACCTTTCATGAATGAATGAATACACTCTTTTGAGTGAATGAACACCATAGAAAACCAAATTTCTGAGTAAGACTATTTGCTTTAAACAGGATGCAAGCATTGCTGTCAAATTACATATGTATAGACAATATTTTTTCATAACTAATTAATTTTTCTATAGTTAACATTTTAATCTTGGTAGGGGTCAGTGCCTGATTTTTCCTTTATAGATGGTTTCCAATGAAGAGATGAGTTTCTGTTTCATTATCTTAAAAATTATATCATTTCATAGCTAAAGATTAATGAATTCAGTTTTATATCTCAAAAGGTCATAAGTCTATTCAGTACTAACATTGATTTTTCCATGATCTGGACTCTACAGATATTTTAAACTCACATATTTCTTTTCTATGACTTTATAGAATGCATGGAGCATTGATATATTATTTGCAATATATATATATATGTGTGTATATATATATATATATATATTTTTTTTTTTTGAGAAAGGGAACATTAGTGGAGAGGGGCAGGAGAAAGAAAGAGAATCTTAATCAGGCTCCATATTCAGCATGGAGCCCAATGTGGGGTTTGATCACTTGACTCCGGGATCATGACCTGAGACGAAATCAAGAGTTTGGTGCTCAACCGACTGAACCACACAGGCACCCTGTTATTTGCAATATTAATTTTATTTTGACATGGAATAAAATACTATTGAAATGATAATGCTTTCTGTTAAGGAAAAATGAAGCAGTGAAATGCAAAAAATTTTAGTCATCTTACAAAAGAGAAAAATAGTTAAAAAATTTTAAATACTGAAATTTTAATATCAAATAAAATTGTAAAGCCATGCATATGTTGAAAACGAATTTCAGGGACAGTTGTTGATTTTTTTTCTTCCAAGTCTGTTTTATACTGGTAAATAAAAGAGGGGGTTTGACAGTACATTATCTGCATTCAAATAACAGTCCTCTCAACTCTTAGCTATTTAATTCATTTTGCCAATTTAATTGATGACTATCTTCCTAAGACTTTTAATTTTTAAAATAGGAAGACAAGCACTTGTGTTATTGTTATTTTTAAAGTTAAGCAATACAAATAGTTTAAAATGAGTATCTTCAAGGAAAAACAACATACACATAGCTACAACATACACATATACATGTGTCTGCATATATAATTTAAAAAGAATAATTTGATCCAACTATCTCTCAACTTTTCTTAAAAATGTTAGAAATCCTATACAATAAACCAAGTGAGACCCTATGAAACTCTTTAATAGATTTGTCTCCTGAAATCTTGAACCTGGAAAATGAGCCAACAGACGGTTTAAATGAGTATATGATCTAAAGAAAACTGCCGCCTTTCCTTTTTAAAAACTTTTTTTAATGTTTTGTTTTTGTTTTTGTCTTTTGAGAGAGGGGAGAGGGGCAGAAAGAGAGACAGAGACAGAGAGAGAGAGAGAGAGAGAGAGAGAGAGAGAGAGAAGGAATCTGAAACCAACTCCAGGTTCTGAGCTGTCAGTACAGAGCCAGACCTGGGGCTTGAACTCACTAACTGTGAGATCGTGACCTGAGCCAAATTTGGACGCTCAACCGACTGAGCCACCCAGGCGCCCCTCTTTCCTTTTTAACATTTAATTTTCCTTTTGCTGTTTTTGAAGATCAAGCATTCGAGAGTTCTGCCATCCCATTTTCTGATGCGTACATTTATATGCATGATGCATTTCATTTTTTAATCTTAAACTTGCTGTTCCTCTTCCCTAGTTGTCTTCCCTTGAATTATTTTGCCTTTGTCTTTCCCGAAAGAGATAGCTATTTTATCTTTGCTTCTACACCTTATGGCTTTCATGTGTTCTTATATTCACTTTCTTTAGCATATTCTGTTTTACTCTATTACTGTTAAGCTTAAAGCACACTCATTCCTCAAAGGCTGATGAATAGCTGGAGGAATTGAAGAAGAGAGGAAATTCTTTAATGACATCTTTAACAAATGTTGACGTTCACCCAAGGTTAAAAAAAACAAAACACTTTTTTTTTCCTTGTAGAAAAAATATTCCTATAATTGTTATGCAAAATATTAACTTTCTAATATCATTTATATATTTTCAATTATAGAAATTAGTATTTAAGAAATAGAAATTAATATTTAAAGATTAATGCTAAATCTGTATAGAGTGTATAGAACCTTGAAGTAAGTAAAATAAGTCAGGAGTACCACATACTCTAGTAAGTATAGGCCTTGTTCTCAGCGAACACTTAATTAAAATACAGGCCCCCTTGTATTCGTTTTGTTAGATGAATGTCACTAAATTAAAATTAGTAAAGTTCAACAGTACAGAACTTAATAGCATATATAGATTGTATAGAACAATCTATTAGACAAAATCAGCAAGTTAATACCTGTTTCTTGAATAACAGAAACCTTTGTGGAAGTGGCACTTCATCTTATATTGCCTTTTAAATAATCTCAACAGTAAATTTTGTGTGATGAAATGATGGCTTGTGTACTTATTTCTATGGCCTGCACGGTGCCCAAATTTTTCCCAAGAATTCTCTTTCGCTAAAGGAAAGGTTTTCCTTAAGATCCAGGAAGAGTCTCAAACCTAGTATCTCAGAAGACAACATTAGCAGGAACATTATATGAGTCAATGCCTTCTTGGGAGAATATCTAGAGTAAGTTTATATTTTGTAAAACAAAAAGCTAAATAAACATAATGTCTGAAAAGACAGTCTAGGCTGTTTTTAAAATATTTGATTGATAGTCTTTCATACTGGGTTAAACATTTCTTGAGGATAGGTATTAAATCTGCCCATTAAATACAGTTAGTTCTCAGTAACTGTTGAATTAATGAATACATGAATAAGAAATTAAATATATGTGTAACCACAATGCCTGTTATGAAGGAATCAATAAGCTGTACCCCTTAGTGCTAAAAAATCTTCAAATTCTACATTCAAACTGTTCGAAAGCAAGGAGTAGAGAATGGAGCTGAGCTCTAATGATCTCTGTAGGAACTATGGTATAATATATTTAAATCCTTAGTTTTGGTGATTGACTGAAACATGTACTTATGCTGAAACATAAGTATCTACTCAAAAATCAAGAGTACAAATCTACTTTTGAAGAATACTGGCCATGGTAGAAATTGCATTCTTCATTTGAATCTACAACAATTTTAGCATGTTATTCAGTGTATATCCTTGAAATTCAAACCTTAGTGGAAGTTTTTGTGGAAATTTACAAAAACAAAAACGAAAACAAAAAACAAGAAACAAAAAAAACCTTTCTCCAATCTCACCTAAAGAACTTGATGCACGATCTTTAGTATCTTATTAATGGATCCTGCATTTTTTTCTTAATTACACTTATAATAGCTAATAATAACAATTGGTCATCATTACTACACATTAGGCACCTGCATTATCTATTTAAAGCTATACATTAATCCTTCCCAGGACATTACAGTTATGGTTTTCACATAACGTAAGTGTCAGTTGCCTGAGTGTCTTGGGTGCTGCTTTTCAGGTAATAGTCACTTTTACTGCCTTGACTTTCCATTTTACAGCTGTCATCCTACGCTATTTCTGAAGAGGGTGGGAGTGGGGTTCCGATGGTGGTAGACCACCTATGCTTTCAAATTCATGTTGAATCTTATCTCTCTTCTCTCACATAACATGACTTTTCTTTTACCTCTTTCTCACTGATTCCCCTAAAGCAGCACTCTCAGATGATACCTGTGTGTAGCAGGATTTTACTGAATGCATCAGGGAGAAGCAAAGGAGAGACTTCTTCCCAGAACTACAAATAATTTAAAATTGATCGCTAGACATGCCTGTTCTTCAAAGTCCTTCTGTCCTCCTTACCCCCAGCAATTTCTCACCAGCTACTGTTCTCTTCAGGCTCCATGCCCCTGTCAAGGTTCTGTGCCTTCTCTCCATTTCCTTCTGACTTTGCTTCCTTTTCTCCTTTTCAAGACTTTCTTCCTATCATCTATTATGTAAAGGAAATAAATACTTCTTATTTTGCTTTTGCTTGATTCTCTTCAAGGTCTCCCTGCACCGGAGTTTATTTATCTATAAACTAGATGTCTTAATCAAGATGTGGGGTTTAATAAAGTAAGGTTCTTACTTGGGGAAAATGCTGCCATTATTTTTTTAAATATATATTTCTTCCATTTTAACATGATCAAATTACTGCCTAAGGCTAAACAGCCAGTAAATGGCAAGGGGGGATTTGAACCAGGCAGTTCCCCATACTTAGTGCATGTCTGTGAACGTGTTCATCCTTGATATGTAATAGTGGCAGACGCTTGGCAACTTGAAAGCTAATCTTTCAGCTTTATGTCTAACCAAGACGGACTAAAAATTCGCCTCATCTTGACTAAATTTTACGCAGGTTTCTTCCTGACTGTAGGCTCCTGACCTCCCTTTCCTTGGACCACTTACTTTAATAAATTTCAGTTATAAATTCTTCTCTGTCCCTTTGTGATACAAATCTTCCAGTTCTTTGGCAGTTTTATATCCTAGGAATGTCTTTCTCAAGGATCTGATCTCAAGGAACTTAAGATCAAGGATCTTAAGGATCCCATTAAAAGGTAATCATTGAAGGAGAGAACGTCCATCTCCCTTTCTCCCAGTCTCTGTGAGTGTAGGAGCCTAACTTTGATAAGTGATAATTAGCAAACACAGAAGGCCTAATCACATCGATGAGCCTCCCACTTATTCTCCAGTACTTTTCCACTAGCTCATCCAGTGCTAAAATTTCTTCTGCGTTTTGTTTCTGTAGAGTTGAATTCAATCTCTCTTCCCTATTGCAATATTCTTGAATGAAGTATCCCTTATCTGTTTAACTCTCTACAGTGCATTTTTCTCGGACTTGTGTCATGCCCAAATATTTGTGCACTGAGTTGAAGGCACATCCCTGATATCACAAACCCCTTCAAATGGTTTTTTGTTCCTTGAAAATTGTACTGCAGTTGTAAAAGTGTTCTATTGGTTAGCCAGATCAAAGCTACTCTCCTGTTCCTGCTGTGGAGAGGGCACCCTGTGGGGATTGCTTTTTTAAATGAACCTGAATAGGTCTTTCTTTGGCTAAACTACCACATGGCAAGATGTCATTATTAAGACATGGGTGAGGACAAATATGGCTGCCTTTTAATTAACTAACGAGTTAATTTAATGGCTCCTTTTTAAAAGGAGGATTCATACGCATGACACTTAGGTGAGGTTACAAACTGCTCACATGCTTACCAAGTTATTTGTATGGAGTTTTCAAGTAATTCATGCTGCATTTACCAAGTATTCAATTTTCATTTTTTTTTCTAAAATTGAATCTGTGACCTAATAGGTTATAAATTAACTTTTGTAAAGAATTATCTATGCTGGATTCTCTCAGATAAGGGTGCTGAATGCTTTCTTTATAAACTAAAATATAAACCATAACAATCTCTCTTATCCAGACAGTTCTCAGATGGCTTCTGACAGCAGCAACAAAAACAAGAAAAACATTCTCCTTTTCTTTTGAATTAAATCTCTTTCTGGAGATCTGCTTTCTGAATGGAATAAAGCTATCAATCTATCAGTTTATCCATATGTAGTTTTGCTCTCAATGTCAGTGTCAGGCAATACAATCCAAAACTCTCTGCTGATGGTTTCTTTAGCAAAACCTTTGTCTACCTGCAGTGCTAATCTCTAGTTTAAAATTCAGGATGAGATCTATTTTGTTTGTTTGTTTGTTTGTTTTTTTCCTTCCTTCCTTTTTCCCACTCTCTATTTTTATTTTAACAATGTGATGGAAAAATATAACTAATCCTGTATGACAGCATGCCTTAATATCTACTTAGTTTCGATCAACCTCTTTGAAATCATGTTTCACAGCAGTCTTATTTAATTTCTGAAAATGATTTTAGTCCCCTGATTAGTGAATCCCCCAATACCAGAATGTAATATAGACTCTAGCTTTATCACTGTATGTGTATATGTGTATAGTTGTGTCTCGTTTTGTGTATTGCTAGTTATCTATCTGTAGAACAATATACACATATGAAGATAAGTATATTTATATTTATTTTCATATAATATGGATTGACTTGGGTGGATCATTATTAAATAATCTTTAGAAGTATTTTGTAAACATCAACCTGAATTGCTTGATAAAATATAACTGTTTATTTTCGGTGTTTTGAAATACTAAAGTATACTTTAAAGTCATTTAATTTTAATAAAATTTGATGTGCTGATATCATATCCTTTTAATATCTTAATCACTCTATATCAGACACTGTATCAGGGGCTAAAGTTTCCAAGACAAATAAAACATGTTCTTATCCTTGAGGCCTAATAGTGGTGTTTCTTCACCCTGTGTGCATCTTAAATCACTTGGAGAGCTATAAAACCTTATGGGCCCCATCCTAGGAGATGGTGATTGGCTTAATTTTAAAAGCTCTCTAAAATTTTTAATATGTATCCACTATTAGATGCATTATCTTATAGTGTCTGAGGGGAGACTGGAATACACATAAACAGATATTCAGCACCATGTGGTAGGAACATTGAATAGACTTGCACAGGAACTCTGGGAAGTGCAGAGGGTGAGAAGAAACCACTGGACTTGTGTTGTGGGATGTCTTTTGGGGAAGAGGGGCAGAGAGGAAAGTGGTACCATGATTCCTGAGGTGAAGTTTGAACATAGAACTGTTTAAGCAGTGGAGGGAACAGTGGGAAGGAGTGCGAAGCATCAAGGGAAGGAAATGCAGACAGAGAAGAATATCTACAGAAGGATCATATAACAGCAGCCTGGTGTGTAAGAACTACTTACCCCTTACCATTCAACAACCCTCAGGTGTACATCCGGGAGTTCCAGGCATGGAACTAGACTAGAGATCAATGACAGTCATTAAGTCTTACACTAGTTTTTAAAAAAAATTTATTTATTTTTGAGAGAGAGAGCCTGAGAAGGAGAGCAGCAGAGAGAGGGAGACAGAGGATCCAAAGCAGACTCTGCAATGTCAGAGCAGAGCCCAATGTGGGGCTCGAACTCACAAAATGTGAGGTCACGACCTGAGCCAAAGTTGGATGCTTAACCACTCAGCCACCCACGATCCCCTAAACCTTACAGTATTTTATAATGCATGTTCAAATCCACATTTAACAAAGAGAAAAATAGGGTAAAGGAAGAAACACAGTAAGGTTCTAACCACTCAGTTTTGAGAGCTGCCTATATAGATATCTGTTATGTAATCCTAATCTACACTGGTGATCATCAAGAAAAGGAAAGATGCTACGGCCTGATCATAGTCATGCATGGAAATACTGGTTTTGATATACTATAGAAGACATAATTCCTTAAACATGTATAAAATGAAAACAAACTCCTTCCTTAATAATTTGACTTTCTTATTCCAAAAGAAGGCTGAAAAAAGTATTAACCCCCCTAGCAAATGAAACATAATTGTCAAAGACATGTAATGTTCCAGGCACTCTAGATCAATCTTGATCTGTAAGGCTGAGTCATATATTTTGCCAAAGTATTTTTCTTCCATTCCAGTAAGGTCAGTTAAATCATCACTGGTTTTACTGTTACCCTTTTAAAAATTATTATTGAAAAATGGGCATTACCAGATCAGTGTGAAAGAAAGAAAACATATTTTCCTTCTTCCCTCCTCAGATGCTATCAAGATGGTTTTAATGCAATAAAAAGGATTTAAATTCACAATGCCAAAGAAAAGGGGTTGATGACCAAGAAATAAAAAAAATCAACATTCCTAAGATATACCAAAAGAAAATGAGGAATGGTTACTGGTGAAATCAAAGCTGCAAGCTAGGATAAGTGAGTAGGAGGCTATAGCTAAGGGGATAGCAGAAACTTTTGTGGGTCCTGGGGTGAGGGAGGGGGGTTAGCATGCCAAGTAAAGAATGGGAATGAAGGGTGCCTGGGTGGCTCAGTTGGTTAAGTGTCTGACTGTTTGGGCTCAGGTTATGATCTCACTGTTCATGAGATCTATCCCTGAGTCGGGCTCTGTGTTGACAGTGTGGAGCCTATTTGGATTCTCTCTCTCTCTCTCTCTCTCTCTCTCTCTCTCTCTGTCTCTCTCTCTCTCTCTCTCTTTCTCCCCCCCCCCCCCGGCTCACATACTTTCTCTCTCTCTCTCTCTCAAAGTAAATAAATATTAAAAAAGAATGGGAATTAAAATGAGGTGGGGGGGTTAATTATAAATCAATAGGTGGAATGATTGACCTTTCTCCATTCGAGACATTTAACACCACTCACTCATCACTAAATAAACGGAATGAACTCTTTGATGAAAACTAAGGTGATTAGTATGGACATGAGAGCCTCGGGACATTTTTGTTTTAGAGTCCCAAATTGTGAGGTCCTCATCCTCTTGAGAATAAGAGTCACACTCAGAAATGGTACTCCGCTTTTATTGTCTCATTCTTACGACTGATGATCACCAGGTTTTAGGCAAAAATTTGTACAATGAAAGAACCCAGTGTATTCAAGCATACAAGATAACTTTCGTGTAGTAGTGCTAATTTAGGGACCTAAGGACATTTTTTTTTTAATTTTTTTTTTCAACGTTTTTTATTTATTTTTGGGACAGAGAGAGACAGAGCATGAACGGGGGAGGGGCAGAGAGAGAGGGAGACACAGAATCGGAAGCAGGCTCCAGGCTCCGAGCCATCAGCCCAGAGCCTGACGCGGGGCTCGAACTCACAGACCGCAAGATCGTGACCTGGCTGAAGTCGGGCGCTTAACCGACTGCGCCACCCAGGCGCCCCTAAGGACATTTTTTTTTAATGCAAAATTTAAATTTGTAGCATTGAAGAGATTGAGGAAGATATTGTGTCTTCAATAAACAAAACAAAACAAAACAAAAATCAGAATAAGATGCAACAGCAATGGAATGATTAGAACACAAGGAAGAATAATTTGAAATGTATTAAATAACAAAAATTCCACTAAGTAAATTTCAAGATCAATTAGCTTTATTCAATGATTCGTGAATTGGGCAGAATTGGGCAGCATCCTACTGGGCAATAGGAAGGAGCTCTGCCAAGGTATAGAGAAGGGAAGGTTCTTAGAGGCAGAAAGGGGGTATAAAAGGAAATTATCAGAAAGAATGCACTGTTTCAGTCAAGATCGCCCTCCTAAGGGGAACGGAATAGGTCTATGGAGTGGATTATCTCAGAGCTGACCAAGGAATCTCAGTTTGACTGGTTAAATTACATTCTGGGAGAGGGTGAAGATGCAGTTAGGTTAGGTATTAGGTCTCACTTTGTTATGGGGCTTAACACAGTGACTCCATTTGGGACCCTTGTCTCCTTTTTAACAAATGTTAAGTGTGGGTGTTGAAATGCAATTCAATGGAATGTTTGGAAGATAAGGAAAAGGAAATATTTCAGAAATATATATATGACAAAGGAAATCAGGAAATATTATTAGAAAATTAGAAATATAGATTATTAAAGCAGGAGGTGTATTTTCCAACTAAATTGGTATCTGACAAAGAAAAAAAAATAGAGAAAACAAACGGAGAAATTGTCAAAGAAATAATGCAGGGAATTTTCCACACTGAAGAGCACAGTGCTTTAGATTCAAAGACCTATTTGCATGAAAACACTCATTCACAATATTGGGAAAGTCAGGAACACCAAGGCTAAACAGAATATTCTAAGGGTGCCTTGGTGGCTCAGATGGTTATGCATCCTACTATAGCTCAGGTAATCATCTCAAGGTTCATGAGTTTAAGCCCTGCGTCTGGTTCTGTGCTGACAGCTCAGAGCCTGGAGCCCTCTTTGGATTCAATGTCTCCCTCTCTCTCTGCTCCACCCCCATTCATGCTATCTCTCTCTCTCCACCTCTCTCTCTCTCTCTCTCTCTCTCTCTCTCTCTCAAATAAACAAACATATTTTAAAAAATAAAGAGAAGATTCTAAAACTCCACAGTGAAGATCCTCTGGGTAGCTCAGTTGGTTGAACATCCAAGTCTTCATTTCCACTCAGGTCATATTCCCAGGGTTGTGGGATCAAGCCCTGAGTTGAGCACCTCACTGAGCATTTAGCCTGCTTAAGTTTCAATGTCTCTCTCCTTCTGTCCCTTTCCCCAGCTCTCTCTCTTTCTATCTCTCTCTCTAAAATTAAAAAAAAAAAATTCCAGAGTGAGAAAGCAAACAAGTCAGAAACAAAACAGTTCACCTACAAATAAAGGAAATAAATTGCCTGACTTCAAAATTTCAGCAAGAACAGAGGGTTTGGGAGGACAGTGAAGAATGCTTCCAGGGTGACTGGCTGGCTCAGTCAGTAGAGCAGTAGACTCTATCTCTGAGTTGTGAGCTCAAGTCCCATGTTGGGTGTGGGGTCTACTTAAAAAAATAAGAATGCTTTCAAAGTTCTTTTCTTTTCTACTGCTAATTCTGTACCTGGAGAAACTGCAATTGACTGTGAAGATTGAGTGGAGACTCTTTAGACATTTAAGAAATCATAATGTTTATTTGTTATGCATCCTATTTAGCATGTTATTTTAAGAGGTACTTCAGCTAAATGAAGGATTAAACAAAAACTTAAAAATAGATTTAAACCAGTTAAACAATGAAGGAAAGTCCAGAATGAAAGGGGTACACACGTTTAAATGTCAAGATTGAGCCCAAACTGAGGCATGTAGGTGGCTCAGTGGTTTGAGCATCTGACTCTTGATACCAGCTGAGGTCTTGATCTCACAGTTGTGGAATCGAGCCCCACACTGGACTCTGTGCTGAGCACGGAGCCTGCTTAGGATTCTCTCTTTCCCTCCCTCCTCCCCCTCAAAATAAATAAATAAACAATAAAAAAAAAGATTTAGCCAAAAAGAAAAAAAATGCACTGGGAAGATGATGTCCATAGATATGTATTTTTTATGTTTCAAGGTTTTTTTTTAAATTTTTAATGTTTATTTTTGAGGGAGAGAGAGATACAGAGAGCAAGCAGGGGAGGGACAGAGAGAGAGAAGACACAGAATCTGAAGCAGACTCCAGGCTCTGAGCTGTCAGCACAGGGCCCAACGTGGGGCTCGAACCCATGATCCATGAGATCATGACCTGAGCGATGTCGGACACTTAATCGAATGAGCCACGCAGGTCCTCAAGTTTTTATGTTTCCAGTTTGTATTTAAATTCCATTTAGTTGACATACAGTGTAATATCTGTTTCAGGAGTAGAATTTAGTGATTCATCACTTATATATAACACCCATTGATTATTACAACAAGTGCTGTCCTTAATATCCCATAAGGAACTTACCAAACTCACATCCCAAAAACAAATAATCCGATGAAATGGACAGAGGTAATGAATAGACATTTATCCAAAGAAGACATAGAGATGGCTAACAGATGCATGAAAAGATGGTCAACATCACTCATCATCAGGGAAATAACAAATCAAAACCATGATGAGATACCACCTCACACCTGTCAGAAAGGCTAAAATCAACAACACAAGCAATAGCAGGTATTGGTGAGGATGCAGAGAAAGGGGAACCCTCTTGCACCATTGGAGGGAATGCAAACTGGTGCAGCCACTCTGGAGAACAGTATGGAGGTTCCTCAAAAAGTTCAAAATAGAAGTACCCTATGACCTACCAATTGCACTACTATGTGTTTACTCAAAGAATACAAAAATACTGATTTGAAGGGACACATGAACCGTGATGTTTACAGCATCATCATCAATGATAGCCAAATTGTGGTAAGAGCCCAAATGCCCATTGACTGAGGAATGCGTAATGAAGATGCCGTATGTATACAATGGAATATTACTCAGCCATAAAATAGAATGACACCTTACCATTTGCAATAATGTGGATGCAGCTAGGATGTCCATAGATTTAGATAGCATAATGGTGGAGTTGGAAAATACAGAATACATGAAAAAAGCAAACAGATTGTTTTTATAAATGCAATTAGTAACATCAAGAAAAAGAAAACCTTCCAAGAACTGAATTGTAACAGAATTCTCAACATTACAATAATCAATATTTTATACTCATAACACCATGAAAATGCATTCATTTCAAATGTTAAAATTGGGAATGCTTGGGTGGCTCAGTCAGTTAAGCATCCAAATTCGGCTAAGGTCACGATCTCACGGTTCATGAGTTTGAGCCTTGCATCAGGCTCTGTGCTGACAGCGCAGAGCCTGGAGCCTACTTCGGGTCGTGTGTCTCCATCTCTCTCTCTGCTCCTCCCTTGCTTAGGCTCTATCTCTCAAAAAAATAAAAATAAACATTAAAAATTCAAAAGATGTTAAAATGAATTGAAAGTCGAAGAACAGAGAATGCAATTTTACTGAGTTAATGGGATCAATTTTCACAATATGAAAGTAAAAGTATCCATGGCAGAAATGGATAGTAAAAGCAGAAAGAAGAAGGAAAATTGGAAGGGTATTATTATCCATATCTTGATATTTTAATGCTTAGTGTTACTAATACTATAACTATTTTATGGAATTAGAAACAAAAAAATATATAAATGACATCATTTAAACATACCAAACTTAAGCAATAAGGCATCTAAATTTTGTGATGTAATTATGCTAAACGATATGTTAAACGTATGCTAAATAATAATCGGGTAAATGATAAACTGGCTTAGGTCAAATACATCATAACCAAAAAAGCCAACTGCATTTACTACACATTGATAAAGGAAAAAAGAATAGAAACATAAATATGTCATTTAAAAATATGGGAGTAATCACCAGTGGAAACAGTGAGAGATGAACATGTCAGGGATGAGGCAAGATAATGCTAAATTTGATTTTTAACAATCTTATTGGGTTTTAACACAAATTTATATATTAATTTAATAAACAGATACAAGTTGAAAAATACAAATTTAGATGTATCTCTACAGTCATGAAATTTATTAAGGTAGTCAAGCTCCACTCTCCAGCAATTATTTTCTGATGGTAACCAGATGGCTGCCAACATAGGGAATAACTGACAGCTAATGATTTTGCAATCCTTTTAAAAATCTAATAAAATTCATGCTCAGTTTATTTGATCCTCATTATTCTGACTACACCTTACTCATATTTAGAACACTTACTGATTTCTAAGTATATTATAACTCCATTGCATTTTTAAATTTTTTATATAAGTATAATTAACATACAGTGTTATATTAGTTTCAGGTGGACAATACAATGATTCAAGAATTCTATACATTGCTCCATAATCATCAACATAAATGTTAATCCCCTTTATTTCTCAGCTGCTTTTTTTTTTTGTCTTTTCCCCTGTCTTCTATAATACATTAGAATGTGTTCACAGTCTTGATAACTCACTCTTGGAATTATGTAATATTCCTGACATAATTTTCTCCTCATCCTTCATAAACCTGTTTTTAGTTTCTTTTCTGTCTCTTCAATTGAGTTCTTTTTAGTCTTTTTATTTCTCCTCAGGTACTAACATTTTTATTTTATTTTATTTTATTATTTTATTTTACATGTTTTGCAGTTTTTAATTTATTTTTTTAAATTTACATCCAAGTCAGTTGGCATATAGTGCACCAATGATTTCAGGAGTAGATTCCTTAATGCCCCTTACCCATTTAGCCAATCCCACCTCGCATAACCCTTGAGGTACCTTCTGTTTGTTCTCCATATTTAAGAGTCTCTTATGTTTCATTCCCCTCCTTGTTTTTATATTACTTTTGCTTCCCTTCCCTTATGTTAATCTGTTTTGTATCTTAAGGTCCTCATATGAGTGAAGTCATATGATTTTTGTCTTTCTATGACTGACTAATTTCACTTAGCATAATACCCTCCAGTTAAATCCACATAGCTGCAAGTGGCAAGATTTCATTCTTTTTGATTGCCGAGTAATACTCCATTGTATATATATACCACATTTTCTTTCTTTTTTTAAAAATTTTTTAACGTTTTTTAATTTTTTTTTATTTTTGAGACAGGGAGAGACAGAGCATGAACAGGGGAGAGTCAGGGAGAGGGAGACACAGAATCTGAAACAGGCTCCAGGCTCTGAGCTGTCAGCACAGAGCCCGACGCGGGGCTCGAACTCACGGATCGCGAGATCATGACCTGAGCTGAAGTCAGCTGCTCAACCGACTGAGCCACCCAGGCGCCCCTATATACCACATTTTCTTTATCCATTCATCCTTCGAGGGACATTTGGGCTCTTTCCATACTTTGGCTATTGGTGATAGTGCTGCTACAAACATGGGGGTGCATGTGCCCCTTTGAAACAGCATCCCTGTATCCCTTGGATAAATATCTAGTAGTGCAATTGCTGGGTCATAGGGTAGTTCTATTTTTAACGTTTTGAGGAATCTCCACACTGTTTTCCAGAGTGGCTACACTAGTTTGCATTCCCACCAGTAGTGCAAGAGATCCACTTTCTCTGCATCCTTGCCAACATCTATTGTTGCCTGAGTTCTTAATGTTAGCCATTCTGACAGGTGTCAGGTGATAACTCAGTGTGGTTTTGATTTGTATCTCCCAGATGATGAGTGATGTTGAGCATTTTTTCATGTGTTGGTTGGCCCTCTGGGTGGCCATCTGGCCATTGTTTTTTCTGGTTGTTGATTTTGATAAATTCTTTATAGATTTTGGATACTAACCCTTTATCTGATATGTCATTTGCAAATATCTCCTCCCATTCTGTCTTTTTATTTTGATGAGGTTCCAATAGTTAATTTTTGCTTTTGTTTCCCTTACCTCCAAAGATGTGTTAAGTAATAATTTGCTTCGGCCAAGGTCAAAGAGACTTTTGCCTGCTTTCTCCTCAAGGATTTTGATGACTTCTTGTCTTACGTTTAGGTGTTTCATCCATTTTGAGTTTATTTTTGTTAATGGTCTAAGAAAGTGGTCCAGGTTCATTTTTCTGCATGTCTGCTGTCCAGTTTTCCCAGAGCCACTTGCTGAAGAGACTGTCTTTATTTCATTGGATATTCTTTCCTGATTTATCAAAAATTAGTTGCCCATATGTTTGTGCATCAATTTCGGGGTTCTCTATTCTTTTCCATTGATCTCAGTGTCTGTTTTTGTTGATTTTATATCTTACAACTTTGAAGAATTCATGGATCAGTTCTAGCAGTTTTTTGATAGAATCTTTCAGGTTTTCCATATAGAGTAGCATGAAAGCTTGACCTCCTCTTGGCCGATTTGGACGCCTTTTATCTCTTTGTGTTGTCTGATTTCTGAGGTTAAGACTTCCGATACCATGTTGAATAACAGTGGCAAGAGTGGACATCCCTGTCTTGTTCCTGACCTTAGGGGAAAGCTTTCAGTTTTTCCCCATTGGGGATGATATTAGAGGTGGGTGTTTCATATATGGTTTTTGTGATCTCGAGGTATCATCCTTCTATCCCTATTTCTTAAGGGTTTTTATCAAGAAAGGATGCTGTGTTTTGTCAAATGCTTTCTCTGCATCCATTGAGAGGATCATGTGGTTCTTGCCCTTTCTTTTACTGATGTGATGAATCACATTGTTTTGCAGATATTGAATCAACCCTGCATCCCAGGTGTAAATCCCACTTGGTTGTGGTAAATAATTTTTTTTTTATGTATTGTTGGATCCGGTTGGCTGGTATCTGGTTGAAGATTTTTGCATCCATGTGCATCAGGGAAATTGGTATAGAGGTCTCTATTTTAGTGGGGTCTTTGTCTGGTTTTGGAATAAAGATAATGTTGGCTTCTTATAATGAATTTGGAAGTTTCCCTTCCATTTCTATTTTTGGAACAGCTTCAAGACAATAGGTGTTAACTCTTCTTTAAATGTTCGGTAGAATTCCCCTCGAAAGCCATCTGGCCCTGGACTCTTGTTTTTTGGGAGATTTTTGATTACTAATTCGATTTCTTTATTGGTTTTGGGTCTGTTCAAATTTTCTATTACTTCCTATTTCAGTTTTGATACTTTATATGTTTCTAGGAATTTGTCCACTTCTTCCAGATTGCCCAGTTTATTGGTATAGAGTTGCTCATAATATTCTCTTATTATTGTTTGTATTTCTGAAGTGTTGGTTGTGATCTCTCCTCTTCCATTCTTGATTTTATTTATTTGTGTCCTTTCCTTTTTCTTTTTGATCAAACTGGCTAGTGGTTTTTCAATTTTGTTAATTCTTTCAAAGAACCATCTTCTTGTTTCATTGATCTGTTCTTCTGTTTTTTTGTTTTGTTTTGTTTTGTTTTGTTTTGTTTTGTTTTGGTTTCTATAGCATTCATTTCTGCTCTAATCTTCATTATTTCCTGTCTTCTGCTGGTTTTAGGTTTTATTTGCTGTTCTTTTTCCAGTTCTTTAAGGTTTAAGGTTAGGTTGTGTACCTGAGATGTTTCTTTGTTCTTTAGGAAAGCCTGGATTGCTATATCTTTCCCTCTTATGACCGCGTTTGCTGCATCCCAGAAATTTTGGACTGCGGTGTTACCATTTTCATTGGCTTCCATGTACCTTTTAATTTCCTCTTTAACTTCTCAGTTGGCCCCATTCATTCTTTAGTAGGATGTTCTTTAGTTTCCAAGTATTTGTTACCTTTCCACATTTTTTCTTGTGGTTGATTTCGAGTTTCATAGAGTTGTGGTCTGAGAACATGTATGGTATGATCTTGAACTTTTTGTACTTGTTGAGGGCTGATTTGTGTCCCTGTATGTGATCTGTTTTGGAGGATGTTCCATGTGCACTAGAGAAGAATGTGTATTCCGCTGCTTTAGGATGAAATGTTCTGAATATATCTGTTAAGTCCATCTGGTCCAGTGTGTCATTCAAAGCCATTGTTTATGTGTTGATTTTCTGTTTAGATGATCTGTCCATTGTTATAAGTGGGGTGTTGAAGTCCCCTACTATTATGGGATTATTATTAATGAGTTTCTTTATGTTTGTGATGAATTGATTTACATATTAGGGTGCTCTCACATTTGGAGCATAAATGTTTACAATTGTTAGATCTTATTTTTGGGTAGACCCCTTAATTATGATATAATGCCCTTCTTCATTTCTTGGTACAGTCTTTATTTTAAAGTCTAGATTGTCTGATATAAGTATGGCTACTCCAGCTTTCTTTTGGTGAGCATTATCATGATAGATGGTTTTCTGTTCCCTTACTTTCAATCTGTCTTTAGGTCTAAAGTGAGTCTCTTGTAAACAGCATATAAATGGATCTTGTTTTCTTATCCATTCTGTTACCCTATGTCTTTTGTTTGGAGCATGTAGTCCATTGACGTTTAGAGTGAGTACTGAAAGATAGGAATTTATTGCCATTATGATGCCTGCAGAGTTGGAGTTTCTGGTGGTATTCTCTGGTCCTTTCTAGTCTTTGTTGCTTTTTTTTCCCCCATGTTTTCTCCCCCCAGAGAGTCCCTCTTAAGATTTCTTGCAGGGCTGGTTTAGTGGTCAAGAATTCCTTTAATTTTTGTTTCTCTAGGAAAGTTTTTATCTCTCCTTCTTTTTGAATGCAAGCCTTGCTGGATAATGAATTCTTGATTGCATATTTTTCCAATTCAGCACATTGAATATATCCTGCCACTCCTCTCTGGCCTGCCAAGTTTCTGTGGATAGGTCTGCTGCAAACCTGATCTGTCTTCCCTGCAGTTTAAGGACTTTTTTTCCCTTGCTGCTTTCATGATTCTTTCCTTGTCAAACTGTGAATTTGGCAAAATGATATGCCTTGTTGATGGTTGGTTTTTGTTGAATCTAAAAGGAGTCCTCTGTGCTTCCTGGATTTTGATGTCTGTGTCTTTCCCCAGATTAGGAAAGTTTTCTGCTATGATTTGCTCACATACCCCTTCAACCCCTTTTTCTCTCTCCTCATCTTCTGGGACTCCTGTGATTCTGATGTTGTTCCTTTTTCATGAGTCACTGATTTTCTAATTCTTAAATCGTGCTGTTTTGCCTTAGCCTCCCTCTTTTTTCTGCTTATTTTCCATAATTTTGTCCTCGATATCACCAGTTCCCTGCTCTGCCTCATCCATCTTTGCCACCATTGCATCCATTCAAGATTGCAGCTCAGTTTTAGCATTTTTTATTGCATCCTAACTAGCTTTTACTTCTTTTGTCTCCACAGAAAGGGATTCTAATCTATTTTCAACCCCAGCTAGTATTCTTATTATCATTATTCTAAATTCTGGTTCAGCTGTTTTACTTGTATCTGTGTTGGTTAAATCCCTGGCTGTCGTTTCTTCATGCTCTTTCTTTTGGGGTGAATTCCCTTGTTTCATCATTTTGAAGGAAGAGAAGGAATTAATAAGGTAAAAAAAATAAAATTATAAAATTTAAAACAACACACAAAAAAATCAAATAAATGATGCTAGATTCTAGGTGTGTTTTGGTCTGGTTGTTGAAAGGAGTTTGATAGGTTAGAGAATAAAGGGGTATGAAACAACAAGAAAACGTTTGAAAATTTGAAAACAGATGAATAGAAAGAAGTAGGAAAAAAAATGAAATGATGGAAGTAAAATATAATTTGAAAAATTTACGAAAAAGTAAAATATAGTAGGAAAAAATTAAAGAAAAATATTTTGAATAAAAATTGAATATAAAAATAAATTTTTTCTCTTTCTGTATTCAAGACAAAGAAAAGAAACGAAAAAGAAAAGAAAATTGAATATATGGACCAGCGAACAGACTGAAATACAATGGAGATTACATTGTTTTCCCCTAGAAGTCAAACTGTGAAGTACTTTATTGTCTTTAGTAAACTAAGCAGGCAGAGAGACTAAGCAGTCGGAAAGACTTGTGGTGTTCCTATAGAGGGAGGTTGGCCCAACTGGGCAGGGCTTAGTGTAATGGCTTCGTTCTTCACTAGATGGCGCTACTTAGCTTACTCGGGTGGATTGCTGTGCTTGTAGGTGTGTATGCGCATGGGAATGAGGGGCGAAAATGGCGTCACCCAGCTACCCAGTGTTCTACCCAGAACTCTGTTCTCCCCAATCAGCAATCACACACCTGTTCTTTGTCTCTGGCTTCCGTCCACTCCCAGTATTTACACTGCCCATGACCAAGCCATCAGGTTGCCAGTCGGCACCTGCCTCCTGAGTTTTATCTGAGATGTGGCTGTGTTTCCCAGCCCCTCACTTCTGATGGCCTGCAGATTTGACCTGCTCAGACCTTCTGGTGGAGGGTCTCACCGGGCAATGGCCAGTGCTGGTGACATCCAGGAACATTTGCTGGACCGTGCTGCTACTGATGCCTAGAGACTGTGGCTGGGTACCAGCCCACCCCAGAAAAACTTCACACAATCATGTAGTAGCAGCGTTTCAGGGACTATGGTAAGTCACAACACCCATCTGTCACCAGACTTCCCCCTTAAAGTCCTTTTCCAGCACTAGTGAATGTGGTTTTTCTCTGGTGTCTGCTGAGATCAGGTGGCCACACAGCCATTACAAAATGTCTTTCCAGCAATGGAACCTCTTCTCCCTCCTCTCCAAGGACCACTTGGACCCCACTCTGCTCCTGGGAATTCACCGTTCCCACCAGAGCACTGCCAGGTATTGAGCTGCAGAGTTTCAGACTCTGTACTCCCCCTGTTTATAGAGTCTTAATGGAATTTAAACCCTCTCCTTTCTCCTTTTTTCCCTTTTTATTCAGTCCCTGTGGTTGTTTCCACTTTTCAACTTTCTCTCCAGCTACTTTTGGGTTGGGGTGCTTCTCCTGTACTCCCCCCCTTCACCCAGTCTATGGCCTCTTTCCACAGACAAAAACAGCTCCCTGCTCTTGGTGGCATCTCTCTCCCACTTCATCTCTCTGCACTGTGCACCTGCTGAGTTCTGTGGTTCGGGTCGTGCAGGTTGTTGTGTTAACCCTCAAATCAGTTTTCTAGGTGAGCAGGATGGTTTAGTGTTGATCTGACTGTATTTCATGGACACGAGATGCAAAAAAACTTCCATGCAAGTTCTCTTCCTAGTCTTTATCAAATATCTCCAGCTCTTTCTTTTTTCATGTACCCCTTTGGTGTTCACTTCTATACATGATTCTATACTGTGTTCACTTCTATACATGATTCTATACTGTATAATGACTCCAAAAACTTTATTTAAAGTCTGACTTTTCAAAGTTATTCTTAATGTATAAAATTAAATTGTACACTTTTATTTGAATAACCCATTAACATCATAAACTCAAAGTGTCATGAACTTAAAACCACTCTTCTACCTGCCCCATTCCATCAGTCTACTGTTTCACTTGAAATACACTTGTTACATATTTGTTTTACCACCATTCAGGAAGAACAACACTCTGTAGGAGATTATTGGGTTTACCTTCTTTACTGATTTTTTTTATTTTTGTTCAATAATGTCAGAATAAAATCTCCTTTAACCTTGATATTGGTTTAGATGTCACCCCCTTTATAAAAACCTGAAGTAGGCTCCTTACCTTTCATTCTTCCTCCTTACAGATGATCTGTCTTAGCTAAACTAGATCTTTGAGTTTCTCTAAAAATGTGATGGTCATTTTATTTTCAACTTTTTCCTTTCAAAAAAGCTGTTATCTCTTTACTTCATTTGTCTATATCCTACCCAGTCTTTAAATACAACTTGATTCCATTCCCTCCATAAAATCTTACTCTTCCTGTACTTGGAGATTGCTTACTCCTTTGAAATTTGTAGAATTTTCTATCATACCAAGTACTTGACATTGAAACTGCTCTATGTCTTAAGTAATAACATTTTCCCCCTTGAACAGTGATTTTTTCCTACCCACAGATACTAGGGATTTCTTAAGGACAAAATCTATCATAACCCCTTCAAATTCCTAGCATTTAACATTGTGTCCTATACATATTATATTCTCACAGTATATTTTTTGATGAGAGAAATAAAAAAATCTTTGAAAAATACATTTTGCCATTTTTTCCACATCATTTATACATTTAGAGAACTATAGTAATGCACTAACTTTTTATGGAAAAATGATTTTATCACATATTGTATCATCATGTACTAAGATAAAAAATATTAACACATATACCTTACTGATTATGAGATGCTGATTATGCATTAGCTGATTAAGATGTTCTAAAAATATCCCTGTAGGAACTATGACTTTTACCATATATCCATGGATTATATTTTTAGGTTAGCAAAACAACATGTATTATTAAAAAATAATCTTTCTAGGTTTCCACTGAAAATAATGGCTGGTGATCATTTAAATTTTCTTGTTTTCTCTCTGTAAATATTGTTTAATTATTTGTTTTATGGGATGCGTGTGTTAGGTATTTAGCCAAGTTTTGTTTAGTAAAAATGATGTTGGCTTGGGAATATGTGGGTTACATTCAAATAAGATTTTTTAAAAAGTCAAGTAAACAATCAAAAAGAATGGGAAGACATATGGAGGAAAATAGTTATCTGTATCTTTTTCATGCCAAAATTCTCCATAGAGCTATGATCAGCTGACTATCAAACATAAGAGAGATGAAACTGGAAAGTGGTATATACATCTTGATATTCTGTGTTCTTCTCAAGGCTGAGTCCTTACTTCACATCTGGGAGGGATAATTCCCTCTCAGAATACTGGATTTTGATTACTTCATGCATTTGTAATTCAGCTTAGTTCATGTTGCAATTAATAAATAACCCTAGAATCTTATTGTCTTGTTACAAGTATTTGTTTTTCACTCATATTACATACTGATCCATGCTTTCTGTAGTAGTTCTACTCATAGCTGCATTCTAAGTCCTCAGCTGTTAGAGAAGTCTACGTAGGCTGGTGCTTTTATTTGTGACAGAAGGAAAAGGAAACGTGGTAGTACCACATGATGGATCTTTAAGCTTCTGTTTAGAAATGATGTGTGTCGCTTGTACTCATTCCAATAACTAAAGCAAATTCATGACCCATCATCCACTGGGAAAGGACGATAAATAATTTGAGCGAAAATATATTTTCCCACAATTTATTCTCACCATCACACATATTCATTTACCTTCCTTCTGCATAGAAAACATCCCCACTTCCTTCCCAAGGGAGATAACTTAAAAGTCTCATCCATCACAGCACAAGCATAAAGTCCAGGTCTCAGGATGGTCTCTACCTTGGTTTTGGTTGTGGATTCTCCTGATCTAGAGATTTATGAACTAAAATGACAAGTTATGTCATCTGGACACTCAATTTATAATGCTGGGAAGGTACCTGCAATAAATATTCTTATTAAAATAGGGAAGAATGGGGCACCTGGGTGACTCAGTCGGTTGGATGTCCAACTCTTGATCTTGGTTCAGCTCATGATCTGGTGGTTCGTGAGTTTGAGCCCTGCATTGGGCTCTGCACTGACAGCATGGAGCCTGTTTGGGATTCTCTCTCTCCCTCTCTCTCTCTCTCTCTGCCCTCCCCCCACCCTCTCTCTTTCTCTCAAAAATAAATGACTAAACATGTTAAAAAGTAGAAAAATAAATAAATAAAAGAGGGAAGAATGGGCAATGTCGTGGAGTCATCTATTTGTTACCTATCCAGTGAAGTCCAACTGTGGATCAGTTCCATGTGTTTTCACTTTGAGTCAGGTAGATGGATTAGTCTCTGGGTGGGCATTCTTGAGTTCTGGGAAGAAAGAGTAAAGAGGAGGTTGGAAACACAATGACTCTTAAGGTTCTTCTTGGGAACACACTCATAACTGCAACTCACATTTTATTGCTCAAGGAAAGCCACACAGGCAAAACCGACTTCAAGAGCTCAGGAATAGGTACAACATATTTTGAAAATAATGCAGTCTATCTCATTCAATTGGCCTAAGGCTAATACAAGTACAAGTTCAGAGGGAGATTTGTGTATATGGATCTGTTAAATACACACACCATAGAAAGAGCAAGAGTGTCTTCAGTTTTTCAATATAGTATATGATGGAGACTAGTTTCCTTTAAGTAGGGAGAAATATTTAGAAATATATCAATTTTTCCCTAGCTATCTCTTCATGAATTCCTGGCTTCTTTGATACATGTGATGATTAAAGAATAATATCTTTGCCAAGGTGATATGCCTCCATTTTTAATAATTTCTTTATATTATCTACTTCAGAATCAGCTAATTGTAGTCCAACCTCATCTCTCATTTCCTGTCTTCCTTCACTGAGAAGTTTGCATATACAATACAGAAGAAAATATATTGAGTAAAATGTATTGAATAAAACATTGCTTTCCAAAGTAAGTTTTGATCAAATAAACTCAAGTTGTGTTTTTATGTTGATTTTATTTCTAATGTTTGTGATCATGTCAGGAACAGGGAGGAATGGAACAAGAACATGTAGAAATGGGAATTTTAGTGAATGTTTTTGAGATTTGAGAAGTTCACATGCAATGACAGAGGATTGCTCTGAGTTCTCCTGACTACATTTTCTGTAATACTAATCAATAATCTGTCCGAAAAACAATAGGGTAAGAATAATTGATATTAACTGAGTATTCAGTCATTCAGATATCATAATGAACTACTTTCTAGACTCACCAGTAGCTGAAATGGCAGGAGTCACTCTGTGACAGTTCTGCTGTCCTATTTGTAGCTTCACTTTTGGTCTCTAAAAGCAGTATCTACTCAAAGTGAAACTAAATGATTTGGTCTTAAAATACAATATATTTCAAATGTATAAACCAGTTTGGGTAACAAGTATTCTTAGAGTGCAAGACCATTATGATAATTTCAAAAATATCAGTAGCCAATGTTAGCTAAAGATGTTTGTTTGACAATGCTAACATGTTTTGGGAAGCATCTAATTTATCTTTAAAGAGATCAGCTATTATTTACCTTGTCATTGAGTTGCTATTTGGGATGAAAGTGAAGTATAAAAAACATTCTAAAAATGCAGAGAATAAAACTCAATAGAGAAATTGTAATACAATGTGTTATGAAAGCTTCATGCTATGTATTATGTAAAATGGAGTCATTAGGTCTGGTGCCACAGAGGAAGATAGATTTTTTTTTTGGTCCATTGTCATCACTTTGTGATTGCATTACTAGGTTTGTTTTCTCTGTAAACCACAACTACCTCAAGAAAAATAATTAAACAATAAAGAAGTTATTTTTTCTTTCTTTATAAATACATTTCCTCCTGTTTATAATAGTGACATAAAGAGCATTGTGACCAAAATTAGAATTCTCATTTGTTTTAATCACACATGAAACTTTTTAATTAAAATTTACCACATTCAAAATCATTAAGACAGCTTCAAGACATTTCAGATTTTCTGAACATAAAGTAATTTATTTAGAAATTGACAATAAATTAACTACTAGAAAAAGTATATATGCTTGGAAATAACAAAAACAAACACTTCTAAATAACTCATTAATTAAAAACACTGAAATTAGAAATATTTAAGTAGACAGTTATTAAACTATCACATATCAATGTGAGTGAAGCTTCTAAAGTGGTACTTGAGGAAAAATGTAGAATATTGAATATTCACATAAAAAATAAAGGTTGAATATTAATAAGATAAACATTTAGTTAAGGAATAAGAAAAAAAACTGAGAAAATAAAAGAATATAAAATAAATGAAATAATAGATATAAATATTAATGAAGTTAGAAACAGACATACTATAGAATGTATACACCAAACCAGAGGTTGGTTTTTGAAAGAACGAATGAAAGACACATTGCTAGCTCAAATTAATCAGGGGAAATAATAAGCAAGAGAATAAGATTACAAATAACTTATTTAAGGGACAAAAAGGGGAAGAATTTTACACGTGTGAGAAAGTAAACATGTATTTAGGTTATGAATAATTTTATGACAATAAAGTTGAAATTTTACATGTAATGCATAATTCCATAGGGAAAGTAAATTTCAAAAGCCATCTGAAGTTGAAATAGAATTAAAGAAAAGTTATATAACAATCAAATTAAATATGGAGTTCAAAATATTTCCTCAAAAACCCTAACTTCAGATAGCTTTGTAGGTGTGTTACTCTAAAAATTGGTATCTTATATATTTCCTACTTTTACAGTCTCCTCCAGGTAATAGAAAAGAGGGAACACCTGTCTCTTTGTATGATGCTGAATTTGAAGTCAGAGATCAGGACAGAAAATGAAATTATAAACCAATCTCAATGATAAACATAGATGCAAAATTCCTGAACAGTAGATTTAAGAAAAGACAATCACATTAAATATATGTAACAAATATAAGATTCTGCTACATTTCAGAAGTGCTAAAAATATGAAAAATGCATATCTTAGAATTTAAACAATATAACATTTAATATTGGCAAGTTCTATGCAAAACTGCGTTGAGAGAAAAGGAGGATACATAGCAGTGTTCCAAATGATATCATTTTATATGTAGATAACCCAAGAAGGCTAATTAAAAGACCATGTGAGTTAAGGAGGTACCAGTAAAGATGAAAATATATATTTGTAAAAATATAAACACCTACAATGAGTAACTATTACTCAGCTGATACAATTACATTTAAAATGCATTCACCAATTTATATACTACGCCATGATTATTTACCCACACACTCTAAATGATACAATGCATTGTTAATCATTCATGAAGAATTAGATTTGATCCCATATAACTCAACAAAATCACCACAAGTCAGTGGAATCGATCCTTATGTATTTGGTGTTATCTTCCTTTAAAGAGCAATAAACATTTCCGTACTACATATGTTTAAAATTGTTTTATAATAGTGTGACTGTAAAAAACAAATATATACCAGACTTGTAATAGAAGTTAACTTTCTACCACAACAATGTGTTATGTTTTAGAACTAAAGGATTATCTTCAAGATAAGAAAGTAAAATATTTGCAGTTGAATATGGTCATAACCAAAACCCAACTGCATGTGCATACAATGACTGGAAAAATAGCCACATTTTAAAAAGCATTTCTGAGTTGTAAATTTGCCCAACTCTCCTTTTATAACTAATACTTTTAGATTTGAGTTTTAATTTCCTTTTTTTTGGTATGGGGTCATTGGAAATTTATGAAAAAGGAATGAAACTATCAGGTTATTAAAAATAGGATATTTTTTACAACTTTCTATAAAATTAAACATAGACTATGACAAATTCCATATTATTTGTCAGACGTCATATAATTCAGTGCAAACGCAGAGAGAATAAATATGAGATGATTTAGGCAATAACAAGTCATATATGCCCAAATAAAAATATAAAATCTTAAGGATTATTTCATCAAATAGATGAGCTTAGGAAAATTCATTATAGAAACCAATGATTTTCATAAGTAACATTCACATGAATATTCTAGTTTTTCAGTTTGACACAACTTTGGGCACAGATCCTATACAATTTTTTATTTTTATTTTTTGGCAGTAACATCATTGTGAATAAAATGTACTAATTTATTTTAACAGTCATAATAAGGGAAGCGCAATTAGTTTGTATAATTTTGATGAGTTGTTTAGGAAGAAAATCAAAATACATAAAATGTTCCAGAAATTTAGTATTTTGTTGTATTCAAGGATATAAATATAATAAATGTATTATAAATTTATTTTGAACAAGGTATTTATGCAGTGGAAAATATTTTGAAAATATGTTCTAGGAGACTATTTGTTACCTATTAAGTGATGATTTTTTCCCTTAAATTTTGTGCTGTCTTAGCATTTTAGAGGAAGTGTTATAAATATTCTTTAATGGGAAGTAATTACTAAGTTATACTAAGTAAATGACTTAATACAGTGGATGACATAATAGGAGGGAAAAGCCATGAGGGTAGGATTTAGAACTATTAAATTTTATTTGCCCTTATTCTATTTCTTAAATCATTCTCTTTATAGACATTTATGTGTTGGTATCAGAGTTTCCCCATCTTTATCTTTTGTTATCATAACAAAATCTTTTGTCTCTGAGATATTTTCGTTTACACTGAGGTGTGACTGATAAAAGATATCTTTCCTAAGAATAAGTGTCATGTAACCAAATAACTTCGAGTTGGAGATATACTGGAAATATATATTTTGAGGACTAAAATTTCTATGCTGTTGAGTTTCAAAGGTGTTTTAATTCCATCTTGACAATTCAACATGAGTTAACATAGAATAGAATCTTGCAAGTAGCTCTGGTAATTATCAGATATCTTTATGTCTCTGTCTTTGCATAGCTCCCCACTCCCTGCCCCATTCCAAAAAAATAAAGGATCATTGTACCTATGCTTTGGCACAGTGAACATCCAGTGTATTGAAAACAAGTCATGATTTCATGGTAAATGTACTTTGTATAATTTTAGGTTAAATTGCAGAGATTCCACACACAATCTATTTACAGCATAATGAGCAAATATCAACACGGAGTTGTCATTGAATTAATTTATATTTTGATTTAATTTGACATGTTGGGAGCCAAGTCTCAACACATGTTACCTTGTAATACATTAAGCAGTGTCAACGGAATCTAAATGTAATTTTATAAAATTACGAAAAACCTTGACTACGTATGAGAACTTAAATACTGGTGCAATTATCCCATTTTGGGTTCAGTGACAAATTAAAGCTGACAAAGTAGAAACGAAATTAACATACTTTGAAATGGAAACATGTTCACTCTAATGGATTAATTTCTACTTTCACCTGCCATCTTTCTGTTTCAGCAATAATAATGGGGAAAAAAAACTTAATGAAGTTAGATGAACCTGTAAACTTCAATACAAAGTGGGTTCACTGATGTGATTATGGCTTCATGATTTCCTCTGTTAGAAGGCTTGGTTTTTAAAGATATGTACATTTTCGTTGAGGATTCTTTATAGATCAGAATCTCATCTAGAGCCTCAATTCGGCAATGGCATAAAATGTATCACATTTAGCTACTCTCCATTTTCATCTAAAGACATTTTTTCTCTGTGTACAGGGCTAAAATAATATTGACTTCTTGCATTCTATTTGTGTCTCAAATTGACCCACTTTGTATCTAAGGAAAAAGTTTTAAACAGGAGATTTTTATACCTCTAATTTTCATATTTAGAAAATAGATGATATAGTATTAATAATTTATTGAAGTTTCATGGGACATTCATTTTTCTGGGAACATTATTTATTATTAGAAACACCCTAGTATATTCCAAAACAGGAAAATCCACATATCAAAAATTTTAAATTATTTTAATATTTGACTCGATCTATTATTAAAATTGGAACTTAGTTCCCACTTCATTAGCAAATTATTTTTTGTAATGCTACACACCTTATTTAATTGCCATTAATGCCACAGACATCTAAAAGTGCTACTAGGAAAAAGGAATGCTACAATTAAGCTCTAGCGTGTCCCTTATCCCAATGCCATAGTTGCTAAAATGTGAAACAATGCACCTTGGATTCCAGATCCTTGGTCTTATGGTTTGTTGCTCTTTACCTGTGAGGACATGGATGTGACATGATGCCTTGGGCCAGTGTTGCCGGCGGAGCTGACAGCAGCTGGTCCTGAAGCAGGTGCAGTAAACACTAGTAAATGAACCAGCATTGGCCTTTGAACACCCATGTCCCCACCTTCGGCTTGTTGCTTCCCCCACCAGGCCTTGGGCAAGGGGTTGTTGAGGCATCCAGCAGCCAGGCCTTGCTCCTGAGTGAGGGACACCCTCTGTGGTGGGCAGAAGGACAAACGGCCTCTCCCATGAGGTATCTCCTGGGACCCCAGTGAGCCACAATGAGGACAAGGCTCTGTGCTGGCCTGTGGTGTCCTCCAGGGCAGGGAGAGGCAGGTGGGAGCACAGCAGCACAGGCAGTCTCTACATCAAACCAGCTGTGACCCCAAGCTGCTTAGAGGCCTCAGATGAAGGATGGGGAACTGGGTGTGACAGACACCCTCCTCTCTGGTCAGATTCAAGCCTTACCTGGCCCAGGTGGCTTGACTTCCTCCCCCACTTGCTCAGGCAATGCCCACTAGGGAAGGTTGCTGTCCCTAAATTGGTGCTCAGCCTTCCCCAGTGAATGGCTGTGTGTTCAGAGCCTGCGGGTACCAGTGAGGCACGACCCACCTAAGGCCCAGAGGGAAGACAACCAGGCAGAGCAGGCCTATCTGAGAGAGAGCAGCTGTCAGCGGCACAGGGGTCAGAAAGTGTCTTCATTGTGGGAAGGGTGGAGAGGGGGCTCCAGGATTGGGACACCATGGACAGACACACAGAGATGGAGTTGTTATGGGCAGCAAGACACATGCAGACCATCCAGGGGTTGGGTGTAGAGCACAGCTGCAGCTCTCTGCTGGGTCCACCTGGGAGCCCTCCTCCCTGAACACCCGGGACAGGGAGGCCTCAGGATAGCATAGTTCTTAAGGTGATAAGTTTAAGAAGTGATAGACTAATATTTTTATTAGCTTTTCTTCCTCCTAGAAACCTTAAGTAATGGAAATATCTAAACATGAGATATACTTATTCTGTAATTCCTCATTGTTTGATATTCTAGTTATTTGTCCATTTACTTTGTAAATTTAGAAATTTATACTATGTCTATTTTAAGCACAATTATTATAAGTCTAAAGTGAGATATTTGATTTCTATTTCCTCTTGATATGTAAGAATCAAGGCTCTGATAATGGTGGCAGTGATGGTTTGCTATCTGCCAAATGTGTCGTCGTCTTCTGCTGCTGCTTCTTCTTCTTCTTCTTCTTCTTCTTCTTCTCCCATTTTCATAGGATCATAGTGGGTAGAGTGTTTCCCAGCATCCCTTGCAGTAAGTGTAGACTGCATTCTCTCTGTCTAGTCTAATGTGTGCAAAACTGATGTAAGTCATTTCTAGGTCAGAGATTTTAAGAGAGAGCATGTGCCTTCTTTGCACTTTCTTTCTCTTCTGCCTTCTGAATGCAAATGACAATGGGTCTTTAATGGATAAATAGAACAGAACAAGAGCTCAGCCTCTATTGTTTTTGGTCTCTTATGTAGCTCTTAAAAATAGAGAACTTTGTACTGGGTGTAGGGGGTGTTGCCATAACAAGAGTAGAAGATGTGATATTTATTTAGTTGGTGGGCAATTTGGAAAAAAAAATGTTTTTTGAAGTTTAGAAAGTGAGACAGTCCTGTCAAGCTGCGATAAACATTTGATAAAACTGTCATATGACCTAACTTAGAAGACAAAGCAAGAATGTATTGAGTCTTCAGATCTATGGGAAATGGCTGAAAAAAGTAGGTCACCATCTGTTGACTGCTGCCTACAGCTTTTGGCAAGATATTATAGGAGATGAGGTTAGGTGGGAATGATACATTTGTAAAGAGAGGGAAGAAAGACGGAGGCCAGAAAATGGAGGCTCTACAGAGTTTGGAAAACCTAAGCTCATTCTTCCAGATGGCTTCAGGGAATTGCTACTAATACGTTTAGAGAAAGAACCAACAGCAGATCAGGGTTCAAAATATATATATTCAAAATACACACACACACACACACACACACACACACACACACACACACACGGTAGGACTACTATCAATGCCTAATTAAGGAATTTGGTTGTGTCACTAGCACACAGAACATGCTGGAAACAAAATGCATCATTGGAGAAGTACTAAGCTTTTGAGAGAATTTTATTGCCAAATAAAATGAGCTTTGCCTAAAAAGCTTGTGACTGTTCAGATTTTAAATCTATACTTATGCAACCAAACTCCCACCAGCAAAAGAGAGTTAGAAAAGCAGTATGATCCTCCAGGATATATTCCCACATGCTCCTTTCAGATATGACCATGGGGTATCATGGGCAAGAAAGAGAGGGCAAAGTCGAAAGTCAAAGGGCATGTAAAAGCCCAGAGTAGTAACAGGGGTTACATGTCATTGTAAATAGCTTGAATTTTACTCCAAGTGAAATGGGAATATTTGCAGGATTTTGAGCTTAGCAGTGAAATGATCTCAGTCAAAATGTTAACTCTTTTGGAGGGGTTACTCTGGCTCGTGTATTGAGAAAAGGCTATAGGTGGCAACATAGACACAGTGAGATTGTTTAAGAAGTTATTGAAATACTGTAGACGGTAGATGGTGGTGGGTTAGACCAGGTTCAGATGAGTAGAAGTGATGAGAAATGCTGGGATTCTATATTTTTTCTGGTAGAATCAAACAAACATTTTCTTGTTTGGATGTGGGGTGTGAAAGAGAAAAATATCAAGGATTTTTTTTTTTTTTTGCCCTTTGCAGTTTGAATGATGAAGTTCTCAACCGCTGAGCTGGGGGAAACAGAAGACATTAGGAGGAGCAGGTTCATGATGGGAGAACATGAGTTAAATTTTGGACATGTTAAGTTTGAGATATACATTGTGTATCCAAGAGCAGATACATACTATGTATTTCTTCTTGAATAAAAAATAGCTGGAGTTCTTGAGAAAGTTCTGAGTTAGATAGTTTTGGGAGTTGCCATCAAATATCATATATAAAACCATAGAAAGGACTGAGGATTACAGATATAGAAGACAGTAGATTAAGAGGTGGGTCCTGGACAATTCTAACAGTAAGAGGTCAAAGACAAGAAAACAGTGTAGGAGATTGAGAAAGAATAGCCAATTAGGTAGGAACACATTCAAGAGAGTATGGAATCCTAAAAGCCACATGAAGAAAGTTCATTAGGGAGAAGGGATGTGTTACTGAGGCCAAGAGCTGCTAAAAGGTCAAGTAAAATAATGTCTAGGAATACACATGCCTAGGAATAACGTCTAGGATACACCTTTTCCAGTAGTGTATCTGTTTGGCTATATTCTTTCCAGTGGAACATGAACAGAAGTCTGGTGGTTACTGCTCCATCAGGGCTTTTAAGAGAATGCCTATGTTTCAACCTTAGTGTTCTTTTTTAAAAAATATGATGCAAAAGATAATGTTCAAGAAGAGGCTGACCCTCCCCAAATGGAAGAAGCCTGGGTCACTGAATCAGCATATGGAAGAAAGGCACAAAAAAATCTACAATAGCTGTCCTGAACTGTTATGTCAGCAAGCAATAAAATTCTTTAGCGATTATATTTTCAGAATTGACTTTTAGCTATTTAGGCTACCCTAAGTAATGAAGTAAGTTAGCATAACTAACTCAATTTCTTCATCCACAAAGAATAGTACAACCTTCACCACTTAGTAAGATGGTCATTTATTGACATGTTTGCACACAGTTTTACATGTTTAAATAAGGAAATCAGTGCCTACTCTAATCTGTTTTAGATAAGATTAATGGCTACCTAGAGATCAATATATTGCTTATAAGGAACACTAAAATTCCATTCGATGATTCTACACTGCTTAATGATTTAAAAAAGTAATAAATCAAAGTTATGAGGGGGTTTAACAAGATCATATATGATCTATCTGAGCTGCTTTCTTTTACTTTCTCTCATATTTTGTTTCCAGTATGCCTTTTCTCTATTTTTACTTGATTTTTTGGCTTGTTTTCTATATCATCGCTCTTCTCTTTTATGTTTTTCTCACTCTTTCTCCTCATTCGTTTTGACTTTTCCATTCCTTTTCCTTGTTTTTATCGCTTCTTTCCCTACTATTTCACCTCCATCTTGTTTTGATACACAAGAAACAACAGAACCATCCCAGATTCATGACTGAAATGCAGGTAGAGTATACACTGATTTGTTTTGGGTAGCCTACAACAGAGGATAGAGGCAATCAACCAAAGCAGCAGCTACCTACATATATTGTTGTTACAGTTTCTATGGAATGAAGGGCCCCTGGTGATTTAGAACAGTTTCCTTCCTTATTCTGTTTGAGTATTCATACTGAAACCTAATAAATATATCTTACTAGAAGGTCTGGTAATTTCCCCTTACAAATATGTAGAAAAACAATGAAAAACAAAAATATTTTTAAGGTAGATGTTATTTGTTTTGCGGTGTCTCCCAAGACATCACTGTCCTGAAAAGAGTAAGATTATGAAAAGTCACTCTCACATCCTGAAAGGAAAAAAGGAGCTGTTTTAGCTCTAAGATTTCAGATGTTTTGCCATTTGCTGCTTCTGATTTTCACTTTACCTTGTACCTCCTAATTCCACACTCTTCCTGCAGTATTATTTTATTCTCCTGCAATGAAGAGCTATTTGTTTGCTTCAACCAGTACCTGTTGCAAACTTACTATGTGCCACTCTGCCAAGTGGAGGGATACTAAGATTTCTTAAATTCAGCTCAGAGGAGGTTGTGGATAGATAAAGACATAATTAGAAAATGCAGTAGGTACCTAATTTGTGAATACAGAGGAGGTATTCAGGAAAGGGTTTCAGGCTTTAATATGATGGAGTTTATTTATTGCTGTATTATTTGTACCCCTAATTACTCTCAAAGCATCTCTTGATGTCTTAATACTTGCTGACCATTCCCTGAATGTCTAAAGTTGAAATGTTTTTATGGAACCTCAATTCTGCACACCCTTAAATACCTTCAGTCTTTGGAACCCACTTACTCCAAAGTAAGAACAAGTAGACACTTGTTTTTTGAGAGTTCTTGGTTTTGAGTCTCTTCTTGCAATTCACTACACCTCTGAATTGCTAGTCATGTGACAAGTATCCTGTTTATAAGTGTTTCGTGTAGGAAGAGGGTTCATGTAGCTCCTTTTTTTCCCTGTTTCTTCTGTGAATCTGTTTCATTGCCCAAATCATTTAGGCAAATATTAAAAACACAGTCTCCACTACCTAGTTTACTGGTAGAACCTGGAACTGATTCAGCCATCTTATTTAACAGAGAAGCTGGCCTAATTCTTCAACTTTGATGAAGCAAAATAAATATGCTCAATTATCTCTCAAATTAATATTTAAAGGGATGCTTCTACCTTCCTTTAATCTCTTTGTTCTTACTTTTTTTTGCCATCTTCTTGTAATATTGGCCTGTAATTGTCTTCCCTTATAATGTTCTTGTCTGGCTTTGGTATTGGGGTAATGCTGGTCATGTGAAATAGTTTAGAAGTATTCTTTCTTCTATGTTTTGGAAGAGTTTGAGAAGGACTGGTATTAATTTTTCTTTAAACGTTTGGTAGAATTCACCTGTGAAGCCATCGGGTTCTTTTATTTGTTGGGACTTTGTGATTACTGATTCAATATCCTCACTAGTAATTGTTCTGTTCAGATTTTCTCTTTTTTCATCATTCAGTCATAGTAGGTTGTATGTTGCCAGGAATTCATCCATTTCTTCTAGATTATTTAATTTGTTATATGATTGCTCATAACAGTTTATGATCCTCAGTATTTCTTTTGTTTTAATGCTTATTTATTTATTTTGAGGTGGGAGGGGCAGAGACAGAGAGGGAGAGAAAGAATCCCGAGAGAGAATCCAAGCTGTCAGCACAGAGCCCACTGCAGGGCTTGGTCTCACAAACTGTGAGATCATGATCTGAGCCAAAATCCAGAGTTAGATGCTTAACTGACTGAGCTACTCAGGCACCCTATGATTAGTATTTCTGCATTATCAGGCATAATGTCTCCTTTTTCATTTTATTTATATGAGTTTTCTCTACCTTTTTTTCTCAGTCTAGCTCTAGGTCATTTGTCTTTCCAAACAAAAACAAAAACAAAAACAAAAGGAAACAGCTCTTAATTTCATTGATCTCTTCTATTTTTTTGTCTGTTTCACTGTATTTCTCTTTGATCTTTGTTATTCCCTTCCTTCTGCTAAATGTGACCTTAGTTTGCTTTTCTTTTCCTAATTCCTTGAGCTGCAAAGTTAGGTTGTTTATTCGTGATGCTTCTTTTTTTCATCACAAAGACATTACCATAAAATTCTCTTTTTAAACTGCTTTTGCTATATTCTGTAAACTTTGGTATGTTAGGTTTCCATTTTAATTTGTCTCAAGAGATTTTTTTTATTTGCCTTTTAATTTCTTCTTTGACCCATTAGCTGTTGTGGAATGTGCTGCCTAATCTCCATATATTTGTGAATTTTCCAGTTTTCATTTTGTAAATAATTTCTAATGTCATATTATTGTGATTGAAAAAGATGCTTGAGATGATTTGAATCTTCTTAATTTATTAAGACTTGTTTTATGGCCTAACATATGATCGATTCTGGAGAATGTTTCATGTTCACTTGAAAATGATGTGTAGGGGTACCTGGGTGGCTTAGTCGGTTCGGCATCCAACTTCAGCTCAGGTCATGATCTCACAGTCTGTGCCAGCATCGGGCTCTGTGCTGACAACTTGGAGCCTGGAACCTGCTTCAGATTCTGTGTCTCCCTCTCTCTCTGCCCCTCCCCCACTCACGATCTCTCAAAAATAAATAAATGTTAAAAAAAATTAAAAAGAAAAGAAAAGAATGTTTATTGTTTGGATGCTGCATTGAATATTGTGTATATATCTGTTAGGCCCATCTAATGTCATGTATAGTTTAAGTCCAATGTTTCTGTATTGATTTTCTGTCTGGAAGATCTATCCATTATTGAAAGTGGAGTATTGAAATCCTCTACTATGATGGTTTTGCTGTCTGTTTCTCCCTTCAGCTTGTCAATATTTGTCCTGTATATATTAAGGTGTTCTAATGTAGGGTATATAAATATTTAAATGTATTCTACCCTTCTGTTGTAATGACCCCTTTATTGTTATATAATGGCCTCCTTTGTCTCCTGTTAAAGTTTTTGGCTTAAAGTCTATTTTGTCTCATATAAATAATGCACGACACATGTGTACTTCCAGAGAGATACTGGTGATCTGGCTTTATTGGTGAAGTGAGTCAGATGGATACTGTGGGGGAAGCGCCCACCAACTTGCTCAGTCTCTGGGGAGGATTGTAGCCAGCCCCTACATAAATACTAAATTAGAAATTAGAACCTTAGGCAGCAGGTCGTAAGTATGTAGTCAAACCTCTTTTAGGGAAATAACTAGGAAATGGTCATTTTTGCCTGTTCCTTATGAACTGAGCCTTGAGGAGATAGCCACAGCAAATATTTGCAGACCTGTTAAGAAATGCTTCTTTGTTATAGTCCCTTGGGTCTCATGGATGCAATGCTTATTGGCTGTCAGAGAAATGTGTTTTGGAGACCCAACCCTTGGATGAGAATTTTAGAAGTTGGGCTGCTAGATGTGTGGTCCAAACTCTTTGGTCCTCATGCCGAAACTATGAGTTGTGAATTCCTCTTGGCTGTATGGTGCTGTGCTGGGTATGGGGTTTATGGTGAGAGTGTGTATCAGCCTTTTCTATCTCTTCAATGTGGATATTTCCTCATTTACTTGATATGTATGAATCACTCAGTTTCTGTATTTCTTTCAGAGATCATTGCTCCATGTGTAGCTATATATTCAGTGTGTCTGTAGAAGGAAGGAGGTTCAGGAGTCTTCTATGTCCCACCATCTTGGTCCTTCCTCTCACCATATACTGTTAAATGTATATATTTATTATTCATTTCATCCTTATAATACAACAGTCATCTATTTACAGAAGAGGAAACTGACATTCTTGTCTCAAATTATTCTATCTGTGATTGAAATGTGAAGATTTGATCCTAAGATATGTGATTTCAAATTCTTAATTACTATGAAAGCATTGGAAACATTGAAGCTTTTCAATGTACTAAGAACAGAGAGAGAGGAAGGACACTTCCTTCCCTGGATTAGTTATGTCAACGACCTTGTCCATCAATGGAGGGAAAGGTATCACAATCAACTGTATTTCCTACCCAGCATATATGTTATAAATACCTATGTGAAATAATACTGTTCAATTACCTAAGCAGGCAAGAAGTAGATAACTCATTTCTTTTCTTCCATAGCATTGCAGGCTTCTATGAATACGATTGCCAAAAATTATAGAGGTCTTACCAAACTAGGTGTTGTAGAATCAGGACAAGGACAAGGTGTGGAAGCAAAGAATGTAAGGAAAAATGCAGAACAACTTTCAACATAGCAAACTCAACCCCAGTTAAAAAATAACAACTAACAAAAAGTATATAAAACACATACTTCCCTTTGAACTTGGAAATCTCAAATAGTTTTTCATTATGGAGTAACAAATTTAACTTGAATTGTTGAAACTTGATTTAATGGCATACGGATCCATGATGAAGCAGATGTATTTCATGACAATGTTTATCACATGCACCATATCCTTGTTATTCAAGGTTGTCTATGAATGCAATAGTAGTATAAACCTTACCTGAGAGCTTGTAAGAAAGACAAATAAATACTCAGTTTGCAACTGAGCCTTACTGAATCGGAATTTGCATTTCAACCAGATTCACAGGTTATTGGATTTCACATTCACGTTTATATGCACAATAAAGAAAAGAAGTCATGTTAATTTTTTATCACAGATCCTATGCCTTCTAAACTATGCCTTCTAAACTATAAATCCTAATGTACAGATTCTAGCTATATTGTTCACACCACTCTTTCTGCCTATAATGTAAGTCTTCCCCTTATTTTATTGATGGATTTCACTCATCTCATTAAGCCTAGATTCAAAATTTCCTCCGTGGGAAGCCATTTGGGACTCTGGTCAAAGTCAGTTGTTCTCTTGTTTATGTGTCTACAAAATTTAGTATAGGTAGCTTTAGCAATATGATTGCATTTCGTTGTGATTACTTATATTTTCATCTTCTATCCCAAAAAATTATTCCACTTTTGAAGATCTCGATATTATAGTTGCTTTCCTGGAGCTTAGTACAATTAAATGGTGGTCAGTATATAGTTTTAGATGTAAATTAATGAATATTTTCTTTTTTAAAAACATACATTTTAATATGTAGTTATTAATTTTCCTATAACTGAGATGTGATTTAATTGATTATTCTATTATTTCTTCAACATACATGTTATTTATAAATAAGGATTTCTGGTAGGAGATTAAGTTTTGTTCTATTATTTAATGAAACCACATGATTTTAACTTTACTTTGAAGGAACAGGACATAAATTAGGTGATTTTGTGTTTACTTTGGAGACATTTGTGTTTTGCTACAGATGTGGCTAGTACATATCTTCTAAAGTACATAGACTATAGGCTCGGGTAAGTAATTCAGACATCACTGATAAGTATTAAAATAGAAATTGAGGGAGTTACATCTTCTTTCCCCATTAACCTTAGCTCTGTACCCAAAAGGTAACTATTAACAGTTTGGTGTGTATCCTTCCTCACTTTTTTTACATGCACTGATAAATATAAGTTATATACAAGATGTTATTATTACTGAAATAGTTGTGCTTATTTTTACATCTCTGTTATACATTTCTCCAAGTATTATGTTTGTCTTTTACATTTTAAGAGCATTTTTTGCGATATGGAATTCTAAAATTTTTAGGTATTGAATTATGTTAATGTTTATTTTTATGTTATCTGGTCTTATCTTTTTGTGTCTTTGGTTCTGACTGACAAAGCTTTACCACACTGGACTATATTTACAGGGATGGTATCTGTTTTATTTAATACTCATTTAAAATCGCCTAGTAAAGGTGCTGGCACATAAGGAGGACTTTGTAGATGTTCTGCACTGACTGGATCTACATTTCTAATAAATGAGTTTCACCAGTTGAGTTCACTTTAAATTCTACACCAAATCTCACTCTTTTAAATTCCATGGCGTCTTGAAATATTAAGAACACTTGAAATGATTAAGCAAAACCTCTATAATTAAGGTAAGTTTTATTATCCATCATTTTGAAAATTATATCTTAATCCATGTCAGAACAAACTTATCCTTCAGGCTTTGAAAGCTTGATTCTGTTCTGAGTGAGCTTATTATCAGAGTTCTTAAACGACAGGCCAGATGCCTACACAAGACTATTTACAGCATAACTCTCGTGCTGTGAAATAAATGATAATGTAAGACTGATTTCATTTTCTTGCATTTGCTAATTTTTAAGGAAACCCATATTTTTTAAATATAAGAGGATTAGTAGCTAATGCTATTATTGAAACATAATATGAAAACCAATAGCTATCATTTAAACTAAATAATTATTAAATTATTATGTAAATATTACTTAACCATAAACCTTTATTTTTAACCACTGCTGAATATCATGATACATTGCTCTAATTGTCTACTACTGTTGAAGGTGAGCACCCCTACTCAATGGTAAATAGAGGGTAGGTTTGGGGTTGTGTAGGAAGTATGGGAAAGAATTCTCTCTACCAACTAGAAAATTTTCCCATCCCTACTTATTATTCTGAAATTATTCTTTTTGTGTTTTTAGAGAGTTCAGTATACCATTTCCCATTATTCACATTCAGAGGTATGATATTATTAAACTGCTACATGTTGCTGCTACCACACTCGGCAGGTTCCATATATGCCAGCTCATTAATCTTTACTACAAACGTAAGTGATAAGTGTTTCCATATCATTTGACATTTGAAGAAACTGATGTTTGAAGATATTAGGCAACTTGCCCAAGGTTACATGGTGAGTAAACAGAAGACCTGGGAGTGAAACTCAACTCGGTTTCATTGCAAAATCCATGCTCTTTGCTTTATACTCTCATGAGTTTCTGTTCTCCCTGTAGTGGTGCATTTAGTTCTTTGCATATCCAGAATCAAGACAGCTCTGGGGTTTTTGAAGTGGCTACTTGCGTCATAGGCTGTGGAGTGGAACAGGGTTGATGCGCAGGAGGAGACCCAGTGATGTGTGGTAGAATCTAGTGTGGTGAATAATGTGAAGTCTTTCCACCTCAAAGTCATAAACTTGTAATCAAACAAAGAGAAAAAAATGACATATTGGCTGGGAATTAATTCCTGTTGTTTAATTTATTGAGTCCTGCAACAAGTTGTTGTGGGCATTTATCTAACAAGATTAAATAATCTAAGCAATTTGAGCCAACAAAGAAGCAGAGGTTGTGAATAAAGATATTGGAAAGTGCTATAATCTCATAGGGTTTGAAACTGTGGATTTGAAACAAGATTTCCTAAATAATTAAGATTCCAGGAAGCCCCCAATATGTTTTTATATCACATGTAACAGCATATATTTGCCTCTAGAGAGAAAGAAAAGCGATGAGATCATTCCGTAAGCAATGAGTATTGACTGAGTATCTATTAAGCTATAGCATTGTGTTAAGTTCTGGAGTTGAGTGGTGACTGAGATGGGCACAGGTCCAGGGCTCATAGTACTAAGTCAGATGAAATGAGAAAAAAGAAAATGATAGTAACTGTAATAAGAGTGCCACTGTAGAGTTCTCTCAGAACACGGCACATTTCTTCTGTTGTAAGAAGCCAAAAAGTGTCTGATACATTGTTGATTTAATAACATTCAAAACTTTTGGAGTATAGAGAAAGTACTACTTTGAATGCACATGTCATTTGGAAGATAAGTCTAGATTTCAGTGATGTTTGTGTCTAAGAATTGAGGGCATCAGGGACGACTTCCATGGGAATTGATATTTAATTGGAGACAAGGGATGAGTACAAGCTAAGGGGGCAAAGCGTTGAGGAAGGAATGTAGCAGGTAGAAGCAATGATTTAGGTAATATTCCTAAGGCCAAAAGGCAGTGAATTCACTGGCACCAAAGGACAGGCAACTCCCAGGACTGGTCATCAGTAGAAATTCCAGGTAAGGCTGACTAGCATGTGAGGGCTCAGTATATAAAAGTCTTATAATTCATGACATGGATTTCAGACCCAATCCACTGAAAGGTTTCAAGGAGGGGAATGACATGATCTAACATCTACTAAAAAATATTCCTGTCCCTATTGTGAAGGAAAAAATGCACTGGGACAAAAATTAGTGCCAGGAAATATCAATTAGGACAGCATTATAGCTTTCCCAGGGAGAGTAGATTGTATGCCAACTGTGTTGTAGGGTTATAGAAATTAGACACATCTAAAATACACAAAGGAATTTGAATCCTCTTGGGAAGAACTTCCTGAGTGAAAGGTTTGTTAGACAGTATCTAAAATACATAAAGGATTCTGAATCAGCTATGGAAGAAATGTCTCAGTGAAAGTTATGTTAGACAATAGATTCATCTATAGGAATGTTGGAAAATCCCTCTCTGCTGAGTGCTTTACAAACCACACTGTGTAGAAAGCAGCTGGCCAACTCTCAACAATAGCCAAATTGTGGAAAGAGCCTAAATGTCCATCAACTGATGAATGGATAAAGAAATTGTGGTTTATATACACAATGGAGTACTACATGGCAATGAGAAAGAATGAAATATGGCCCTTTATAGCAACGTGGATGGAACTGGAGAGTGTTATGCTAAGTGAAATAAGCCATACAGAGAAAGACAGATACCATATGTTTTCACTCTTCTGTGGATCCTGAGAAACTTAACAGAAACCCATGGGGGAGGGGAAGGAAAAAAAAAAAGAGGTTAGAGTGGGAGAGAGCCAAAGCATAAGAGACTCTTAAAACCTGAGAACAAACTGAGGGTTGATGGGGGTTGGGAGGGGGGGAGGGTGGGTGATGGGTATTGAGGAGGGCACCTTTTGGGATGAGCACTGGGTGTTGTATGGAAACCAATTTGACAATAAATTTCATATATTGGAAAAAAAAAAGCAGCTGGCCAGCCTAGTGCACCGATCTCTGTAGAGCTCTGCATCAGTAAGTGAATATACCCCACACTTTGTGCGACCAGCACTGTTTTGGTTGATGGGAAGAAAAACAAAATACAGAAAATAAAATCAATCACTATATCTTGTTGATTTCTATAATATAAGAGTTGAAAAACAAAAACAAAAAACAAAATAAATTTTGAACAAGAATGGTTGCAATGTTAAGGAGTACAGGATTAAATTGGGCATTGAAATAACAGGGTTTAAAGAGGCTTATGCAATGTTTGAGGCATTCTGCATGGGAACAACCATCTGAGCAAAAGAAGAGTAGATAACAACTGGTTTGTGAGTGAGACAGAACTTGATGTGATTGCAGCAAGAGTTATATAATTGGACATTGATATTAGTGCCACATAAAATCATTTGCATGGTCCCAAAGACCTATAAATTCTGCTTCCAGAATATCTCTCAAATCCATACTTTCTTCTGAATGTACTTTTCTAAATTGCATAAATGATCATAGTTTTCTTTCCCCCACTTATTTTAGGACAAAGTCTCTTTTCTCCCCATATGACTATGAGACACATGACTTATCTCTTGCTTACCTGTCTGGCTTCATCTATCACCCCACCATGCCTCTTTCTCTTTTTCACTATAAATGCTTTAGCCAGAAAGCATTTCTGTCCTCTTTTAAGGCATGCCAAGTTCTCTCTCATCTGTCAAATGTTGCACCTGACTTTCGTTCCTTCTCCCTGAATCTTCCAATCCCTTACTACCATTTCATCTTCATTTAGACATCACTTCCTCCAGAAACTACTCTTTTCCATGAACACTTGAGACTAAGTTTACAGTTTCTTTCCTTGTAATACCTTGCTTTCTAGTCATATCTTAGCACTTTCAGCCTGAATTATACTTGCTTGAATTCATATTTGAGCCCTCCACTAAAGCACAGCAACAAAAATAAACCCTATAGACTTCTGCATGTACAACACTGCCTTATGTTTTCGGTGTCTGCAATAATACAGTACATTCAGCAGATGATGAATACCTATCGGTTGAATGGATGATTGTATGAATGGTAATCCTTGTTGAAAAGGGAGGTGTTGACTTAGTTTCTTGGAGAGCTCCTTACAAGAGGTTTTAACTGTGAATTGAACAGGTTTCAAAATTTTTTGAAAATCACAGGAGCCTGTACTTTTAGGCCAAATCGACCTATGGCTGACTTTTATATGGCCTGTGAGCAAAGAATGGATTTTACATTTTTAAAGAGTTGGGGAAAAATAGAATGAAACTTTTTATGGCCCACAAGTCCTAAAATATTTACTATATCTGTTTACTACCTGGCTCTTTACAGAAGTAGTTTACTGACCCTTGTTCTATAGAAGTAGATAATATGCCACCTTTGTAAATATTCTCTAGAATAATGATGATATTGATGTACATTTAAAAATGTTTGGCTACTTGTATTCCTGAATCATTATTTCTCTTCCTGTCAGTGTTATGATATAGCTGCTGCTTTTAAAAAATCCTTTTACTGAAATTATTTCTCATTTATTTATATTAGCTTTTCAGAAAACAGGAAGGTGAACTGCATTACTTCTTTTATCTCTTTTTGGGCTGATATGATATTTTTTGATATGATTTTATAATAATATGGCCAAGTTTAAACTATGAAGGCTTGCTGTAATAAAAATGGGGGAAAGAAAGAAAATGGGAAATGGCACTTCTTAAATTTGCTTTTTCCATAAATTAACCTATTTTATTTTCAACACAATGCATGGACCAGATAATAGTACAGTTGTTTGCTATTACCTTTCTAGTTCATCCAATACAGTTCCTTGCACATCATAATTATCAAATAAATGACTGATGAATGAATGAGTGAATGAATGAATGAATGAATGAACAAATGACCTAGATGGGATACTTTGGTTCAGAGAGGTTAAGAAACTTGGCCTTAGTCACATAACTAATAAGCGATGTATTTGAATGATTTGACTTAGGGCTTCTCTTCAAACCGGTAACATTTTGTGGTGTTTGAATATGGATGTCTTTTATTGTAAGGTTTTCTTAAGGAGCATGACAAGTATGCTATGTTCAATCACTCCTAATAAGAATATGTTATATTTATTGATGAGGCCAATGTTATAAGATCTCTACACAAACATATTAATTTAAAATTGCACAGAATCATACGGAGCAGATAATATTATCACCCCAATTGTAGAAACCAGCAATGGAGGCAAAGAGGAATAAGACATTGCCTCAAATCAACTGTGAGCAAAGTCTTGATATGAACCAGCTTCTGTTGTCAGAGCTCTCATCCACAGTAATATGCAAATGATACTTAACTTTAGTGTATACATACACTTACTGTTTTGTGTCTAGCACTATGCTAGGTAATGTTTGCCTAATGATTAGCCTTCTTTCATAACCGTAGTGTAGGTCAGCATAATTTTCCTCTTTTGGAAGCTGTGCAATGAGTGTATTTGTAAATCAATACAAATTCTATGGAGGATGAAATTGAAACTTAGAGGTTAAGTCATGTATTTACAAAAGGATATTAGTATGAGTAAAGTGGGTTTTCAGAGTCGTGATCTCTAGGAATCTTCTTAAAGAAATATACTATATCTTTTTCTCACATTAACCTCATGCAGTGAGTTACTAAATTAGAGATAGTTAGAAATATGATTCTTCCATTTGCTGTTTTCAACTTGATGACAAAATGTACATTCGATAAGTAATAAGGTATGCAATATTTGAAGAGTGCACAGTTTCAAAGTGATGGCAGGTAACTAACCAGTTACTTTCACCAAAAGTCATTTTAATTTTTTAATGAATGATAAAACCAGTTATGTAGCAGAATACACTTATTTTAGCACTGAGGAAGTTGTTTGGTGATATCAGAGATATACAACAATAAATTACAGAGATACAAATGTTTTATACCACTTGTGAAGGTATGTGCAGACCTATTTTATACAGTGACTACATATCTAGATTAGAAAAACACATAGTAAAATGTACCTGGGCTGGATTTCTGCGTATAGATCTTACATAGAAGAAGTGCATTTATATTCCTATCCCCAGAAAACCACCAGGAGACTTGTAAAGGGATTTTTAAGAGACATAAATCAATAAGGTCAAAATAAGGGAGATAAAAGAAAACAACAATAAAATTATGGAAGCAAAACCTCAGTCAAAAATGTGGTCCCTGAGTTACAAGAAATAACAAAGCAGTATCTTCAGGTGGCGAGGTGCAAGCTAAAAAGTGACCTGATTCATTCCACAGAATCTTTAAAAGTTTCAGATGTTAGCAGCATTACCTATTTTTGAAATTGAGATTATTGTCTGGAAGACTGAATAAGGAACAACAAGACATGAAAATAGCCTCTTTAGCTTTTATCCATTCTATATGAATAGATAAACAAAATGTGGCATATTCAGATAATAGAATATAATTAGGCAATAAAAAATAATGAAGCACTGTTACATGCTACAGCATGAGTCTAGAAACATCATGCTAAGTGAAAGAAGCCAGTCACAAAAGACCAGATATTGTATGATTTCACTGATATGAAATGTGCAAAATAGATAAATCTATAGAGACAGAAAGCAGATTAACATTTGCCAAGGGCTCAGTGTGGTGAACAAAAGCAATGGAAAGTAATTGCTAAAGGGTATGGGGTTTCCATTGCGGGAGACAAAAATGTTTTAAATTTAGATTGTAATAGATGAGCAATTCTGTGAACATGGTAAAAAATATTGATTTTTAAGCTTTGGGTGGTTAATAATAAAGGTATTCAAATTATATCTCACTAAAGCTGTTAATAACAACACAAAACAAAAAGCCTGAGCGTTTGTTCTATGGAGAAGGTAAAGCAAAGAATCTTTGAACTAAGAAAAATTAGGTACATTTGAAGGTAGGAAATCATGTTGAAAATAAAGGATCAAGTGAATACTTATATACTGAATTCCAGTACTTTCCAACCTTTTCAGTAACTTAGGTCTGAGAACACTGACATCAAATTGTGTGGTCTCCTGAGACCTCTGGGGATCTGATCTGGTCCAAAGGAAATACCTACAGGTAGGAACATCAGGGATTCTCCAAACACTGATCAACCAGATGGCCTTAGAGTGAAGACTAAAGTGATCAAGTCGCATTCACCCCATACATTCAAAACTCCCCATTAGCTTTTAATTAACAGACTTAAAAAATGAGGAGACAACCGAGAATCCCAAAGAGTTAAGAAAAGCCCTGACAAATGCACAGGGAAAAAGAAACAAGCAAACAAACTAATCAAGACAAAGATCGTGCAGGGTTAAAAATAAAAAAAAAACCCACAAAACTATCACTAATATCTTTGGAGAAATAAGAAAATATGTTGTATCCATCAAACTCATACATGAATTCAATTAAAAATCATATTGGAAATTAAAAACATGAAAGTAGAAATGAAAAATTCACGAATAGTAGTAAACAAAGTGTAGAAGAAATCTTCCAGGAATTAAAAGAAAAAAATCTCAAATAGACAATATGGAAAATTTAAGGGCATTTAGAGAATCCAACAAGAGCCTTATTATATGAATCAAATAAGCAGATGAAATCATCATGAAAGTCATTCAAGAAAACATTCTAGAACTGAAGGACAGTGAGGATAAATGCTCGTACACAGGGGGTCACTTAAGTAAAAGGGATGAAAAACAAGAGTTAAAGCTAGAAAGACCAATGCTCAAAACCATTATTTCAGGTAGCTGATGAGCATGCACAGTGGATTCAGTGCATGAGAGAGCATGCCTAGAATTTGTTGGATGGCAGAAAAGGGAGGATGGGAAGTAGTGGAAATAAAAATAACTTGTCTTGGTGGAGCTACCAGCGGCCTTGAGATAAGAGGAGAATTTGGGGGAAGATAAGCAAAGCAAAACAAAACAAAACAAAAGAGTCTCTACTAAAGAAAAATGCATGGGAGGCAGTCACCAAAGGACAGCCAAATTTTTAAGACAAAAGGTGAAGGGAATTCTTGAGGGCACTTGAAAAGACTTGAGTGGAAACAAAGGAACTGGAGGACTGGGTGAGATTATGGGATGTGCCAAACTTCACAGAGATGTATGTTGAAATGCTAAAGGATGATTTGGTGAGCCTAGAACTTCTCCTATAATTGAGGTAAACTAAACTCTGAGCTATAATTTTGATAGTTTCTTAGAGAAAGGTGAGCAAATAGTTGCTGTGGTGATATGGGATATTTTCTTCAGTGATTTTTGGGTACCCAGTCACAGAGATATGTACATGATTCTATGGCACTGCTGGAGCCCCTATGCCATAAAGTTTCGTGCACAATTATGACCATATTTAGGGAAGCATAAGGCTAATAATTTTGCCTTTTGTCCCTTTCTTCTCAATTACAACCTACTTTTCCTCTGTTAGGAACATTGTCTGTATTGAGAATATTAATTCCATCTGTGTATTTTCTTACTGTACTCCAAAGTACAATAAGGTGCTCAGTACAAAATAAGTACTAAAAGGTCTCAGTACAATACCATGCTAGTGGTAAAAATGACCTGGAAATTACTTTTTTTAAAAGATTTCTTTAGACTCCTTTTTAAAAAAGAGTTTATTTATTTTGAGAAAGAGAGAGAGAGACAGACAGACAGACAGACAGACAGACAGACTGACAATGCAAGCAGGGGAGGGGCAGAGGGAGAGGGAGGGAGAGAATCCTAAGCAGGTTCCATGCTCAGCGTGGAGCCTGATGCAGGGTTCAGTCTCACAACCCTGAGATCATGACCTGAGCTGAAATCAAGAATCAGTGGCTTAACTAAATGAGCCATCCAGGCACCATAGAAAATTACTTTTGAAGATATGAGTCATATATATACACACACACACACACACACACACACACATACACACATACACACACAGTATATAGTATTTGGCAAAAAATTCATAATTTTATATAGAATTATGGAATTATATGGAATTTTGTGGTGTCTTCAATTCTGAATTTTTCAAATAAGGATTCCAGTGACCCTAAGGAACATCTAAATATTTGCTTGGCAAGGTGGAAATAATTACTTGACAGAAGCAGATGCATGATAAAGGAAAACAAATAAGCAGAACAATACAGTATTCCAGTAAATAATCAAAGATGACTCCATGGAATAATGATCATACTTTATAATTCATGGGGATGAGGCCAATAACTAGGGTGAGATAAAAAATAGGGGAAAAACTGTTTGGAGTCAGAACTTGAATTTTGATTACCAAATAATGTACAGAAGCTAATTACATTGGGAAATAGTATATTCATTTAATAATTATTTTGAACTTATAGTGTTTTATTCTTAAATCACTAAATATGAGTTTTTTATTTCCCAAGCAAAATATTCTCTTAAAAATAGGAATATATGTCCTAGTTATTTTAGGGCTCCTTAAATTCAGAAAGACAGAGAGAGAGAGAGAGAGACAGCTCATGTAAGCAGGGGAGGGGCAGATAAATTCAAGATATTTGAATGTATTTGCCAGTAATTTTGCTGCTCATTTAATTGTTAATCATTAAAGACATATTTATTGAACATCTACTGTGTTAAGTAGTAGAAATAGATGGAAAGATAGACTATGTTATGTTTTGTCCTCATGGATCTTAGTTATGAAAATAAAATTATATTGTTTGAGGTTTTAAAAATGAGGAAGAATCAAGCTGATTTTGAAGACCAAATTTCTATAATTTATTTTTTATTTTATCTCATTTTTATCTTGATTTTTGATCTATGAAATTTGGCTCAAATTTCATTGTCTATCAATAGTTAAAATTAGATTTTTTTTTCAATAAACAACAGCATTTTGCCTTGGAGCAAGCTGTTCATTTAATTCCTTATGATTGTGGAAATTCTAACTACGAATAAGATAAATCGCAATACTACTTGGACAAACTATTGCCACGTTTGTAAAGCAGAAGGGAAAAGCAAGTTATATCTGTGCTTGAAATACTCATGACAAGAGAATGTAAAATAAACATGAAGCTATTAAACTCTCATGATTTGAGGAAAAGGATTATAGTTGTAAAGAACAAACTTTGCAGATAAAGTATATATACCATCTTGAAAATGTTATTTTTATGTAATGATTTTATAATTGTCGATAAAACTTGTAAAACTTGAAAAATAGAGAATAGCACAAAAAGAAAAAAGTTGTGATTCTTCAAACCTGTCATAGTCATTGAATATATTTTTCTGTTTTTATTTGAGCATATTTTAGTAAATGTATATGTGAGTATAGTTATGCATACTTTACATAAGTGTAAACATATATTTAGTTAATATCCTGAAGTGTTCAGTAGATTTATATGAATATTTTTAAAATCATTAATACATTAATATATTTAAAATGATTACATAATATTCCATTTTGTAGCTATATCTAATATGTCTGTCATTCTAGGGGATCTATCCAATGTGATTATTGCAGGCATATTCACAATATTATGCAAAATTTGTTCTTAGCCTTTTGATTCAAGGATGATGTCATATGCTGTATTTCTTTGTGTGTGTGTGTATTTGAAACTGATGGCCAAAAGGAGGTTATGCATGTGCTCTTGATCTTATCTGTGCAGTCACTAATTACATTAAGACTGGCTGTATTTCTGAGAATGAGTATTTCCTATCAGTTGCACAGAGAATAAACTCATCTCTGATCTATCTTTGATTCTTTTCTTATCAGAAGTTATACATATATGTGCATCCAGTATTATTGCTTCAGTCATCATTTCTGAAATGTTTTATTAAGTGACCATCCCTTCTAGTTAGAGCGTATTGTTAGATTTGGAAGTTGGAAAGGGTAGCGATCTACTTAATTCTCTCCAGGAAGATCTCAGACCCTTAGCCCTGGCAGAATGAGCAGGTGAAAAACCCAGAGCCTGTGGTTCTATGGATAATTCTGAGTTTAAATCTCTTCAGAGTCACTATCTATTGACCCTGAGCAGTTCATCTGATGTCTTTAAAATCAGTTCCATCCACTGTAAAATCCACATATCCACAGGTAGCTTTGTAGAAAGCTCTATAAAAACAGTCATTGTAATTCCTTTATAACAAAGACTGACACATAGAAGAGACGCAACAAGTGGTGATAATTATGTTCAGTGTGATTAGGATCTATAGGGATTAGGCCTACTTTCTGGAACTCAACATCAGATCAGTTACAGATGAGAGACCATAAGAGGATACTGTAGAAAGACAAATGGTTCCCTGTGAGGATGGTAATGAAATCTATGACTGTGTCATTTTATAGCAATATCACTCTTCCTCCAAACTCACTCAACAGCAAATCAGTGAGACAGACAATTTTAATTATATGGGCCCCAAGGAAGGTAATAAATGGTTGTTCACAAACACTCCCAGTGATTTTCATGAGATAAAAATAAATCTGTGGAACTGGACTTCTGCTTTTTTGGATGGCTCTCACAGATGGGCAGTTGATTAGGATACACCAGTCAGCAAAGGCTAATAGTCTTCAAGTGAAGCTGTGGGGATCTCCCTTAGAGGGTAATGAAGCCCACTGGAGTGCTTCACACCCGCATGTGTCAGAAATATGTATCTTCACTTACGATAAAACATATCTGTCTAGTACTACTAAACATAAAGGGATATGTATTCATTTACTGTCACTATGGATTTTTAAAATTTCCTAAAATTTTCTTTAAAATTAGGAGGGAGAGAAATAAAATGAATATTTTCTCTATTTCTACTAAGAATTTGATAATTGATGAGTTTGTGCAGTAAGCTTTCACTGATGCAGCTACTTTATAATAACACATGTGGGGATCCTGGGTGGCTCAGTCGGTTAAGTGTCCGACCTCAGCTCAGGTCATGATCGCACAGTTCATGGGCTCGAGCCCTGCATTGAGCTCCATGCTGACAGCTCAGGGCCGGGAGCCTGCTTCAGATTCCGTGTCTCCCTCCCTCTCTGTCTCTCCCTGCTCACACTCTGTGTTTCTCTCAAAAAAGAAACATACATATATATATATCTCATGTTATATATATATACATATATATATCTCATATTATATATATATATATATATATATATATATATATATATATATACATGCGAAGAGGGATTTTTAAAGTAAACATATGTATGGATATATACCTTTTTATTCCAATTTAGTAAATTAGGCACATGCAAATATTTTAAAAACAAGATTTCTTTTAAAAAGAAATCAAAGTTTTCAGCTTTAGTTACCTAAAGACCATTAGTTTTCATTTAATTAAAATAGATTAACAAGCTAGTAATAGCTCAGATAATGGAAAACACAGAAATCACGTTCCTTCTTTTTTCTTGTTATGGCTTGTGTATGATAAAGCAAGTGTTTATCTCTAATTCCAGAGTAACACTGCTAGTTCCAAATAGCAAAAGGAAACTAAAAAAAGCTAAATGTTTTCTTCCAACTAATTGCACTTTCAACCAAGCAATCCCTCAGGGTAATAGTGAAAGAAGCAAAATTTACATGAACAGCTAATGTTTTGCTATCAAAGGTATGGCCATTTTTGTGTATATATGTATACATGCATATACTTTGTGCATATAGAACTATAAAAGAAAGGCTTGCTCATATAAATAGAATTCTTTCGTTTTGAGCCACTAACGTCTAATTTATTATTATTTGCATGAAAGTTGGCTGATAATTGACTTTTGCACAATGTAAGAAGATAGGTAGTACCCAAATATATTGTTTATATTAATAATGTAACAAAAATATTGATGTTTAAAGTAAAAAATGTTTCAAAGCCCTAAATATTGTAGATGCTACGTTTATTATACAGAATTCAAATTTTAATTATAAGCTAGTAACTTTTTTTACTAAAAATTCTTCCAAGATGTTTTATTAAATACAAGAAGTTTATCTGTATATTAAATATGTAGGAGTGTCTATTATGTGTTAGTGATAATTTTTTAAATTTTATTTTCTATGTTTTTAAATTTACATCCAAATTGGTTAGCATATAGTGCAACAATGATTTCAGGAGTAGATTCCTTAGTGCTCCTTACCCATTTAGCCCATTGCCCCTCCCACAACCCCTCCAGTAATCCTCAGTTTGTTCTCCATATTTATGAGTCTCTTCTTTTTTGTCCCCCTCCCTGTTTTTTTTAAAAAAAATTTTTAATGTTTATTTATTTTTGAGACAGAGACAGAGCATGAATGGGGGAGGGCCAGAGAGAGAGGGAGACACAGAATCTGAAACAGTCTCCAGGCTCTGAGCTGTCAGCACAGAGCCCGACGTGGGCCCAAAATCATGGACTGTGAGATCATGACCTGAGCCGAAGTCAGATGCCTATCCAACTGAGCCACCCAGGCGTCGCTCTCCCTGTTTTTATATTATTTTTGTTTCCCTTCCCTTATGTTCATCTGTTTTGTCTCTTAAAGTCTTCATATGAGTGAAGTCATATGATTTTTGTCTTTCTCTGACTAATTTCACTTAGCATAATACCCTCCAGTTCCATCTACATAGTTGCAAATGGCAAGATGTCATTCTTTTTGATTGCTGAGTAATACTCCGTTGTATATATATACCACATCTTCTTTATGCATTCATCCATCGATGGACATTTGGTCTCTTTCCATACTTTGGCTATTGTTGATAGTGCTGCTATAAACATGGGGGTGCATGTGTCTCTTCAAAACAGCACACCTGTATCCTGTGGATAAATGCCTAGTAGTGCAGTTGCTGGGTCATAGGGTAGTTCTATTTTTAGTTTTTTGTGGAACCTCCATACTGTTTTCCAGAGTGGCCGCACCAGCTTGCATTCCCACCAACAATGCAAAAGAGATCCTCTTTCTCCGCATTCTCGCCAACATCTGTTGTTGCCTGAGTTGTTAATGTAAGCCATTCTGACAGGTGTCAGGTGGTATCTCATTGTGGTTTTGATTTGTATCTCCCTGATGGTGAGTGATGTTGAGCATTTTTTCATGTGTCAGCTGGCCACCCTGATGTCTTCTTTGGAAAAGTGTCTATTCATGTCTTTTGCCCCTTTCTTCACTGGATTATTTGTTTTTTGGGTGTTGAGTTTGATAAGTTCTTTATAGATTTTGGATACTAACCTTTTATCTGATATGCCATTTGCAAATATCTTCTACCATTCTGTTGGCTGCCTTTTAGTTTTGCTGATTGTTTCCTTTGCTATGCAGAAGCTTTTTATTTTGATGAGGTCTCAGTAGTTCATTTTTGCTTTTGTTTCCCTTGCCTCTGGAGACATGATGAGTAAGAAGTTGCTGCAGCCAAGAGCAAAGAGGTTTTTGCCTGCTTTCTCCTCAAGGATTTTGATGGCTTCTTGTCTTACATTTAGGTCTTTCATCCATTTGAGTTCATTTTTGTGTATGATGTAAGAAAGTGGTCCAGGTTCATTCTTCTGCATGTTGCTGTCCAGTTTTCCCAGCACCACTTGCTGAAGAGACTGTCTTTATTCCATTGGATATTCTTTCCTACTTTGTCAAAGATTAGTTGGCCATACGTTTGTGGGTCCATTTCTGGGTTCTCTATTCTGTTCCATTGAGCTGAGTGTCTGTTCTTGTACCAGTACCATACTGTCTTGATGATTACAACTTTGTAGTATAGCTTTGGTTTTCTTTTTCAAGGTTGCTTTGGCTATTCTGGGTCTTTACTGGTTCCATACAAATTTTAGGGTTGTTTTTCCTAGCTCTGTGAAGAATTCTGGTGTTTTTTGGATAGGTATTGCACTGAATATGTAGATTGCTTTGGGTACTATTGACATTTTAGCAATATTTGTTCTTCCTATACAGGAGCATGGAATATTCCATTTTTGTGTGTGTTTTCAGTTTCTTTCATTAGCTTTCTATAGCTTTCAGTGTACAGATTTTTCACCTCTTTGGTTAGATTAATTCCTAGGTATTTTATGAGTTTTGGTGCAATAGTAAATGGGATGGAATCCTTGATTTCTCTATCTGTTGCTTCATTATTGGTGTATAGGAATGCAACAGATTTCTGGGCATTGATTTTGTATCATGCAACTTTGCTGAATTCATGGATCAGTTCTGGCAGTTTTTTGGTGTAATCTTTGAGTTTTCCATATAGAGTATCATGTCATTTGCAAAGAGTGAGAGTTTGACCTCCTCCTGGCCGATTTGGATGCCTTTTATTTCTTTGTGTTGTCTGATTGCAGAGGCTAAGACTTCCAATACTATGTTGAATAACAGTGGCGAGAGTGGACATCCCTGTCTTCGTCCTGACCTTAGGGGGAAAACTCTCAGTTTCTCCCCATTGATGATGATATTAGTGGTGGGTTTTTCATATATGGCTTTTATGATCTCAAGGTATGATCTTTCTATCCCTCCTTTCTTGGGGGTTCTTATAAAGAAAGGATGCTGTATTTTGTCAAATGCTTTCTCTGCATCTATTGAGAGGATCATGTGGTTCTTGCCCTTTCTTTTATTGATGTGATGAATCACAGTGTTTTGTGGATATTGAACCAACCCTGCATCCCAGGTATAAATCCCACTTGGTCATGGGGAATAATTTTTTTTTTTGTATGTATTATTGGATCCGGTTGGCTTATATCTGGTTGAGGATTTTTGCATCCATGTGAATCAGGGAAATTGGTATAGAGCTCTCCTTTGTAGTGGGGTCTTTGTCTGGTTTTGGAATCAAGGCAATGATGGCTTCTTATAAGTTTGGAAGTTTCCCTTCCATTTCTATTTTTGGAACAGCTTCAAGAGAATAAGTGTTAACACGTTCTAAATGTTTGGTAGAATTCTGTTGGAAAGACATCTGGCCCTTGGATCTTGTTTTTTGGGAGATTTTTAATTACTAATTCGATTTCTTTACTGGTTATGGGTCTGTTCAAATTTTCTATTACTTCCTATTTCAGTTTTGGTAGTTTATATGTTTAAAGAATTTGTCCATTTCTTCCAGATTGCCCAGTTTATTGGTGTAGAATTGCTTATAATATTCTCTTATTATTGTTTGTATTTCTGCTGTGTTGGTTGCAATCTCTCCTCTTCCATTCTTCATTTTATTTATTTGTGTCCTTTCCTTTTTCTTTTTGATCAAACTGGCTAGTGGTTTTCCAATTTTAATTCTTTTAAAGAACCAGCTTCTGGTTTCATCGATCTGTTCTACTGGGTTTTGTTTTGTTTTGTTTTTTTTGTTTTTGTTTTTGTTTTTGTTTTTGTTTTTGGTTTTGATAGCATTGATTTCTGCTTTAATCTTTATTATTTCTGGTCTTCTGCTGGCTTTGGGTTTTATTTGCTGTTCTTTTTCCAGCACTTTAAGGAATAAGGTTAGGTTGTGTATCTGAGATCTTCCTTCCTTCTTTAGGAAGGCCTGGATTACTATATAATTTCCTCTTATGACTGCCTTTGCTGCATCCCAGAGGTTTTGGGTTGTGGTATTATCATTTTCATTGACTTCCATATACTTTTTTAATTTCCTCTTTAACTGCTTGGTTAGCCCATTCATTCTTTATTAGGATGTTCTTCAGCCTCCAAGTATTTGTTACCTTTCCAAATTTTTTCTTGTGGTTGATTTGAAGTTTCATAGCATTGTGGTCTGAAAATACGCACAGAATGTTCTTGATCATTTTGTACTTACTTAGGGTTGATTTGTGTCCCAGTATATGGTCTATTCTGGAGAATGTTCCATGTGCACTGGAGAAGAATGTATATTCTGCTGCTTTAAGACGAAATGTTCTGAATATATCCGTTAAGACCATCTGGTCCAGTGTGACATGCAAAACTATTGTTTCCTTGTTGAATTTTTGATTAGATGATCTGTCCATTGCTGTGAGTGGGGGTGTTGAAATCTCCTTCTATTATGGTATTACTATTGATGAGATTCTTTATGTGTGTGATTAATTGATTTATATGTTTGGGTGCCACCACATTTGGCGCATAAATGTTTACAATTGTTAGGTCTTCTTGGTGGATAGACCCCTTGATTATGATATGATGCCCTTCTGTATCTCTTGATACAGTCTTTATTTTAAAGTCTAGATTGTCTGATATAAGTATGGCTACTCCAGCTTTCTTTTGTTGACCATTAGCATGATAGATGGTTCTCCATCTCCTATTTTCAATCTGAAGGTGTCTTTAGGTCTAAAGTGGGTCTCTTGTAAACAGCATATAGATGGATCTTGTTTTCTTGTCCATTCTCTTACCCTCTGTCTTTGGATTGGAGCATTGAGTCCACTGATGTTTAGAGTGAGTACTGAAAGATGTGAATTTATTGCCATTATGATGCTTGTAGAGTTGGAGTTTCTGGAGGTTTTCTCTGGTCCTTTCTAGTCTTTGTTGCTTTTGGTCTCTCTCACTCATTTTTTTTTCTCTCCTGAGAGAGTCCCCCTTAAAATTTCTTGCAGGGCTCATTCAGTGGTCACAAACTCCTTTAATTTTTGTTTGTCTGGGAAACTTTTAATCTCTCCTTCTATTTTGAAAGACAGACTTACTAGATAAAGAATTCTTGGCTGCATGTTTTTCTGATTCAGCCCATTGAATATATCCTGCCACTCCTTTCTGGCCTGCCAAGTTTCTGTGGGTAGGCCTGCTGCACGCCTGATCTGTCTTCCCTTGTAGGTTAGGGACTTTTTTTTCTCTTGCTGCTTTCGTGATTCTCTCCTTGCCTGAGTATTTTGTGAATTTGACTATGATATGCCTTGTTGATGGTCAGTTTTTGTTGAATCTAATGGGAGTCCTCTGTGCTTCCTGGATTTTGATGTCTGTGTTTTTCCCGATGTTAGGAACGTTTTCTGCTATGATTTCCTCACATAACCCTTATAGCCCTATTTCTCTCTCTTCCTCTTCCTCTTCTGGGACCCCTATGATTCTGATGTTGATCCTTTTTAATGAGTCACTGATTTCTCTAATTCTTAAATCGTACTCTTTTGTCTTCATCTCCCTCTTTTTTTCTGCTTCCTTATTGTCTATAAGTTTGTCCTCTATATCACTGATTCTCTGTTCTGCCTCATCCATCCTTGCCGAGGCCGCATCCATCCGTGATTGCAGCTGAGTTACATTTAAAAATTTCATTCTGTTTTTTACTTCTTTTATCTCTGCAGAAAGGGATTCTAATCTATTTTTGACTCCAGCTAGTATTCTTATTATCGTGATTCTAAATTCTGGTTCAGACATCTTGCTTGTATCTGTGTTGGTTAAATCCCTGGCTGTCATTTTTTTGTGCTCTTTCTTTTGGGCGAATTCCTTCATTTTGTCATTTTGAAGGGAGAAAAAGAATTAATGAGGTAGAAAAATTAAAATTAAAAATAACTTAAATTAAAAAAAAATAAAATTAAGAAATTAAAAAAACACACACACACAAAATTGAATAAACGATGCTAGATCCTAGGTGTATTTTGGTCTAGGTGTTGAAAGTGGTTTGACAGATTAGAGAAAAAAAGGGGAGTAAAAAGGAAACTGTTTGAGGATTTGAAAAAATGAATACACTGAAGTAAATTAAATTGAGATGATGGGAGTAAAATAGAATTTGAAAAAATTTACACAAAAGTAATGAATATAGTATAAAACAAATAAAAAAAATTTAAAAACAAATTAAAAGTAAAAATGAATTTTTTCTCTTCCTGTATTCAAGGAAAAAAAAAGAAATGACAAACAGAAAAAAGAGGGAAAAAAGGAAATCGTTAGAAAATTTGCAAAAGGGAATACACTGTAGTAGACTAAAATAAAATGATGGAAGTAAAATAGAATTTGAAAAAAATTACATAAAAGCAAAAAATATAGTAAAAAATTAAATAAAAATATTTTTAATAGAAATTGAAAGTGAAAATGAAGTTTTTCTCTTTCTGCTTTCAAGAAAAAGAAAAAAAAATGAAAAAGAGATAAAAGAAAAAGAAAAAAAGGAATTTGTTTGAAACTTTGAAAGAGTGAATACACTGAAGTTGACTTAACATAAAATGATGGAAGTAAAATAGAATTTGAAAAAATTTACACAAAAATAAAAAATATAGTAAAAACATTAAAGAAAATATTTTTAATAAAATTTCAAGGAAAATGAATTTTTTCTCTTTCTGTAGTCAAGGAAAAGAAAATAAGTGAAAAAGAGAAAAAAAGAAAGAAAATTGAATAGATGGACCTGCGAACAGATTGAAATAGGACTGAAATTACTTCGTTTTCCTGTAGAAGTCAGACTATGAAGTTCTTTCTAGTGCATGAACTAAGCAGGTCGTGAGACTTGTGTTCTTGAAGAGCAAGGTTGGCACAGTTGCGCGGGGCTCAGTGTAATGGCACCATTCTCCACTAGATGGCGCTGCTAGCCTACTGGGGTAGAATGTTGTGGTGCTTGTAGGTGTGTATGCCTATGCGCAGGAGCGGTGAAAATGGCGTCACCCAGCTACCCAGTCTCTAGTATCAGAACTCTGTTCTCCCCAATCAGCAATCACGCACCCATCCTCTGTCTTCAGCTTTTGTCCACTCCCCGCTTTTTCACTGTCCATTACCAAGCCCCAGACAGTAACTCTTTCCTGGGTATGGTCTCAGATGTGGCTGTTTTCCCCGGCCCCTTATTTCTAAAGGACTGTGGCTTTGACCCATTCTGCCCTTCTGCAGGAGGGTCTCACCGAACAATGGTCGAATGTTGGCTGCACCCGGGAATGCTTGCTGGACCCTGCTGCTGCCGGAGCCCCAAGACTGCGGCCGGGTGCCAGCCCACCCCAGAAGTTCGGGAGATAGTGTAGTAGCAGCTTTTCAGGGATTATGGAAAATTACAACATACATCTGGCACCAGGTTTCACCCTTAATGACCTTGTTCCAGGACCAGTGAATGTGGGTCTGCTGGGACCAGGTGTCTTCAACAGTCTCTACCAAATGTCCTTCCAGCAGTGGAACCGCTTTTCCCTGTGTGGCCCAAGAACTTCCTGGACCCCACTCTGCTCCTGGGGATTCACTGTTCCCACCAGAGCACCACCAGGTAACGAGCTGTGGAGTTGCAGACTTTGCTCTCTCCTTGTTTACAGTCTTAATGGAATTTAAACCCTCTCCTTTCTCCTTTCTCCTTTCTCTCTTTTTAGTTTAGTCCCTGCGGCTGTTTCCAATTTTCCACTTTCTCTCCAGCTACTTTCGGGGAGGGGTGCTCTTCCCGTATTCTCCCCACCCCCCCTCCACCTCTGTCCTCTCTCTGCCCACAAAACCACCTCCCTGCCCGCTGCGGCTTCTTGCTCCCCAAGTTCAGCTCTCCATGCCACGTACCTGCTGAATTCTGTGGTTCAGGTTGTGCAGATTGTTGTGTTAATCCTCCAATCAGTTTTCTAGGTGTGTAGGATGGTTTAGTGTTGGTCTGGCTGTATTTCATGGACACGAGACACACAAAAAATATCCATGCTGTTCTGCCATCTTGGCTCCTCCCTGTCAGTGACTTTTTTAAGTGACAAAAATTAAAATAGTGTCTGGCATATAAAAATAACTATCATTTAGTTGGCATATAGTATTTTAAACTTTTCATCCACTGTTAATATAGTGGCATTGTTAAAAATTAGTGGCAGCAGGGCAAGTAGTTAAGCATATGAGTGTTAATGCATGAATTTTAATGTGGGTTTTCCCCTTGCTAGATATGAAATCTTGTTTTTGGCATCTCTGTGCCTTATTTTTCTCATCTATGCAATGGAGGAAAAAACGCCACTTATGTTTTCAGGTTGTTATCAAAATTAAATAAACTAATATATGTAAAATATTTTTAGACATATCTGGGGCACTTTAATTTTTCATATGTTCATAAATGGTAGGAATAATTAATCCTGAATCCTAAATACTGGGCTAATTTTTGCTACTCCTGATTCCATGAGATCACTTTAAATCAGTTTCAAGTGACTAGTCACAAATCTCACAGCCAGTAAGTATCAGAGCTAGGAATTAAATGCTGATCTGTCAGCTTCTAAATCTAAAACTCCATTCCTATAACATCAAATGTTCCCAAGTTCTGTACCTATTAGGACCACTTTCTTCTTTTTCTGTTTAAGTGAAAATACTCAAACTTCTTTCCAGGTCTTTGCGAAATCCTGAAGCATTGCTAATACATGTGAAAAAGACTACCAAGGAGGAAGTCGGGGAGTCTTATATTCCTTTGGCTGCTCTCATTGTTTACTGTAATTTATCTGTTTACTTTTCTATTCCGGTTTCCACTCATCACATAATTGATTGGGTACTCTCTCACTTTTTTTGTAATTCACACTTTTTATTTCTTTTGAAATGAAATTTTCTAAGGTCCTTAGAAAAACAAGAAAGATTGGTCTTGGGACATGGGATGCACAGAGCCAAGAAAATAATAGGAAATGACTTAAAAATAAATGTTAGACATACTTATTTTTTAGTTTTTTCTTACATTTTTTGGTGAACCAGTGTTATAGGATATTCCATTTAAAAAAATTGTCTCCTCCCCTGAAACCTATCTCCCATCTTCCATATATTTTCTGTGAGATACTCAATTACACGTTTTCCTAGAAGCCATATGAATACTCTTGAATCAGCAAACAATACCTTTTTTTCTTTTAGATATATTATATGAAATCAGAAACATAATCTAAGAGGACATTGGATTAGTTCGGGTGTGTGTATGTGTGTGTACTTAATCATCTTAGATCCTATTTCTTATATCTGGCAAAGATAAGGAGTTAGAGAACAGGTAGCTTAATTCTTGTAAAAACTATACATTTTCTAATTTGCTACATAGAAACACCTAAGGTTCTCTGAAAGTATTAAGCATTCTGGATATTATACCAATAATATTTAGACTTCACAACACTTGCTAATGAATTCTTTATAAATCATTTTACTCTATCTAGATAGACTGAATGATATGGCTTCATTTGGTTTGTAATAATAAATGAAAGGGAAAAATCTTATTTTCCTATTCTTTGATAATTCTAGAATAATGTATTTAAAATTTAAAAGAACATTTCTCAACAACTAGACTCAATTAAATCACTACATGGGAGAAAAAAAAGAAAGGTGTTAATGTGATTTTTTTATTTTTCTAAATAGAAACAATGGAATATTTTTAACCTATATACCTCTATTTTAAAAAATGCATAGCTTTTTGCAATGATTTCCAACCTCTTATAAATTTCTCTGCTTCTTAAAGGAATCTAACACATAAGAGAATTATTTTTTTCAAGTTTTTTTGCCTCACCTTCTTTCAAAACCTGGAAGTTCAGGGAGTAACATTATATTTCTTTCCAAGTGTGTATTGCAAAGGGCATTTTATTAAAATATAACATAGGCAGATTTTGAATTCAGGAACACTGATGATTGAGTTACACACTATCTAGTGATTTTTAGTCAGCTGCTGAGGAGCTTATTTTCAAAATTTAATCTGAAAAATAACTATTTGCTTGATCATACAAAAATGCATTGATAATGTGGCAACAAGCATGCCCTTGATTCAAGATATCTAAATTGTTTCACTTTAGGACAGTTTTATTTATTTAAAAAAATTTTTTAATGTTTATTTATTTTTGAGAGAGACAGAGAAGAATGTGAGTGGGTTAGGGGCAGAGCGAGAGGGAGACACAGAATCCACAGCAGGCTTCAGGCTCTGAGCTGTCAGCACAGAGCCCAACGCAGGACTCAAACTCACGAGCTGTGACATCATGACCTGAGTCAAAGTCGGACGCCCAACTGACTGAGCCACCCAGGTGCCCCTCACTTTAGGACAGTTTTAAAAGTGTGTGTGTTTGTGTGCTCACACGTGTTTTTCCTAGGACAGTACAATGTACAAATGTGTGAGCTCATGGTTGGTGATGGGATAGAAAAATGATTCAAACATTCTGCCCCAGGAGCTATATTAGTGAAGTCACTAAATATATATCTAGAGAATATTCACTGAAGGCAGTCCACAAGCAATGCTCAATACACTGTAAATTTATTTTACAGTAGAATAGAAGTGGCAAAGGATTCTACCTAGATTGAATGTCAGCTCTATTTTTCACTCGCTGGATGAAATTTCCTTAACATCTTCCTTATCTATGACACAAAATATTCATCCTTATACAGCAAGGATTTTAACAATGACAAGAGAAATATTAATTTTGTTATTAATTTCCATGAAGATAATTTGTTTTTATTGCCAAACTTTTTGAGAGATTTTCAGGCGCTGTGTTGTTTTATAAATGATGTATAGCATACATAGATAAAATGGAAATTCTAATTGTTCAACTCCATGAAGTTTTACAAATTGAAAACATCAGTGTAATATGCACCTAGATCAAGAAACAGAATATTGCCAAAGACCCAGAAGGTCTTAGGCGACACCTTCCGACACCTTATCACTAACCCTACTCCCTGCAAGGGTACCCAATATCTCGATTTCCAACACCACAAATTAGTTTCGTCTGTTTTTCTTTTATGCATTTAAATCCTGTCAATAGCACTGAAATGTAAACACAGTTAATTCCTTTCACGTACCCTTAAGCATTGATGAAATCCAAGGAAATTTTTTTTATGGAACACTATGGGAATGTTTCTTGGAAAACTGATTCACTGACAGGACTGTTGGATTGAAATTAAAAAACAAAACAATGAGCTTGTGTCTGAACATGACTCTGTTACTTGCCAACACTGGAATTCTGAAGAATTTATTATTCCCAATTTTCTCTTTTCTTAATGAGATTATTATAAGGATTAAATAACATAGGGAAGAACTTAGTCAACTATAAAGTACTTTACAAATCTAAGAGAGCAGCAGCAGCAGTAGTAGAAACAAAGAAAAAAATGAGAAATAGCATTGGGCAAGCTGGTGAGTAGGGTATGTCCAGGAAATGGCAAGAATGCTATGATGAGGCTGCATTATAGTGCTGGATACATGGTAGAGAGATTAATTGCGAAAAAAAAAAAACAAATTAAAATGTAGTTCAGAAACATATGGAGTCAATCTTTTCTCAACGTGTAGTATGGCTTGAATACAAAACAGAAACATAAAATATAAATTTACTCTTATTTACTTTTTTAAAGCAATGATTAAAGCCACTGTTTAGAAATTTAGGCACAGTGAGCATCTTTAGGAATTTGAAACCAAAATTAATTTTAACTTTTTTTTAGCCTCTGGAATTTAGAATGTGAAAGATACTATAATTCATATTAGTGGGAAGAGAGACCTCTGAACTACTTTATTCTTTTTGAAGAGGCTAGCATGAGAGAGAATTGAGATAAGGAAAGCTCATTCTACCAGTTCTTCTGTGGCCACTGAAATCCATATAGCTTGGTGATCAGGAGGTAAATTTAATTCCAAAGGACCATAGGATTAGAACTGAAGTGTGCATAGGAATCACTTTGGTGGCTTATTAACAGGCAGGTCCTGAGCCCAATACCTCATTATGCCTCTGAAGGGAAATAAGTGATTTAGATAAAGGTATTCCAGGAATTCCATATCCTGATTCTTATTTTAGAGGTCAAAGTACCTGAAAAAAATTGCAACTTGGGCTAATAGTTGGGTGGGTGAATGGGTGGACGAAAAGGAAAGCATGGTAGAACTTGGGAAAGGAAAAGAGCGTACAAAAATGGGTGTTTAAGAGAACCAGGAGAGAGTGTACAAGTAAAGGTGTTGAACCCGAGAAAGGCAGCAAAATGTGAGACTCACACTAGAAAGGGGACATGTCAGGGGAAGAGTTGCTTCCGAAGAATACAATCAAAGGAGTTTAGGAAAGATAGCATTTGGAAGACCATGGGGGAAAAGTTCTAATACTGTAGTAAATGGCACTTGAGAAATGTAAAATAAATCTATAAATCTTCTGATTTATACACCAGAAAATGATAGAAAAGTAAGATGCATTCCAAAGGCACTGTGTTGGCATTCATGCCTAGAGAATGCACTAACACTGAGGCTGATCCAGGGCTTGTGGGCCTGGAATGCATTCAGTAAGAAAGAAACAAACATATGCAAAATATGAATACAAAATTAGGTATGCACTTGTATATTTATATAGAATGAGAAAGAATGACAAATTAAAAAATTTAAAAGCTGATAAGCACATAATTTAGGACAGTAACATATAATAATAACCATAGCAATTGTCCAGCATATATTGATAATATTCTTACTAATTTATTTTATTTCTAAATGTAGTTACTTTGTCAAATGACAATTGTCTAATATTGTTTATTTGAAGAATAGAAAGATTATATGTTCTTTCACCCATCATTATTTATTGAATTATTATTATTGTTATTATTACTATTGAAAATTTTCAATAAGCCTCTTTCAGCTTCACAATGTCTTATCATTGATATTGCTAGGAGAAGTTGAATATTTTGCCAGGGGAAATTTCCAGAGAATAGCAGGCCTTTTATCTCTTTTGGGTCCTGACACTTTGTTCTTCAAGAGCTCCATTTTGCCAGATCTATTGTGCTTTTCAGTTTTGAGGTTTTGGAGAGAGAATCCATGCATGGTGACATGGTCTGAATGAAACCGGGACCATGGCCCTCTCTTTACCAAAATCAGTGAGCAGAGTGAAATCTCCAGCCAACTTCTGCTGGGATTCAAGCATCCTGATGCTCCATGAGGTCTTTAAGGTGCAGATTGTTGCTGGCAGTGGGTGAATACTGGCCTACAACCTAGAAACCACTACCTGGGCTGGATAGGCCCCCATCTGGGACAGCAGCTGTGTCTTCCCCAGTTTCTTGGAGGACAACTCCCCCATTCTGGGAAGAGGCCCATACAAGTGAAGTTTCCAGAAACTTAAACTTTATTGCTTTCACAGAAATCTTGCCTCTGATTTAAACCCCAGATAAGAAAAGAGCAGAAAACATATCTGTCTTTCTCTGACTAACTTATTTCACTTAGCATAATACCCTCCAGTTCCATCCATGTTATTGCAAATGGCAAGATTTCATTCTTTTTCTTGCCGAGTAGATATTCCATCGTAAGTGTGTGTGTGTGTGTGTGTGTGTGTGTGTGTGTGTGTGTGTATCACATCTTTATCCATTCATCAGTTGATATACCTATGTAGAATTGAAAAACTTAACAGAATACCATGGGGGAAGGGAAAGAAAAAAATAGTTACAAATAGAGAGGGATTTAAACAATAAGGGACTTTTAAATAGAAAGAACAAACTGAGCGTGGAAAGGGGGGCAGGGAAAATAGGTGATGGGCATTGAGGAAGACACTTGTTGGGGAAAAAAATATCAAAGGGTACCTTGGCGGCTCAGTTCATAAGCATCCAACTCTTTTTAAAAATTTTTTTAACATTTATTCATTTTTGAGAGACAGAGAGAGACAGAGCATGAGTGGGGAAGGGGCAGGGAGAGAGGGAGACACAGAATCTGAAGCAGGCTACAGGCTCTGAGCCATCAGCACAGAGCCTGATGCAGGGCTCGAACCCACGAACTGCGAGATCATGACCTGAGCCGAAGTCGTACACTCAGCAGACTGAGCCACCCAGGCGCCCCATACATATGCAACTCTTGATCACAAATCAGGTCTTGATCTCAGGGTCGTGAGTTCAAGCCCCACTTTGGGGTCCATGCTGGGTGTGGAGTCTGCTTAAAAAATAAAAATAAAACTATATCAAATATTTTTAATATAATTTATTGTCAAGTTAGCTAATATACAGTGTATACAGTGTGCTCTTGGCTTCTGAGTAGATTCCCATGATTCATTGCTTATATACAACACCCAGTGCTCATCCCAACAAGCGCCCTCCTCAATACCCATCACCCATTTCCCCTCACCCCTGGCCCCTCCATCAGCCCTCAAGTTAGTTCTCTGTATTTAAGAGTCTCTTATGGTTTGCCTGCCTCTCTGTTTGAATTTTTTTTTCTCCTTCCCTTCCCTCATGGTCTTCTGTTAAGTTTTTCAGATTCCACGTATGAGTGAAAAACATGTATCTGTCTTTCTCTGACTGACTTATTTCTCTTAGCATAATACCCTTCAGCTCCACCCACATTGTTGTAAATGGCCAGATTTCATTCTTTCTCATTGCCAAATAGTATTGCTTTGTGTATATAAACCACATCTTCTTTATCCTTTTATCAGTTGATGGGCCTTTGGGCTCTTTCCATCATTTGGCTACTGTTGATAGCACTGCTATAAACATTGGGGTACATGTGCCCCTATGAATCAGCACTCCTGTATCCTTTGGATAAATACCTAGTAGTGCTATTGCTAGGTCATAGGGTAATTTTATTTTTAATTTTTTGAGGAACCTCCACACTGTTTTCCAGAATGGCTGCACTGGTTTGCATTCCCACCAATAGTGCAAGAGGGTTTCCATTTCTCCACATCCTCGCCAGCATCTGTTGTTTCCTGAATTGTTAATTTTAGGCACACTGACTGGTGTGAGGTGGTATCTCAGGGTGGTTTTGATTTGCATTTACCAGATGATGAGCAATGTTGAGCATCTTTTCATGTGTCTGTTGGCCATCTGGATGTCTTCTTTGGAAAAGTGTCTATTCATGTCTTCTGACCATAATCTTCATTGAATTATTTGTTTTCTGGGTGCTGAGTTTGGTAAATTCTTTATAGATTTTGGATACTAACCCTTTAAACAATATGTTATTTGCAAATATCTTCTCCCATTCCATTGGTTGCCTTTTAGTTTTGTTGATGTTTCCTTTGCCATGCAGAACCTTTTGATTTTGTTAAGGTCCCAAGAGTTCATTTTTTATTTTATTTCCCTTGCTTTCAGAGACGTGTTGAGTAGGAAGTTGCTGTGGCTGAGGTCAAAAAGGTTGCTGCCTGTTTTCTCCCCTAGGGTTTTGATGGTTTCTTGTCTCACATTAAGGTCTTTCATCCATTTTGAGTTTATTTTTCTGTATGGTGTAAGAAAGTGGTCTAGTTTCATTCTTCCACATGTTGCTGTCCAGTTCTCCCCGTGCCATTTGCTAAAGACACTGTCCTTTTTGTCCCATTGGGTATTCTTTCCTGCTTTGTCAAAGATTAGTCGGCCATACATTTGTGGGTCCAATTTTGGGTTCTCTATTTTATTAAGTTGGTCTAATGTGTCTGTCTTTGTGCCAATACCATACTGTCTTGATGATTATACCTTTGTAGTAGAAGCTAAAGTCTGGGAATGTGATGTCTCCTGCTTTGATTTTCTTCTTCAATATTACTTGGGTATTTGGGGTCTTTTGTGGTTCCATACAAATTTTAGGATTGTTCTAGCTCTGAGAAGAATGCCGGTGCAGTTTTCATTGGGATTGCATTGAATGTGCAGATTGCTTTGGGTAGTATTGACATTTTAACAATATTTGTTCTGCCAATCCATGAACATGGAATGCTTTCCTATTTATTCGTATCTTCTTCAATTTCTTTTGTAAATTTTCTATAATTTTCTGCATACAGATATTTTATATTTTGGTTAGGTTTATTCTTAGGTATTTTATGGTTCTTAGTGCAATTGTAAATGGGATCAATTTCTTCATTTCTCTTTCTGTTGCTTCATTATTGGTGTATAGAAATGCAACCAATTTCTGTACAGTGATTTTGTATCCCGTGACTTTGCTGAATTCATGTATCAGTTCTAGTAACTTTTTGGTGGAGTCTTTTGGGTTTTCCATGTACAGTATCATGTCATCTGTGAAAAGTGAAAGTTTGACTTTTTCTTTGCCAATTTGGATGCCTTTTATTCCATTTTGTTGTCTGATTGCTGAGGCTAGGACTTCCAACACTATGTTAAACAACAGTGGTGAGAGTGGACATCTTTGTCATGTTCCTGATCTCGGGAGGAAAGCTCTTAGTTTTTCCCCATTGAAGATGACATTAGCTGGTGGCCTTTCATATATGGCTTTAATGATGTTAAGGTATGTTCCTTTTATACCAACTTTCTTAGGGGCTTTTATTAAGAAATGATGCTGTATTTTGTCAAATGCTTTTTTCTGCATCTATTGACAGGATCATATGGTTCTTACATTTTCTTCTATTAATGTGATGTATCACATTGATTGATTTGTGAATATTGAACAAGCTCTGCAGCCCAGGAATAAATCCCACCTTATCACGGTGAATAATTCTTTTAATAAACTATTGAATTTGACTTCCTAGGATCTTGTTGAGATTTTTGCATCCATGTTCATCAGGGATATTGGCCTGTAGTTCTCCTTTTTAGTAGGGTGTCTGTATTTGGAATCACGGTAATGCTGGCTTCATAGAATGAGTCCAGAAGCTTTCCTTCGGTTTCTGTTTTTTGGAACAGTTTGAGAAGAATAGGTATTAACTCTGCTTTAAATGTCTGATAGAATATGTTTTCACTCTTATGTGGATCCTGAGAAACTTAACAGAAACCCATGGGGGAGGGGAAGGAAAAAAAAAAAAAGAGGTTAGAGTGGGAGAAAGCCAAAGCATAAGAGACTCTTAAAAACTGAGAACAAACTGAGGGTTGATGGGGGGTGGGAGGGAGGGGAGGGTGGGAGATGGGTATTGAGGAGGGCACCTTTTGGGATGAGCACTGGGTGTTGTATGGAAACCAATATGACAATAAATTTCATATATTGAAAAAAAATGTCTGGTAGAATTCCCCTGGGAAGCCGTCTGGCCCAGGACTCTATTTGTTGGGAGATTTTTGATAACTGATTCAATTTATTTGCTGGTTTGGGTCTGTTCAAATTCTCTATTTCCTCCCATTTGAGTTTTGGTAGTATAGGGGTGTCTAGAAATTTATCCATTTCTTCCAGGTTGTCCAGTTTGTTGGCATATAATTTTTCATAATATTCTCTAATAATTGCTTGTATATCTGTGGTGTTGGTTATGATCTCTCCTTTTTCATTTGTGTTTTTATCTATTTGGGTTCTCTCTCTTTTCTTTTTGAGAAGTCTGGATAGGGATTTATCAACTTTGTTTATTCTTTCAAAAAACCATCTCTTAGATTCATTGATCTGTTCTGGTTTTTTTGGATTCTATACTGTTTATTTCTGCTCTAATCTTTATTATTTCTCTTCTTCTGCCGGTTTTTTTTTGGGGGGAGGGCAGTTCTTTGTTGCTCTGCTTCCAGTTTCTTTAGATGTCAGGTTAGGTTTTGTATTGTGGACTTTTCCTGTTTCTTGAGACAGGCCTGAATTGCAATATATTTTCCTGTTAGGACTGCCTTTGCTGCATCCCAAAGGGTTTGTACTGTTGTATTTTCAATTTCATTTGCTTCCATATATTTCTTATTTCTTCATGCCTGGTTGACCCATTCATTCTTTAGCAGGATGTTCTTTAACCTCCAGGCATTTGGAGGCTTTCCAAATTTTTTCTTGTGGTTGATTTCAGGATTCATAGTGTTGTGATCTGAAAATACACCTGGTATGATCTCAATTCTTTTATAGTTATTGAGGGCTATGTTGTGACCCAGTGTGTAATCTATTTTGGAGAACTACCATGTGCACCTGAGAAGAGTGTGCATTCTGTTGCTTTTGGATGAAAGTTTTGAATATATTTGTCAGTGGTCAAGTGTATCATTCAAAGCCATTGAATCTTTATTGATTTTTCTGTCTAGATGATCTGTCTATTGTTGTAAGTGGACTACTAACATCACCTAGAATTACTGTATTATTATCAAGAAGATTGCTTATGTTTGTGATTAATTGATTTATATATTTAGGTCTACAACATTGGGGGCAAAAAATTTTACAATTGTTAGCTCTTCTTGATAGATAGACCCCTTAATTATTATATAATGCCTGTCTTCATCTCTTGTTACAGTCTTTAGTTTAAAATCTAATTTGTCTGATATAAATATGGCTACTCCAGCTCTTTTTGACTTCCAGTAGCATGATAGATGGTTCTTCATCCACTCACTTTCAATATGCAGGTGTCCTTATGTGTAAAATGACTCTCTTGTGGGCAGCATATAGATGGATCTTGTTTTTTTAATCCATTCTGAAACCCTATGTCTTTTGATTGGGGCATTTAGTCCATTTACATTCAGAGTGATTTTTGAAAGATATGGATTTAGTGTCATTGTGTTATCTGTAGGTTTTGTGCTTGTGGTGATGTCTCTGGTCCTTTGTAGTCTTTGCAGCATTCCACTAACTGAGTTCCCCTTAGGATCTCCTGCAGGGCTGGTTTAGTGGTTATGAATTCTTTCAGTTTTTGTTTATCTGGGAAAGTCTTTATCTCTCCTTCTATTCTGAATGACAGCCTTGCTGGATAAAGGATTCTTGGCTGCATGTTTTCCCTATTCATCACACTGAATATTTCCTGCCACTCTTTTCTGGTCTGCCAAGTTTCAGGGGACAGGTTTGCTACTACTCTTATGTGTCTACCCTAATAGGTTAAAGTCTGTTTGTTCCTAGTTACTTTCAGGATTCTTTCTTTATCTTTGTATTTTGCCAGTTTCACTATGGTATACAAAGGCGAAGAGCTATTCTTGTTGATTCTGAAGGGAGTTCTCTGTGTCTCCTGGATTTGGATGTCTGCTTACTTACCCAGATTAGGGAAGTTCTCAGCTATAATTTGTTCAAGCAAACCTTCTTCCCCTTTCTCTCTCTCTGCATCTAGTTTATTTTCCATCTCATTTACAGTATTCCTTGATTTACTGTAACTATTTCTTAGGTCCTTGATCTCTACAGCAATAGATTCTCTGCTGTTTTCTATGATTTTTTCAAGCACAGCTATTAATTTCATGACTATTATTCTAAATTCTTGATCATATATATTGTTTATATCTGTTTTGAGAAATTCTCTAGCTGTCATTTCTTCCTAGAATTTTGTTTTGAGGAGAATTCTTCTGTTTTATCATTTTGTCTAGATTTCTACCCTTTACATGTATTAATAGCTTGTTTTGTGTCCAACATCTGCTAGCACTACTGTATTAAATACCTATACCTATTAGGGGCGCCTGGGTGGCTCAGTCGGTTAAGCGTCCAACTTCAGCTCAGGTCACGATCTCGCGGTCCGTGAGTTTGAGCCCCGCATCGGGCTCTGGGCTGATGGCTCAGAGCCTGGAGCCTGCTTCCGATTCTGTGTCTCCCTCTCTCTCTGCCCCTGCCCCGTTCATGCTCTGTCTCTCTCTGTCTCAAAAATAAATAAAACATTAAAAAAATTTTTTTAAAAAAATAAAAAAAAATAAATACCTATACCTATTAAATAGCCTATATACTGTCTAAGGCTGGCTTTTCAGGAGGTGTTTCTGGAGTATGTTGTGTGCTCTCTGTTGTGACTCTGGTTGCTTTATCTCCCTACTTGTAGTGGTGGTTTGGACCTTCTACCAGGTGTGCTTTGATTTGTTCATTGAAATAACCACGGAAAAAATTTAAATGGGGGGTGGTGTTGGAGGAAGCCTTCTCCCATACAAAGAGAGAAATGATGAATGTAGGGAAAAAGAAAAAAAAATTGACCATGCAGAGAACCAGAGAAACTATACACCTTAATCCGGGGGGGGGGAGGGGGGATAAAGAAGTAGATAGAGAAGAGGTGTAAAAAGAATAGATTAAAAATGACTGCTTAAACAAACCAACAACCAGAATAGAGAAGGGAAGAAATAAGAGGAAGAAAAGAAAGAAAAACAAATATATATGTAGTTGACCAAGAATCAAGTCATAAAATGCAAAACTGATGGTGACTTGGAACTGGTGGCTGAGCTAGTCTGGAGCAGGGCCCCTCTGGTTTGGTTAGTGTCAGTCTTGCTCAGTAGATATGCAGTTATAGGCATGGAGAGTCAGGGTTTGGTGTAAGTGGTCCTGCCTCCACTATGGGCCAGTTGTCCTGTTCTCCGAAGTCCCACCTTGTTTGTGATGGGGAAAAAAATGGTGACACTCCAGACTGGGTGTCCCAAACCACACTGTTCAGGTAGTCCTCACAGCACTGCATGGGCATGACTGGGCCGGTTTGTCCTACTCCACAGTCTCCCCTGCCTCCCTGGTGCTCAGCTGGGATTCAAATCCTGATGTCTTAAAGGATCCTGCTCTTTGTGTTCTGCTTCTGTGGTAGTGCCATTCTGCCCAGCTGATGAAGGGCCTGTGGCTGGCAGGCACCTGCACAGTCTTTTGTCCTTGGTGTGGCTATATACCTTCTCCCCACAGCACTCAAGGAATTGGACTGCTCTCCCACTAAGCTAGCTATCCAGCCCAGGGCTGGCTCCCCCTCCCTTCCAGGCACATGCACAGGGCAGCAGGCCCCAATCCAGAGGAAGTCCCGCAACCCTGGATCATGACTCCAAAAGCTGTTTGCAAGTTAGTAATTGGCTCTCTCTCCATTTTTTCCATTCCCCAGTCCACGGTCCAGAGAGGTTTTTCTCTTGTCCAAATAAAATCCTACAGTTCCACAGCCTCTGTTACTCTTCCTTTTGTCTTTCCACAGAAGGGGATGCCTCCCATTCATGCCTACTCCACCCATTTTATTTCTCCCAATTCGCAGTCACACACCTATGGTCCACCAAGTTGTCCCTGTGGGCCCCTGGAGATGTTTCTGTCACTCTGTAGCCCGGATTCCTGGAATTCCAAGTCTTCTGGCTTCAATACTGCTGTGTTTGAGGGACAAGGGAAATTTGGGCTTCCCTACTTCTCTGCCATGTTGACTCCTCCAAACTATATTAAAGCTTAAAAAAATAGAAAAGAATGGAAGTCAGTTTTGGACAGTTACTGCCTGTACACTTATACTTATATCTAGTCAGCCATTTAGTAAAAATTGAGTTGTAGGTTTTCCAAAGTTGGAGTTTGGTGTTTTCTAAAGAAAATATTGGTTTTAAATACTGGATTGAATCCCTTGGGAGTAATTGGTGTGTCACACATTCCCAAATCTCAATAGTCCGCAGAGGTCACCTATTTCCTGGACTCATGATCAGATATGGAAGGGATATCAATGTTTAGGGTATTCTGCCCTACTAGGTGTCTTTTAGAACACAGCATTAAAATCCATTTTCTAGGTACAGAGACTTAGAGTTCATTCTGGTTCCAGGAGAAATAGAATTTACATGACTGTTTCCAAGCACTGACTAGCATAGACTCATGGAATAAAAACCTATTTATCATTATCATATCAAAACCTAAAAATACAGATATAGTTCCTGTCATCAAAAGACTATATAATTTACTTCAAAATGAAGCCAGGCTAACTAAACTGTTATTCTGAATGGTGTGCACCATGTTTTCCCCCCACATACACACACTTTGTATAGCTAGCTGACAAGTAAAATGATATATTTAAATGTCTTACAGTTGTATTGTATCACATCCTATTTTCTGAGAACTTTTAGAAAGTTGTTCCTCAACTTTGTGTTCTAAATTATGGGTTATCATAATCACTACTAATGATTTGTTCCATTGATTGAATCACTTAAGGAACTCTGCCAGTAAAATGATGAGCATTTTTTAGGGGATAATCTATGGAATAATTGAAGTCTTTAGAAAAACTGACTGTGAGTAATAATTCTAATTGTATTTGACTGACAGAAGGAACGCCTCGTGATGAATTGGTGCAGGATCTAAAGCAATAGTTATCATTAATCTGATTTTTCCATCTTTACCAAAGTCAAAATAAAATTATATTGTTGGAAGAATGAAGAATAGAGAAATAATAGCTTGGATATCTGAAAGGTATACTGCCATTAAAGAACAAAAACTATTCTGAAGTCTTGGACACTGTGATCTCAATATCTATTTTTCATGTGGGGACTGGACCTTTGATCAGCAGTTTTGCCAAAAAGTATTTTAGGTGGTATGTGTGTGTGTGGGGGGGGGGGGTGTAGGGAAACTGAGAGAGTTCAACTGGCAAATGATCACAGTCTTCATCAGCATCTGTTTCCCCACCCACCTAAAGCTGCCTTTCCATAGCCATGTCTTCTCAAAATAAACATGAGGCTTTAAATTAAGATTCATGTACTTGCTATGCAGATTTGGAATCAAGACAAGTCCTCTAACCCCTGCCTTCCAACTATATTCCCACATTTCCTTCCACTAAGGTTCTACTATATAGAAATTCTGGTGTTACTACCTCTTTTCATTTCATTTTACAAAAGAGGAATTTGTTATATGGTATTCTTTGAGTAGAAAGATAATAATTGAACTTTTCATTACTAACTCTTAGAGACTTATAAAGACAGTTGCATTGTTCCATATAAAGATTGTTGTTATACAAGATTATAAATTCTCAATGTTTATCACACAACAATACCTTATACTTATAAAACTCAATTGTACTTACGTATTTTGCATTTATCTTATTTTGAACACCACAAGAGCATAATACATTATATGCACTCATTTCCTGTTTCATTCATAGATGAGAAGCTTTAAAGTCAAAATGGTTAAAGATAGTGAACAGTGGTCAAATTTGGAGTCTTAGAACTCCAAGTACAGGGTGCTATCATCACACTGAACTCATATGAGTCATTTCTGTTCTCTAATTTCTTCCACTTAAGTTGTCTCTTAATCTTCACCTCTTGTTTTGATTTTTCTTATTTTTTTCTTCTCTCATACCTATGACCTAGTTTATATTTCACTTCTAAGAAAAACTTCTCAAAATCCAGGGAAACAAAGAGAAATCAAAATAAATAATTACAATTTCCAAACATATTGGTGATATCCTATATAGTATAAAAGAGTGTTTTTCTTTGGGGTATTTGTTACTCTCTCTTTGTAACAGACATTTCAGAATATTCAAGTCATGTCTCCGAGTTGCCCTTGTCTTTTCCAATGAAGTTATCTTCTTTCCCAGGAGTCATGCCCATTTTGCAAGCTGATTTAATGATTTTGGTATGAATAGTGTTGAAAGTGACAATGTGCCATCCTGTTGGTTGCAAAGAGGTCATCAAAAATATAGATGGTAAGGGGCAATCAATACATCTCTATTATACACAAATGGAAGGGAAGTGTTTAAGACAGCAGTTGTATCATCCACAGGTGCTTATATATTCTCAAAGCAGTTGTCTTTCAAGGAGTCAATTTTTAATGGGGTTAAGGCCTTATTTTAAAAGTGTTTGGCCGGTCTATAACTTTTCCAAATATCGTTATGTCATTTCTCATTTGTGAAGTTCTCTCTCAGAATAAGTGCCTAGAGTAACATCTGTTTAAAAAAATCTATTTTTAAAAAGAAGTTTGTAATATAAAAGTTGAAATTTTATTGAAGTGGAAATTACTAGTCATCAATTAAAATAAAATATTGGTTTTCAAAAATAGTAAGCACATTAATTAAAGAACGTAAGTTAAAAAAACTCCTTATACTCAAGGGTAATAAAAATAAACCCTTTCTGTAAGACACTTAATAATTGGATAGGAGTGAAAAATGGGTTGTTCGGAATTGAGTATGGGTTCTTTCAAGCTGGATAATGACAATGCTGATGTGAAACTAACTCAAGCTTTTCACCAGAGCTTGACACCCTAGCATTAATAGCCCCAGGGCCTCAGCTGTTCTTGCTGAGACTTACTATAGTTATCTGCCATACCTGAATCTCACTGGCATTCCACGACACTTCTATTTTAATATAGTAATGTTGATCCATTGACAGTAATTTTTAGCTCTGTGTTGAAAAACTTGCACCAGCAATTACAGATCAGATTGACCTGTCTTAAACTTATCTATGCATTCTTGAATTTTCACCTTGCAATTTATCGTTTCTTAACATTTGATTGGTGTATAATTGGCAGATAATTAATGAAATATATTTAAGGTGTAACATTTGATAAGTTTTCACATATACGCACCTATAAAGTCAACATCACGATCAAGCTAATGACAAATCTATTACCTCCAAAAGATTACTATTCCTTTTTGAAATCCTTCCCAGCTTCTCTCGGTCAGAACACCACCTGCCCCTTTAGCAATCACTAATCTGCTTTCTGTCACTTTGTGTTTGCATGGTTTAGATGTTTACATAATGGTAATCATAAAATAGTTACTCGTTCTTGCCTAGATTATTTCACTCAGAATTGTTTTCAGTGTTGTTTGTGTTTATAAATTGATCAACAATACATTCCTTTATATTTCTGAGCATGAGTTCGTCACATTTTAGTCCATTAACCTGTTGATAGACATTTGAACTTTACTCAGTTTTTTGTTATTACATATGAAGCTTTTATGAAAATTTCTGTCGAGTCTTTGCAAGAACATATACTTCTACTTTCTTGTATAAATATCTAGGAGAGTAGTATATGGATTATATGATAGTTTAGTGTTCATAATTTAAAAAAAATTACCAAACTCAGTCTGTTTTCCAAAGTGATTATGCTATTTTGCATTCCCATCAGGAGTGTATAAGAGCTTCATTTGCTCTATATCTTTGCCATGAGTTGATATATTCAATATTTTTATTTTTTATTAATTTTTAATGTTTATTTATTTTTGAGAGAGAGAGACAGAGACAGAGTGCAAGTGGGGAAGGGGCAGAGAAAGAAGGGGGGCACCAAATCTGAAGCAGTCTCCAGGTTCTGAGCTGTCAGCCCAGAGCCCCATGCGAGGCTCGAACTTGTGAACCATGAGATCATGATCTGAGCCCGAGTTGGTCGCTTAACTGACTGAGCCACCCAGTGCCACTGACCTCACATTTTTTTTAAATGTGTAAACATTTAGGATCATCAGATGTTCTTGGAGGACTGAAATTTCGTTCCGTAATTTTCTTCTTTACTCTTGTTCATTTGCTTTGCACTGCAGCCACATTTATCTGGTATTAATACTATTACTTCTCCTTTTCTTTCTTTTTTTTTACTTCTACTTTTATATAAAAAGTAATGTTTGTATGATATGTCTCTTCCTATTTTTGTTCTTTTAATCTACCTGTGTGATATCTTTATATTTGACATGTGTTTCTTATTTTTTTTTTAATTTTTTTAATCATTTATTTATTTTTGAGACAGAGAGAGAGAGCATGAACAGGGGAGGGTCAGAAAAGAGGGAGACACAGAATCTGAAACAGGCTTCAGGCTCTGAGTTGTCAGCACAGAGCCCAATGCGGGGCTCGAACTCACAGACTGCGAGATCATGACCTGAGACGAAGTCGGATGCTTAACCGACTGAGCCACCCAGGCGCCCCTGACATGTGTTTCTTAAAGACAGCATATAGTTGGGTTATTTAAAAAAAAACATATAGTCTGTAGATATTTTTAATTAGCATATTTAAACTCTTTTTATTTAAAGCAATTATTGATATATTAGGGATTATTTCATCATTTTATTATTTGTTTCTGTCTGTTCCACTTGTTTCACTGAAATGCTTCTGTGATAGCAGTTTTAAAATATCTGTCAGATAATCCCAACATCTGAGTCATCTTGTGTCTGATGGTATTGATTATATACGATATATGATGCTATCAGAAAAAAAACCCAGTGGTTACAAAAACACCCCAAAATTTGTTTCTCAAGTCTTAAATTCATTAGTCAATCTAACTTTCTCTTCCTACTTTTCATCATCCTTAAATTATCTGTGCTGGTATGTCGTCACTTAGTGAGTAGAAGCAGGGAAATAGGTTTATACTATCCTGTCACTAAAGTAGATCTTCTTAAAAAATCAAGTATATTTATTTATACTATACGAAATTGCCTACTTTTGGAGGTCACTTTGTGAAAAAATACTTAACTATTTACACAGGAATGGGAAAAATCATTAGTGTTCATATATTCATTCCTCCTTACCTCTGTCTACCCAGTGTAGCATTCAAGGAAAATGCGTAATAAAGTAGAATACTGTGGCATAGATATGGTTCCTGATTCAGGAGTCATCATTTAATTACTGTAGGACTTTAGGAGAATTAGTTAGCTTCTCATGATAAGTTTTTTTATTTTGTAATGGGCAATGGAAATGGCATTATTTTGTATTCCTCAATATTTTTTCCATTTCTTATACTTTTCATCATAAAATCAGAATATCTGCATGCTCCTTGCTTTATAGAATATTTAATTTAATTTAATCCACTACAGCATGAGGCTCTTTTCAAGTCTTCTGCTCAAAGCTTCTAAGAAAGACAAGCCAGTCTTTTTATGGCTGGATGTGATCAAGGAGCATGTGAACCCAGCTGCCTCTTTCAATCATTCTGCAATCATAAGGAGAGCCATATTTAGGATAAAACCTATATTATGAACAAAAAATAGAAAGAACACAGACCATTAAGAACATTGATGAAGTACTGAATCAAACAGCCTAAAGCCTGTCCTTTTTCTGGACACTTCAACTGTAATATACTATTTTTTAATATTAGTTAAGGCAGTTGGAGTTGAGTGATACAACTTGAAGTATCCTAAGTAATGTAGAAAATAATAATAAATCCTGACTTATATAGGATGGTGAAAAACAAATGAAAGAATGAATGTTGAATGCATAGTACAACCTCAGGCACGTAGAAGGAGTTTAGTAACTGAAGTTAATTATTTTAGATCTTTTGGAGATCGAGATTGGAGTGAAGGATATTAATCCTGTATGGAACATGACAATTCAAGTTTTTGGATGAAAGAATATATTACTCTAATAGCTATTTCCCCTTCTTTGTACTGTCGAAAAGTTAAGCACATTAATTTGCCCATTTGAATATTGAGCCTGACAGGTATCGCTTTAAACTACTGTAAGACAGAGGCCTGCCAGTTCCTAAGGTTTCATTTCAAACAATATCGTTTGTTACTGTTGAAGTTCACCAAAAGCCTCTAACTTATAATTTCTTAATCGAGGATTGTTACTTGTCCATCGATTTTGTTTAAAAATAAACATTTCATAATCTAGGAATTACTTTTAAATTTGACACTATTAAAAAAGCATAAAAACTTAATGAAGTTTTATTCCAGAAAATATGGTTGGGGTGCCTGGGTGGCTCAGTTGGTTAAGCCTCTGACTTCAGCTCAGGTGATGATCTCACAGTTGGATAGTTTGAGCCCTGCATCGGGCTCTGTGCTGACGGCTCGGAGTCCAGAGCCTGCTTCGGATTCTGTGTCTCCCCCTCTCTCTGCCCCTCCCTCTCTGTCTCTGTCTCTCTCAAAAATAAACATCAAAAACATTAAAAAAAGAAAATTTGGTAATAATATGAGTGTGTGTGTGTGTATTATCACATTATGATTATATGATCTAAAAAGAAATATATTAGTAAACTTGGATGCACCAAAAAAACCTTAAATGTTTGTAACTAGATTCATACATTGTTTCTTCAAGTGTAGATTGCTAGTAAATACTTATACTTTACCAGATATAGACTGATATATTGTTGAAAGTTCATGTAATATCTCCATGCTTTTCTCATATATATTTGTTATGATGAGACTTTAAAACAATGGCTGGGTCCAGAGATGTAACTGATTTTGTGGTGAGCCAAGTTAGTCAAAATTACCACAATCATTGATCCCAGAATTTCTGAAACATTTTAATTCAAAATTTAAATGTCTCTGAATAAAATTTATCAAATATATTAACATTGTACATATTAACAATGCATTTACAAATTTGCATAAGCAAACCTAAGACTCAATCAGTACTTGTTGACTAATTTGATTTTCTATGGCAAAAATTACTTTCATAATAGACAGATACTGCAGTTTAAAAATTACTGGAAGAAGACGCAAAGGTTAAAATTATACGTTCATTTAGTTGTACAGGACCAATTTTATATAAACCATTTCTACATTAGCAAGATTGTAAGATAGAACCTATTGTCCTTCTGGATTTGATTCCTAGGTTATTGTGCAGAAAGATGTCAAAATCTGGAGATATACGTCTACTAAAAGTGTAGAAATGAGCATTATCTTCTTAGTGTCATCAATGTTCTTGGTTTCACTCTATATTTCCCAATTTGGCTTGCAAAATTCTGTTGAAACAGGTTTTAGGACATAAAGAGGTACGAATTTAGTCAAAATTCTGTCCTCAAGAACTCAGGTGTTATATCGTATGAAGAACATCTGCTAAGCCAGCTGTTGTCACCATTTAAGTTCAAGCTGTTGCCAAGAAGCATTTTCCCCCAACCGTTTTATTTGTTCATTGGGGGGAATAATCAGGGACTCAGTGCCAAGGCTAGATGTGATTATTACAGTCAAGAGTGATTTGGTGGGCCTCAAGTGGGCCGTCATATCTTTGCAAATCGAATGGTCTGAACTGCTTCCAGGACATATTGGAGTGTGCTTGATAGATACACTGAATGGCACTGTTAGCAGTGATGGTGAAAGATTTTGCTTTAGTGAAGGTGAATGTAGACTCCGTGCTGAGACCTGCTGTAAGTGTAGTCATTTAACCAGAACGAAGTACCTGTTTTGCACTGGACTCAGGTAGTAGAGCCAAGAGTCTGACCTAGGCAGTCAAAACGAATTGCAGGTTGAGCATGAGATTCAGTTAATTTTGGCAGTGTAAAGAAACACCCACATTATCTAGGTCAGCTGTCTCCATTTTCTTTTCTCAGGATAATTGTTAAACTCTGCTTTCTACAAACAGAAGAAAAGATTTGAGATATGACAGTAGTTTGATTTAGTTGTAAAGATTAAATAGGTGTTCAAATATCAGTGAGAATTATCTCCAATTATTCAGCAAGAGAATGAGGTCAGAAACATAAAATTATTTCTCTTGTCCTTTGCCTGACAAATATACCTCTAATTAGAAGAAAGCAGTGATTTGTATGTACTTCATGTATATTTGCCTCAGGCAATCACAAACCTCTGAATTGACCTGTCCATCAAGAGAAAAGAGAGCTGAACTAGATGTTAAACACAGTATGTTCAACTTTTAAAACTGTGATACAAGCAAGATTTCACCAAGGAGAGGAAAAACATCAAGTGCTTTTTAAAAATGCTTTTACCTCATGCTAGCTAGGGAGGAAAGAAGCCACCAGATAAAATGACCTGTATGTCAATGATTTTGCAGAAATACCTATTTAAAATGTTTATGTGGATACTTTGCAGAGTTAAATGCCTTACTTTTTAAGACAAAGGAAATACATTTTACACTCCCGTGGCTATGTCTGTAAAGGAGCACATCCCAGGATCACAGGTTTGCTCTTCTCTGGCATTAGGCGGGCTTCTCTGGAAAAGTTAAAAAGCACGGCAGTCTACCTGGATGCTGTGATTCAGACATATCAGAGAAAATGAGTGTACTTGTGCTGGGTTTCAGCTGGGGTAAACAGCAATGTTAGTTGTTTAGCAACTTTAGCGTGTGTGTTGAATTATTCAAAAATTAAAAGATTTGACAAAGTATCTTAATTAAAGAACTGATAAATTGTAAATTTTTATCTTCAGAACAGTGCCATCAAAGAAGCACTAAGTCCTAGTTCCTTGGAAACATTGGGATAGTTCTGTGTCCTTCTCCATTTACAAGAATTGTCACTTGACCATGATCTGCTTTTCCTACACATTGTTTCTGTCAATTACCTTTCTGATGACAATGTCTCCTTTCTTCTCCCCTCTCTTACACCTTGAATTCACCAAATAATTCACATCTTACCTCAAATCATGAAAGCTTCCTGTCTTCAACTTGGCTGAAGTCAGATTTAGAAAGTTTTTAGATGTCCACTCAGGAGTTTGGAATTTACTTTTATGTGAAGGGGGACAATAAAAGAGTTTTTGACCAAAGGTTAAGTAACAAAATTCTGTCCTAAGATTTAATCATCAATCAAATCATCATCAAATTTATCATCAATAAAAGCTATAACGTATATTCTTTATATAGCAAAATATGCTGCAGAAAACTTGGCACATTTCTTAAATTGGCTTCTGGAACCTTGGTAAAGTGTGTAAAGATGGACTAAGTGAGCATTAGAATACTTCCCAATGAGAACCAGTCAATTTGGAAAATGATAGGGAAAGGGGAAAAAAAGAGACGCAGCAAAGCATTAGCGAACTGTGCCTTGCTTGGTGTCTTAACATGCTGAGAGAGTTCTTTGACTTGGTGAAATGAAAAACCACAGGAAATGGGACAAGGCCAGAAGCTTCTGTGAGCTGTTCCCCTCTCTCTGCCTCTTCCACCTGGCACAGAGTTTGACCTCCAAATAAGAAGTCCTGGGTATTAGAGAAAGATTTAGCCTCAGTTTGTGAGAAGCAGGCGTTCGAGTGTCACAGTGATATTTTACAGCACTTTGACACAGTCCATTTTTGTAGCTCCTGTCTATTGCAAGCCCGTGATGAAAAGGAGATCAGGGTATGGGGGCAGGTGGCCTGGCATTAAGAACATTGTGTCCACATTAGCAGCAGAATGCATGGATGTCTTGGGATGGCCTGGGAACTTGTGTAGTCAATGTTAAAGCAGTCATGCAAAAAGTAGATAATCACAGAATTTTCCTATAGTCCAAGAATTTTCTCCATATTTTTGAGCTACAGAAAAGGAATATGAGAAGACTGGGTACAGAATTTGTTTTCAATTATCAACACCTTAAATATTCTACTTTAAACTAATGTATTAGGAAGTGTCTATTATATCTATGTTTGAAGTACCAGAACACAGGTTTAAAAAGGATAGGGTACTAGTTCTGAAGGATGTATTTTTTATTGGGTTGTTTTCATGACACCCCCTCCCCCACTGCCTTTTAAAGCTTAAGAGACAAATCCATAGACACAGAAACAAATAATTTCTCTTTACCCATGGAGTCAGATACTACAGGCAAAATTTAAATACAAAGATGTCTGAGAGATATTGAGCAAAACCAGGGTATCGGTGAACATTTTAACACAGAGTTTTTAGTTTTTTATGTGTTCAGGTGTTTGGAAAGTCAAATCTGCAAGAAGTGCTACGTTGGTGATTAGGGGTAAGAAGAAGTAATTGGCAAGAATGATTTCTTAAATATTTCCTTACATAAAGGGATGAAATTTGTTACTACATTCTTAGGTAAAGGACACAGAACAATGGCTAATTTGGGAATAGGAACAGAAAGAGAAAACAGCAGTTCAGATTTGGGCATGTTGACTTTGCATTATATATAAAATTATCCAAACAAATGTTAGCAAAAGGCATTTGAATGAGTAGGTCTGAGGCTTAAAGGAGTGTCCTGAGATGTAATATAACTTTAGGGTCCTCTAGGTCTAGAGTTAATTGAGAAAAGGTACTAAGACTTGAAGAACTTCCATAATGAATATTTGATAAGTGGAAGAAAGAGCCATTTGGAATGAGAGAGTAAGTAGCCAGACAAGTCAGACTTTAATTTTTTTTAATCTTTATTTATTTTTGAGAGAGAGGGAGAGAAAACAAGGGGTGGGAGGGGCAGAGAGAGAGAAAGGCACAGAATCTGAAGCAGGCTCCAGCCTCTGAGCTGTCAGCACAGAACCCAATGTGGGGCTTGAACTCATGAACTGTGAGATGATGACCTGAGCCGAAGTCGGATTGTTAACAGACTGAGCCACCCAGGCCCCCCTGATTTTAACATTTGAAATCAATGCAGACTTTAATTAAAAGAGTGTACCTTCACAGAAACCAAGAAGGGAAGGTTTTTCAACAAGGATATCATAAACAGTGTAAGAAGCTACTGAGTGCTTATAAGCAAGAATGAAAACAATGTCCTTGGTTTTTCACAATATATAGGGCATTGGTGACTTCACCAAAATCTTCTCTGTGGAGTGGTGGGGGCAGATGATGTATCAGTATTGCTTATGAACTGTGAAGAATTGAATACAATCAAGGCGACATTTGCAAGATCATATGCTCAAAGGGGTGGTGTAAAAAGGAGAATAAAATGTTACCTAGAGAAAGATGAAGGATATGGAAGGAAGGGACATTTTTTCACTTGTTTTATCTTGTTTTTATGTGAGGAAATTGAAAAAACAAGTTTGATAAAAAAAAATCTAGTTAAGTCAGATAAAGCATGTAAGAGAAGGAAGGATAATGAAGATACGAAATTCTTGAAAGTTGGGCAGTGTGGGACCCAAAACATAAACTGGGGGAAAATCAGAGAAAGAATGCTTATTTTTGTTTTTGTGTTTTGAGAGAGAGAGTGGAGCAGCGGAGGGGCAAAGAGAATTTCAGGCAGGTTCCTCATCCAGCAGGGAGCCAGATGAAGTGTATTCAACATGTGGCTCGATATCACAACTGTGAAACCAGGAGTCCCAAGCGTAACTGACTGAGCCAACCACATGCCCTGAAAGAGTGCTTGTTCTAATTATTACGTCTTGTGTTTAAACTTTAACTTCAGCCTGAAGAAGTCTGGAGAAATGTAGGGAAAACTTTATTTTTAGAGGTGCTTTTTGTTTTTATTTTCCCTTACTTATTTTCCTGAGTTTAGATATTGAATTTATGGAAGCATATTGGTGGGGTAGAAATATCATGCCATTTAATCCAGTTGCTTCCAAATTTAGCTACTTATGTGATCTCTGGTAAATTATGCAATCTCTCAAAGCCTCAGTTTTCTCATCTTATATTTAAGAAAATTGCATCATATTAGAGGCTTTAAACTGAAGATGAATGAAATAATGGAATGGAAAACTTAATGGTGTTTTTTGCACATTGTAAGCACTCAAATAATCTTAATTCCTTTCTTCCTTTAGTTTGATGAAAAATTAAAAATTTAGGTTCAGGGTCGAAGTTAGAACATAAGCTCTCTACATAGCTTTAAAGATTGGCTTGTGTCTTGTCTCAACGGCCATGAAGAGTTCTAATGTCCTTTCTCATTTTACCAAGGGAGCAACTATAGTTTGGTCAACTACATGTTCGGTACCTATACTGACAATGAAGGGTCTTCTTCCATGGCCAACTCTATGAATTCCTCTTTCTGATAACTAATGGCCAAACAAGCAATGGTAGATCTTTTGGAAAGTGATAGATTTAGCTCTGCTTTTCAATATAAGTTTTCTCTTAATGCAAAGCTCACCCAGTAGGGGCTTTACACTGGCTTCCAAAACCATACTGTTTAATGTTAAGAACTCAAGTAGCCACACATTATACGTTCTATGCCATGAAACTGCCTTTTTTTTTTTTAAGTTTATTTATTTGGTAGAGATAAAGTAGGGGAGGGGCAGAGAGAGAGAATCCCAAGCAGACTCAGCACTGTCAGAATGGAGCCTGATGTAGGGTTGAACTCAACAAACTGTGAAATCATGACCAGAGCCCTGAGCTGACATAGGACAACTAACCAACTGAGCCAACCAGGTGCCCTGCCACCCATGGAACGTACTGCACTTTGAGAATATTTGTCTTGATTATAGTGATTTATTTGGGTTTTAGAATCAAACTACCTGCATTAGGTTGCTGCTTCAAGTACTACTATGTGCCCTTTGGCAAGTTCTCAAAAGTATTTGTATTCCAGTTCCCTCATTGATAGAACGGGGATAATAGCATAGACTTATTTTGCTGATTAAAAGAGATACTATATTCAAAACCCTTAGAGTAGTCTGCTTATGGTAAATGCTCATTAAATATAAGCTAGCCATTCTTGGTGTTCTGAAGTCTTAACTGTTTCCTAATTGCATTAATTTTCATACTTTTCATTAAAAAAATTGGCTTTGCTTTTACTGAAACCAAGCTTTGCAAGCAGATTTCAGTTTAGAGACATGGTATGCTGTTAATATCCCTAGTCCAAACTGCTATTCCAGAGTAAGGAGACTTAAGTTCAGAGAATAAACCTGGAAATTCTTAAACTAGAGTGGAATTGGAGTGAAGACTCTCTTTTTCTTTGTTGATGGATGAACAGAAAGGACAAGAAAATAAAAAAGAAAGAAAGAGAATCAAAAAGAAAAAGTTAATTTAATTTTTAAATATCTTACTCTTTTTATTATTTATATCTTATAAAGAATTTTAATAGTTTAATAACATATCTCTTTATATTATGGAAAAATGAGTATGCATAGTAATTTGTGATGAAGGTTAATATTTTAAAGCATATTTGGGAAATCTTATAAACAAGAGAATCACACTTGGTCATTGGATGTGTTTCAGGAAGGTTAAGAAACATTGTGACACTTAGCAAATGCATGTTTATTTGGAACAAAAGGCAAGGACTGTGCACAGTCCGCAAGTGGAACTGTAGGGGAAAAAAGATGGTATTTGGAAAAAAGGGAAATAAATTTTGGTAAAAGATTTGATATGTTGACGTGATAGTGTTTGATCTTTGGAGAAGGAGATTATGAGCCCTATCCTTACTTATATTCTTGATAAGCAAAGGACTGTTTTGTTTTCTGGAAATTTGAAGAAACTGTTTCTTGAACTTTCCACAACAGAAAATGCCCCATAATTAACCACACACTTCTTCCAATGCGAAAGCAAGACAGTACTTTAAAACATGGAGAGTTTGAAGAAAAGGAGCTGGGTGAAACACACTAACACAATTCTGGAATAAGTTAGCACTGCAATGTGAAATTACACAAGTGAGGCATATGGCGTTTGGGATGTTTTCTACACAAATATTCAGGAAGAGTTATAAAGAATACGTGATCTTTGTTTTTCTCATCAAACCTCTGTGACTAGGCTAAGTTAAACTAGAATTATAGTTCATATTTTATTGCTCTTCTCTCCTCAAGGTTATGTTTTCCATTCCCCAGTCATTTATTTTATGTTGTCTAGTTCTCTGTATATGTATGTTTAGGTTGAAGTTTGCTCTATATTTATTTCCTTGTACAACATGTCAGTCTAGGGACTGAGAATGTCTGTCTGTCTATCTATCTATCTATCTATCTATCTATCTATCTATGTATCAATTATGTATCTATCTATCTATCTATCTATCGATCGATCTATCGATCTATGTGTCTATCTATCATCTATGTATCTATCTAATCATCTAATCTAACATCTCAAGGAATGTTTGTAATTTAAATAAAACCTGATATAAATATTAGTAACTATTTTTACCGAAACAAAGACATTACTCTTGCCAAATTCTATTTTTAAGTCTTTTTTCCCCTTAAATGTTTATTTTGAGAGGGGAGAGAGAGGCAAAGAGAGAGAGAGGGAGAGAGAACCCTAAGCAGGCTCTGCACTGTCAGATCTCATGAACTATGAGATCATGACCTAAGCCTAAACCAAGACTAGGATGCTTAACCGCCTGAGCCACTTAGGAGCCTGAATTGCCAAATTCTTAATAACTTTTTGGTCATTGTTTATTTCTTGATCAACCTACATTTATTGAAGAAAGGGAATGTCTTCATTTGAAAGATTGATAAGTATCTCTGTAGATCAATATTTCCTAATAGATATTCCTAATAAATACACAAAAACAAAATAAGAATATATGGAGAAATAATTTCTGAAAATGCTTGGTAACAAGAAGGAAAATTGGATTCCTAACTATATAACTTTACTGAGCTCTTTGTCTCCTTATGTGCTGTGAATATGAAATATTTTAAAAACACATATGACCTGGGGCGCCTGGGTGGCTCAGTTAGTTAAGCGTCCGACTTCAGCTCAGGTCACGATCTCGCGGTCCGTGAGTTCGAGCCCCGCCTCGGGCTCTGTGCTGACAGCTCAGAGCCTGGAGCCTGCTTCTGATTCTGTGTCTCCCTCTCTCTCTCTTCCCCTCCCCCGTTCATGCTCTGTCTCTCTCTGTCTCAAAAATAAATAAAAAACGTTAAAAAAATTAAAAACACATATGACCAAAGGATCTTTCTAAGACAGGTTTTGCAAGAAAATGGTTGTCAAGTACTGAAACCTATCTCTTCACAGTCCCATATTTTAAAGTATATAATATTATAGTACTGACCTTCTCTTAGATATTTATATGTGACTTTTGCGACATGGTTTCATCATTTGTAAAATTAAGGTCTTGAGGAGATGAATTCTAAGATGTCTATGTTCCTTGTATCATAGATATTCTATGATTATATAATCTTATATTGAACATCATCATGATAAATTTATTCTGCAGTGTAAAGGACTGCATTTTTCTCTGGTAAACTCCATTTTACAAGAAAAAATCATACAGGTTTCAGGTTTTTTTTTAAGTTTATCTATTTATTCTGAGACATATAGAGAGAGTAGGGGAGGGGCAGAGAGAGAGGGAGAGAGAGAATCCAAAGCAGGCTCCACACTGACAGTGAAGGGCTCAAACTCACATGGTAAGATCATGACCTCAGCTGAAGTTGGATGCTTAACCCCCTGAGCCAGCTAGGCTCCCCTAGGTTGCAGTTTTTTCATCCAAGTAAAACTAATAACATTTTCTACTCAGAAAAACAAATACATCCTTTAATCTCCCAAGATGTATCTTTCACCAAGTTTTTTCTCCTCTATATAGATGCTCTATAGGCCTATGCTACTGTCATACATGTCACAGTTTTTATAGTCCATATGCAAATTACTGGATCTGGAATGGAGCTAGAGAGCATTTTACTTTATTTATTTACACTCTATAATGGATATATTATTGTACCCAAGTAAAAAGTTTATGCAATCATGAACAGAAAGGTGTGGCAGAAAAAGCATTGACCAGGTCTAAGTGTTATAAAAGATAATTAACTTAACAACTTTGAGTCTTAAATTTCATCACTGTAAAATGAAAGGATAAATCTCTACCTTTTCAGTTTTACAGTAGAGTGAATATATAGTTTATCAGCCAAATGCAAAGTTATTTATTTATTTATTTATTTATTTATTTATTTATTTATTTATTTATTATTTTTTTACATTGAAACAACTTACCAGCACTTTTATTCAACCTTAGAAAACACGTGAACCACCTCAAATATTATGGCTTAGTTAGTAAAGCATGTGACTCTTGATCTTGGGGTTTCTAAGTTTGAGCCCCACATTGGGGGTAGAGATTACTTATAAATAACAAAATGTTTTAGAAAATAAAGTAAGTTCATTGAAATCTACCACAGTTAGATTTTAACATATTTCAGGTTTTGTGCAAAATAAAATCACATATGTAAAAATAAATTTTCTTTAGATACAAATTTTATTTTCTTGATTTGTAAAATCTGATTTTTTACTAGTGAGCTATACATATCTAGGCATGTAGGATACTTGTTTTAATAATCAAAGCATTGTGTTCCCAGCCCACATTAGCAGCACACAGATCACTGAAAAATGCCAGTTCCTTTTCTTTTTTTTAAATTCATAATAAAAACATTTATAGAAAAATAACAAATATTTATAGACCTTTTTTTTGGTCCCAGGACAGTTACAATATTTTATTTTTAGCTTTATTTGGATGAAATGGTACATTATTAATAATTACACCAAGTTAGCAGTTATAATCAAATCTGCTTTGGGCAAACTGGAATGTGTGGTTACTTTTCCTAATGACCAGGGTCAAATGAAATAATGTGTGACAGAAGATTTAGAGTTTCAGTAGTTGGATGAATACAGGGTAAAAAGAAATCTTATTACACAGTTGTGTTTCTGATGAAGAGACAGAGAGATAGTTTGGCTATTTCCCACTTATAAATGAACGATCAGGCTTATGGCAGAGTTACTAATTACCCAGACTTGTACTAGGAGGAGGCTGCGAGACTAGAAAGTTGCAGCATTGCTGATTATTATTAGGTTAGTGCTCTGAGTGCTTTAATGACTGGCTAATTACTTGAGCTAACTCCCTATGTGGTGATAGAAAAACAAATGTTATTCCTAATGTAAGGGAACCTGTATCTGGCTTTTGTACCATAGCTGAGAAAACAAATTATATTTTCATTACTTTTCAAGGTCTTTTTCTCAGATTAAGCTATATGTAAAAATTTATGGATAGGTGCCCATGTCTACAAATGTTTAGGATATTTGTTATTTTATCTTTTATTGTTTCAGCAGAAAATATTTTATCCAATATCAGATTTTATTGACCTGTAGTAGACATGTGTACAATAGAAATATCCACATTTAAGCACTAAAGAATAGCACAGTTGCCTTTCCAATGTAAATTGCTTGTAGTCTTTACTGAATTATGAGGAAAGTGGGAGATCTGGTCTGAATTACTATGCAAGATGAAAATGTTAAATATTTGGTGTCCCATATTATATTCATGCATTCTAAAAACAAGATATTTGATGTAAACTTTATATTTGAAATGAAACTTACATATTTGATATAAAGCTTTCTAAGCTATTTGGCGGTATTAAAATGGCATTTCAGACACATACATTTTTTAGGTCCTAACATTCACTTAAATATGTCATCCAAACAGGGACTATTTATTGCATGGGGGTGAGAATACTATGAACACACAGATCAGTGCTGAGATTGTGAAATCCATTTCATCATTGTTTACTCCAGCAATCTAACCAAAGTAATTCTTCAACACATCTTATTAGTCTAGATATGAACCTCAGGCCCTGCAGTAAGCTATTTGTGATTAATTTATGCAGCTACTCAGTTCCATTTCCTATTAATAACGTTTTTATCATATAACTGTATTCAAGGGCTTAGCATTTTATCTGATTTATAAATGCATTTAACACATTTTGCTGATGCAAGTTTTAATGTATTTAATAAAATGGTCTACAAACTTCATTATTGTGTAAATTTCACAGATAACTGAGACTATATCATCTATCTAGGTCATACTCTAAACAATTTATAACAATTTTTAATGTTTTATTTTGATGCCTTTGGAATGTGGAATGAAGAATTTGAAATGAGCCTGAGGCAGCTTAGGTGGCATACTTATTTTGTGGGGTACTTTTCCAATTCCAAGAGAGATTCCATGCACATAGAACTCCCTTTGAAGCCTAAATTTTAAATAGATCTGTATATACTATGGGCCATTTTTCCTTCTGAAATAAAAATATGAACAGGATAAAATTAATCAGGTTTAGATTTTTCCTCCACAGCATTTAAGTTACAGTGGGTTTCTACTCTAACATTTTGAACTTTTCTTGCTTTAATATCAAATTTATTTCCTTAACACATGTTCTTTATCTGAGAACAGCTTATATAAGTTAGAGCTATTCAGTAAAAGGCAAGATTTGCATCCATAAGATTTTGACTGTATTCCATATAATATAAACATTTCTGTAATTAATTGGAAATGAAAAAAATATTTTTCAATTGCTTTTGCAACACAGTACATAGTCATAAGGAATGCTAAAGCAAAAGAAAATTGGGACACCTGGGTGGCTCAGTCAGTTGAGTGTGACTTCAGCTCAGGTCATGATCTAACAATTCGTGAGTTTGAGGCCTGCGTTGGGCTCTGTGCTGACATCTTGGAGCCTGGAGCCTGCTTCAAATTCTGTGTCTCCCTCTCTCTACCCCTCCCATGCGTGTGGTCTGTCTCTCTCTCTGTCTCTCTTTCAAAAATAAATAAACATTTAAAAAAAAGAAAAAAAGAGAAAATATCTGGTATTTCCATACAGGTACCATGTTAGTCAGAGGAAAGCTGATGGCCTCAACTCTGTGTGAGTCAGCCCACAAAAAAGGGGAGGAAGGAATAAAATAGAGAGGTCTTCACTCAGCCCCCTTACTCCATCCGAGGCCTGTTACTCTCAGTGAAGCAGATTTCTGATTTCTCTGCAGAGTTTATAGGAGAGTTAAAAAAGAGCTTATAAATAAAGTCTGATTTAGGAATTAGAGAAACTCTTAGCCTGTAGAAACATTATTGTAGTTTGTTTGTAGAAACAAACTCTCAGCTTGTAGAATATTACAATGTTCATTACTCTTACCATTTTACATTTATTTTTTAATTCTAAAAGTAGAAGTAATACATGTTCATTTTATATCTTGAAAAGATGCAAATATTTTAAAGAAAAATGTTAAGTGTCTCTCCCTCAGGCCGTTTTAATATTAATAGCTTTATGGTGTCTACCTAGGCCTTTATCCATACACATATATGGGGTTTATTGCTTTTTAAAAAAAATGTAATAATTACTTTGACTCTTAATTTTCTTATTTAAAATGTATCATGGTCATCTTTCCAAATTAAGATACACTTCTAACTCATTCTTTTTTAATAACTGCATTAACACCCTCAATATGATCCCACCGTAATGTATATAACTGTTCCCTCGTAGAAAGGGATTCTGATTATTTTCTGTTATTTTGCCATTACAGTTAATGCTGCAGCATTCTGTAGCTACTGGTACTTTTGTTTGAAAAGATTATATTTTCTTAATTTTCTTTTTTTTTTTTTATTTTTTTATTTTTTTTTTATTTTTTAATATATGAAATTTACTGTCAAATTGGTTTCCATACAACACCCAGTGCTCATCCCAAAAGGTGCCCTCCTCAATACCCATCACCCACCCTGCCCTCCCTCCCACCCCCCATCAACCCTCAGTTTGTTCTCAGTTTTTAACAGTCTCTAATGCTTTGGCTCTCTCCCACTCTAACCTCTTTTTTTTTTTTTTTCCTTCCCCTCCCCCATGGGTTTCTGTTATGTTTCTCAGGATCCACATAAGAGTGAAACCATTTGGTATCTGTCTTTCTCTGTATGGCTTATTTCACTTAGCATCACACTCTCCAGTTCCATCCATGTTGCTACAAAAGGCCATATTTCATTTTTTCTCATTGCCACGTAGTATTCCATTGTGTATATAAACCACAATTTCTTTATCCATTCGTCAGTTGATGGACATTTAGGCTCTTTCCATAATTTGGCTATTGTTGAGAGTGCCGCTATAAACATTGGGGTACAGGTGCCCCTATGCATCAGTACTCCTGTATCCCTTGGATAAATTCCTAGCAGTGCTATTGCTGGGTCATAGGGTAGGTCTATTTTTAATTTTCTGAGGAACCTCCACACTGCTTTCCAGAGCGGCTGCACCAATTTGCATTCCCACCAACAGTGCAAGAGGGTTCCTGTTTCTCCACATCCTCTCCAGCATCTATAGTCTCCTGATTTGTTCATTTTGGCCACTCTGACTGGCGTGAGGTGGTATCTGAGTGTGGTTTTGATTTGTATTTCCCTGATAAGGAGCGACGTTGAACATCTTTTCATGTGCCTGTTGGCCATCCGGATGTCTTCTTTAGAGAAGTGTCTATTCATGTTTTCTGCCCATTTCTTCACTGGGTTATTTGTTTTTCTGGTGTGGAGTTTGATGAGCTCTTTATAGATTTTGGATACTAGCCCTTTGTCCGATGTGTCATTTGCAAATATCTTTTCCCATTCCGTTGGTTGCCTTTTAGTTTTGTTGGTTGTTTCCTTTGCTGTGCAGAAGCTTTTTATCTTCATAAGGTCCCAGTAATTCACTTTTGCTTTTAATTCCCTTGCCTTTGGGGATGTGCCGAGTAAGAGATTGCTACGGCTGAGGTCAGAGAGGTCTTTTCCTGCTTTCTCCTCTAAGGTTTTGATGGTTTCCTGTCTCACATTCAGGTCCTTTATCCATTTTGAGTTTATTTTTGTGAATGGTGTGAGAAAGTGGTCTAGTTTCAACCTTCTGCATGTTGCTGTCCAGTTCTCCCAGCACCATTTGTTAAAGAGACTGTCTTTTTTCCATTGGATGTTCTTTCCTGCTTTGTCAAAGATGAGTTGGCCATACGTTTGTGGGTCTAGTTCTGGGGTTTCTATTCTATTCCATTGGTCTATGTGTCTGTTTTTATGCCAATACCATGCTGTCTTGATGATGACAGCTTTGTAGTAGAGGCTAAAGTCTGGGATTGTGATGCCTCCTGCTTTGGTCTTCTTCAAAATTACTTTGGCTATTCGGGGCCGTTTGTGGTTCCATATGAATTTTAGGATTGCTTGTTCTAGTTTCGAGAAGAATGCTGGTGCAATTTTGATTGGGATTGCATTGAATGTGTAGATAGCTTTGGGTAGTATTGACATTTTGACAATATTTATTCTTCCAATCCATGAGCAGGGAATGTCTTTCCATTTCTTTATATCTTCTTCAATTACCTGCATAAGCTTTCTATAGTTTTCAGCATACAGATCTTTTACATCTTTGGTTAGATTTATTCCTAGGTATTTTATGCTTCTTGGTGCAATTGTGAATGGGATCAGTTTCTTCATTTGTCTTTCTGTTGCTTCATTGTTAGTGTATAAGAATGCAACTGATTTCTGCACGTTGATTTTGTATCCTGCAACTTTGCTGAATTCATGTATCAGTTCTAGCAGACTTTTGGTGGAGTCTATCGGATTTTCCATGTATAATATCATGTCATCTGCAAAAAGCGAAAGCTTGACTTCATCTTTGCCAATTTTGATGCCTTTGATTTCCTTTTGTTGTCTGATTGCTGATGCTAGAACTTCCAGCACTATATTAAACAGCAGCGGTGACAGTGGGCATCCCTGTCGTGTTCCTGATCTCAGGGAAAAAGCTCTCAGTTTTTCCCCGTTGAGGATGATGTTAGCTGTGGGCTTTTCATAAATGGCCTTTATGATCTTTAAGTATGTTCCTTCTATCCCGACTTTCTCAAGGGTTTCTATTAAGAAAGGGTGCTGGATTTTGTCAAAGGCCTTTTCTGCATCGATTGACAGGATCATATGGTTCTTCTCTTTTTTTTTGTTAATGTGATGTATCACGTTGACCGATTTGCGAATGTTGAACCAGCCCTGCATCCCAGGAATGAATCCCACTTGATCATGGTGAATAATTCTTTTTATATGCTGTTGAATTCGATTTGCTAGTATCTTATTAAGAATTTTTGCATCCATATTCATCAGGGATATTGGCCTGTAGTTCTCTTTTTTTACTGGGTCTCTGTCTGGTTTAGGAATCAAAGTAATACTGGCTTCATAGAATGAGTCTGGAAGTTTTCCTTCCCTTTCTATTTCTTGGAATAGCTTGAGAAGGATAGGTATTATCTCTGCTTTAAATGTCTGGTAGAACTCCCCTGGGAAGCCATCTGGTCCTGGACTCTTATTTGTTGGGAGATTTTTGATAACCGATTCAATTTCTTCGCTGGTTATGGGTCTGTTCAAGCTTTCTATTTCCTCCTGATTGAGTTTTGGAAGAGTGTGGGTGTTTAGAAATTTGTCCATTTCTTCCAGGTTGTCCAATTTGCTGGCATATAATTTTTCATAGTATTCCCTGATAATTGTTTGTATCTCTGAGGGATTGGTTGTAATCATTCCATTTTCGTTCATGATTTTATCTATTTGGGACATCTCCCTTTTCTTTTTGAGAAGCCTGGCTAGAGGTTTGTCAATTTTGTTTATTTTTTCAAAAAACCAACTCTTGGTTTCGTTGATCTGCTCTACAGTTTTTTTAGATTCTATATTGTTTATTTCTGCTCTGATCTTTATTATTTCTCTTCTTCTGCTGGGTTTAGGCTGCTTTTGCTGTTCTGCTTCTATTTCCTTTAGGTGTGCTGTTAGATTTTGTATTTGGGATTTTTCTTGTTTCTTGAGATAGGCCTGGATTGCAATGTATTTTCCTCTCAGGACTGCCTTCGCTGCATCCCAAAGCGTTTGGATTGTTGTATTTTCATTTTCGTTTGTTTCCATATATGTTTTAATTTCTTCTCTAATTGCCTGGTTGACCCACTCATTCGTTAGTAGGGTGTTCTTTAACCTCCACGCTTTTGGAGGTTTTCCAGACTTTTTCCTGTGGTTGATTTCAAGCTTCATAGCATTGTGGTCTGATAGTATGCATGGTATAATTTCAATTCTTGTAAACTTATGAAGGGCTGTTTTGTGACCCAGTATATGATCTATCTTGGAGAATGTTCCATGTGCACTGGAGAAGAAAGTATATTCTGTTGCTTTGGGATGCAGAGTTCTAAATATATCTGTCAAGTCCATCTGATCCAATGTGTCATTCAGGGCCCTTGTTTCTTTATTGACTGTGTGTCTAGATGATCTATCCATTTCTGTAAGTGGGGTGTTAAAGTCCCCTGCAATGACCACATTCTTATCAATAAGGTTGCTTATGTTTATGAGTAATTGTTTTATATATCTGGGGGCTCGGGTATTTGGCGCATAGACATTTATAATAGTTAGCTCTTCCTGGTGGATAGACCCTGTGATTATTATATAATGCCCTTCTTCATCTCTTGTTACAGCCTTTAATTTAAAGTCTAGTTTGTCTGATATAAGTATGGCTACTCCAGCTTTCTTTTGGCTTCCAGGAGCATGATAAATAGTTCTCCATCCCCTCACTCTCAATCGAAAGGTGTCCTCAGATCTAAAATGAGTCTCTTGTAGACAGCAAATAGATGGGTCTTGTTTTTTTATCCATTCTGATACCCTATGTCTTTTAGTTGGCGCATTTAATCCATTTACATTCAGTGTTATTATAGAAAGATATGGGTTTAGAGTCATTGTGATGTCTGTATGTTTTATGCTTGTAGTGATGTCTCTGGTACTTTGTCTCACAGGATCCCCCTTAGGATCTCTTGTAGGGCTGGTTTCGTGGTGACAAATTCCTTCAGTTTTTGTTTGTTTGGGAAGACCTTTATCTCTCCTTCTATTCTAAATGACAGACTTGCTGGATAAAGGATTCTCGGCTGCATATTTTTTCTGTTTAGCACACTGTAGATATCGTGCCAAGCCTTTCTGGCCTGCCAAGTTTCAAAGGAGAGATCAGTCACGAGTCTTATAGGTCTCCCTTTATATGTGAGGGCACGTTTATCCCTTGCTGCTTTCAGAATTTTCTCTTTATCCTTGTATTTTGCCAGTTTCACTATGATATGTCGTGCAGAAGATCGATTCAAGTTACGTCTGAAGGGAGTTCTCTGTGCCTCTTGGATTTCAATGCCTTTTTCCTTCCCCAGTTCAGGGAAGTTCTCAGCTATAATTTGTTCAAGTACCCCTTCAGCACCCTTCCCTCTCTCTTCCTCCTCTGGGATACCAATTATGCGTATATTATTTTTTTTTAGTGTATCACTTAGTTCTCTAATTTTCCCCTCATACTCCTGGATTTTTTTATCTCTCTTTCTTTCAGCTTCCTCTTTCTCCATAACTTTATCTTCTAGTTCACCTATTCTCTCCTCTGCCTCTTCAAGCCGAGCCATCGTGGATTCCATTTTGTTTTGCAATTCGTTTAAAGCGTTTTTCAACTCCTCGTGACTGCTCCTTAGTCCCTCGATCTTTGTGGCAAGAGATTCTCTGCTGTCCTGTATACTGTTTTCAAGCCCAGCGATTAATTTTATGACTATTATTCTAAATTCACTTTCTGTTATATTATTTAAATCCTTTTTGATCAGTTCATTAGCTGTTGTTATTTCCTGGAGATTCTTCTGAGGGGAATTCTTCCGTTTGGTCATTTTGGAGAGTCCCTGGCGTGGTGAGGACCTGCAGTGCACTTCCCCTGTGCTGTGGTGTATAACTGGAGTTAGTGGGCGGGGCCGCAGTCCGACCCGATGTCTGCCCCCAGCCCACCGCTGGGGCCACAGTCAGACTGGTGTGTGCCTTCTCTTCCCCTCTCCTAGGGGCGGGATTCACTGTGGGGTGGCGTGTCCCGTCTGGGCTACTTGCACACTGCCAGGCTTGTGTTGCTGGGGATCTGGCGTATTAGCTGGGGTGGGTAGGCAAGGTGCACGGGGGCTGGAGGGTCAGGCTTAGCTCGCTTCTCCTTAGGTAATCCACTTCAGGAGGGGCCCTGTGGCAGCGGGAGGGAGTCAGATCCGCTGCCGGAGGTTTGGCTCCGCAGAAGCACAGAGTTGGGTGTTTGCGCGGAGCGAGCAAGTTCCCTGGCAGGAACTGGTTCCCTTTGGGATTTTGGCTGGGGGATGGGCGGGGGAGATGGCGCTGGCGCCTTTGTTCCCTGCCAAGCTGAGCTCTGCCGTCCGGGGGCTCAGCAGCTCTCCCTCCCTTTGTCCTCCAGCCTTCCCGCTTTCCGAGCAGAGCTGTTAACTTATGACCTCCCAGACGCTAAGTCGCGCTTGCTGTCGGAACACAGTCCGTCCGGCCCCTCCGCTTTTGCCAGCCAGACTCGGGGGCTCTGCTTGGCCGGCGAGCCGCCCCTCCGCCCCGGCTCCCTCCCGCCAGTCCGTGGAGCGCGCACCGCCTCGCCGCCCTTCCTACCCTCTTCCGTGGGCCTCTAGTCTGCGCTTGACTCCGGAGACTCCCTTCTGCTAATCCTCTGGCAGTTTTCTGGGTTCTTTAGGCAGGTGTAGGTGGAATCTAAGTGATAGGCAGGACGCGCTGTGAGCCCCGCGTCCTCTACGCCGCCATCTTCCGGAACCTCCCGAAAAGATTATATTTTCAAGAGTTGCTGGTGAAGATTACATTTATTTTTAGTTTTAATGTGCAGTCAGATTGCTTTTTGTACAAGTTAGGCTCCCAGCATAGAGCACTGACACATGAAAGTTATCAAATGTGAGAAGAATTTTATAAAGAGACCAATTACAAAAGAGTGGGCAGGATTTAGGGATACAATCCACTAATGCTAATAACACTAAGGAATTACCAGTTCTAGACCAGAAGGCTCTAGAGGCAGAGGGAACGTGTGAAGAAGACTGCCCTACGGGAGTTGCAACCTTCCTCATGGAAGCAGTCAGCCAATAGAGATTATGACAAAAGGGACGTGGTAACATACACAGGGTGACTTCAGTCTTCTCCCTTTTTCTCATCTTCTGCTGGGACTCCATCATTGGCTGAAAACAACTAGAAATTCAAGGGTCAAGGATGTAGTTAGTATAACTTTTACAGGCCGGTTTCCCAGGAGCTCAAAGAAGGATGGGAAAAAGGGGAGAATGGAATGGAAAATAGCCCCTGCAACACTCATTTCCATTCCTTAGTGTTGGTCTTTCCCTTGGGTGCAAATAAAATCTTTGTTCTTTCACCACAGAGACCATGAAAATCCTGTCAACACCATATCACTCTAAGGGTGGAATCAGTTAACAAACAGAAGATACCCATCATTTTGTTGAAATATGTTAGAGAAATTCTTACCTTTTCAGAATCTACACCTTGACATTTTTTAAAATTTTCCAATCTGATGGAAAAATACAAATTTCATTTATAAATTTGCAATTACCTTTATTCTGTTGAGCATATTTTCAAATGATTATTGGCTATTTATATTTCCTTACTTATGAACTACCTGTTCATATGTGACAGATTTTGTTGTAGGCAGTGGGATCCAGTGAACAAAATAGGCAAAAAATCCTACCTTTGTGAAAATAATATTCTAGACTTCAGAGATAGCAAATGAATGAGTATAACATATGGTGTATCAGATTGTGAAACCTATTGCAGGAGAGAAGATGAAAAATGCAGGATATTTGGGGAAATGCAATTTAAATGGGGTATTCAGAAAATGCTCTTAGAGAAGGCAAGGAAAGTCCCAAGGATCTAAGATAGGGAGTGATGTGTGTAGCTTGGGAAGGAAGTTCCAAACTGAGGGAAGAGCAAGCACAAATTCCCCCTGGTGAGCATTTCTGACTGACAGTTAAACTTGAAGGGAGTCTGTATTGGGTGCATAGTGAGAGTAGGTGAGAAAGGTAGAAAGAAGGATCAAGAAATTGTGGTGGAAGATGGATCACACACGGCCCAGGGGGTCATTATAAGGGTTTTTGTTTTTATTCTGAGTGAAATGGGAGTCATTAGAAAGATCTAAGTTGACAAGTGACAGGATCTAACTCATTTTTAAAGAACTACCCTGGCTGCCAAATTGATAATATAATTTTGGCCATTTAGGGGAGAGGTTGGTGGTAAAGGCAGAACCAAAAGATAACTTTGGAGACTAGTTCAGTAATCCAGGAAAGAGATGATAGTGGCTTGCATTGAGGTGGCAGTGGAGGATAAGAAAATGGTTGAATTCTGGGTGTATTTGAAGGTTTATAAGGAGTTGTTGATGTTACATACATATTCTAAAATACAGTATAAAGGAGGTAGTCTAGCTTTGTTGTGAGTTGGAAGCCAATAATAAAGTAAATAGTAATTTACCTGTATTTTTCATATGGCAAAATAAGTATTTTCTGTTTTTTTAATGTATTTTTATTTATTTTTGAGAGAGAGAGCGTGAGCAGGGGAGGGGCAGAGAGAGACACACACACAGAATCTGAAGGAGGCATCAGGCTCTGAGCTGTCAGCACAGAGCCCGACATGGGGCTCGAACCCATGAAATGGGAGATCATGACCTGAGCTGAAGTCGGACGCTTAACTGACTGAGCCACCCCGGCACCCCAGTATTTTCCAGTTTCTTAAAGGTGAACAATGTAGAGGGCATTAAAATGGGGAAAAAAGTTAAAGATGTTAAGTCCTTATATATTTACATATTCTATAAAAGGAATCCTGCTTTAAAAATGTCATTTTAGGGGCGCCTGGGTGGCTCGGTTGGTTAAGCGTCCGACTTCGACTCAGGTCATGATCTCACGGTCCGTGAGTTCGAGCCCCACGTCGGGCTCTGTGCTGACAGCTCAGAGCCTGGAGCCTGTTTCAGATTCTATGTCTCCCTCTCTCTCTGCCCCTCCCCTGTTCATGCTCTGTCTCTCTCTGTCTCAAAAATAAATAAATGTTAAAAAAAATTTAAAAAAATGTCATTTTAGTAATGACAAATATCATACCCCTCAGTCCTCACTCACATATTGCCTCTTTGTAACTGAATATGGATAATCTTTACAAAGCCCTATATTTTACAAAAACTGTTGTCATTTATCACAAAACAGTTATTTTATATCACATATATTTTTTTGATTTGGGCTTATATTATGTTTGCATCTAAGGAGTATTGCATTATTGTATAGCCTGTGATATAAAACACATTTTAAAAAATGTTGAGGTCGGGGGCCCCTGAGTGGCTCCGTCAGTTAAGTGTCCGACTCTTGATTTTGGCTCAGGTCATGATCTCATGGTTCATGAGTCTGTGCCCCAGATAGGGCTCCGTACTGATCATGCGGAGCCTGCTTGGGATTCTCTCTCTCCCTTTCGCTCTCTGCTCCTCCCCTGCTGGCATACTCTCTCTCAAAATAAATAAATAAACTTAAAAAAATATTGAGTTCATCTAATAGCCACCAATGAATTACTGATGGCCAAGAAGACTTAAGACTTTGTTGTTGTTTAGGCACATCAAAACATTAGAGAAAAAAGCCACTAACATAATTAGCATCTTCAACAAACATTTTAAAACTATTTTAATATCCTTAAAAACCTATTACAAAAGCTAAAATTCCAGTACCAATTATAGGAAGGGGTCATATTTTTCCTTTGTAGTATAAAAATTAGTCTTAAGCCGGCTTGGTCATTAATAATTCAATAGCATATTGATCCTCCTTAATTTTTAATACATATATGTGCATATATATATTTACATTCTAAAATTATTAAATTGTAATATTTGTTTTGATTTTATTTGTTCAATAGTGTCTTAAGTTTGAAGATATCAAGTTAGAGCTGATAAGACTTGGCAATGAGCTGGTCTTTGGAAAGTAATATAAAGATAGTTTGATAACAATAGAGAATGAAACATGAACTAAGAACAACAACAAATATCCAAGGAAGAATGGGAAGGGTGGGAAATAAAACAAAAGAACATGTGCATTTCTGAAGCTTAGAGATGATTTTGCAGGCAAAGAAAATATTAATCATGTGGTAATTGTTCAATCTTTAAGCCATGATTCTTTGGAGGTGCTATTTTCGTTTCCAAGTTAAAGAATTAATTTGGAAGGCTCACAATAGAACTAAACGCATTTACAATCAAAGTATTTCACAGCATAATGGAAACTTCAAGAACAGTCTATACACCTTATTCCATGGAACTTGCTAAAGAGATTTTTAAGAAACTTGACCACAAGTTTGACTTCGGTGTCATTTGAAACTATTTTCAAATATAACTGAATAAAATAGCATGTTGAAGAAAATAAGACATCAAAAGGAAATATTTAACTGAATATTTAGCAGGATGTAATTATTTTTTCCCCTTTAGATCAGCCATTAAGTGTCAACATGTGCAGGGTTTAAGCTAGTGAGAATGACCGGAGCTAAATTTCCTAGTGCTTATCCTCTATAGGATGCAATAGGGCTGCTGAACACATGGGGACTGCTCGTTTGAAAAACATTGGAAATACATTTTTATTTGTAAATCCAAACACACAGCAAAGTTAGTCCACTATGTTTCTGGCTTTGTATCACTTCTGCCGAGAGCTGCTCTGTGTGCTATCCAAGAAATAAACATTTCCCACTTGGGGCAGAACTCTGAAGCCAGATTACACCAAGGCCAAGCGCTATTGAATGATAACTTAAGAGTCAACAAGACTAACATAATTTATCTCTTCAACTTGAGCAGTTTAAAATATATTCACATAGTGACATCACCAGAAATATATCTGAAAGATTCTCAGACCTTGCAACAATGCATTCAGACAATGAATAAAGAGTAGTAAGGTGCCACTCATTGGCTCCAATATTTTTTATCCCCTCAAACCAGTTAGTATTTTTCTAGCTGCTTGTGTTCCCCAGATTTGCTTTTATCCAAGTGACTTTAAAAGTTGGCTGATATGTTCTTACATTATACACTAGCACGAACTCACAATAGGAGAAGAACAATAGAGAACTCATTATGATTAATTTCTATACTTTTTACCAAATTTATCATCCAGTGAAAGAACTAGACTGAGTTGGGAGTATAGATTCTAACACAATACATGGAACTATAGAACTGTCCTATGTGGAAGCCACTAGGCACATGTGACAATACAAATTTCAGTCAATTTTTTAAAATAAAAAATTCTCTTCCTCAGCATACAAGCCACAATTCAAGCTTTCAGTAGTCATATGTGACTAGTGGCCACTATATTGAACAGGGCAGATATAGAATATCCATGAATTTAAGGAGATCCTATTGGGCGGTATTGCTAGAATCGTGAGTACGCTGACCAGGGTTGTGTTCTTTACCCTTCCTCTACTCTGCAATGCCTGATTTACTAAAGATGCGGTTGATCAAGGTGACTGGATCATGTTGTACTCATGCCTTACTGAGCATTTCAAAGCCATTTTCTGGTGCCAAGAATTAAATCTCCGGACTTTATCATCTATTCTAAATTACTACTTTCTTTTTTTTTTTCAATATATGAAATTTATTGTCAAATTGGTTTCCATACAACACCCAGTGCTCATCCCAAAAGGTGCCCTCCTCAATACCCATCTCCCACCCTCCACTCCCTCCCACCCCCCATCAACCCTCAGTTTGTTCTCAGTTTTTAACAGTCTCTTATGCTTTGGCTCTCTCCCACTCTAACCTCTTTTTTTCTTCCTTCCCCTCCCCCATGGGTTTCTGTTAAGTTTCTCAGGATCCACATAAGAGTGAAAACATATGGTATCTGTCTTTCTCTGTATGGCTTATTTCACTTAGCATAACACTCTCCAGTTCCATCCATGTTGCTACAAAGGGCCATATTTCATTCTTTCTCATTGCCACGTAGTGCTCCATTGTGTATATAAACCACAATTTCTTTATCCATTCATCAGTTGATGGACATTTAGGCTCTTTCCATAATTTGGCTATTGTTGAGAGTGCTGCTATAAACTACTTTCAAGCCATTTCCTAACTAGGAGATCATTGCAAGTTTGTACTTACAGGTGGCTGGATTTTTTTTTATTCCATTAATTTAACTGTGTGCCTAATACAATGTTTTCCGAAGTCTGAAATGAAAGACTTAACATATATTCATTTTGGCTCTAAAAACTTTGGAGAAGTGTGGCCGTGTGTGGTATTGCCAGTTATTGATTATCTGGGTGTAGAAATTTTATTAATGCTTCATTCTATATCCAATTGGATATGGGTCAGTCTGAAATAGGTTATATAGAAATTGATTAACTTGGGGGCATCACTGTTCATTATGTGTCTCAGTTCACAATTGTAGATATAGTTTTTCTCATTTTAAAAATTGCAACCAATGCTGAAATTTGTTTCCTTGAGAAATAAAAAAAAACAATATTTTCTCCCACTAGTGGGATAAAAGAGAATGAAATGTTTCAATATTCTGGCTTAAGTCTAGAAGGTAAAACATATTTTTAATATCAAATGTGAATGAACCTCATGGAAAAGATATTTGAAGCTTGATCCCTACCATGAAAAAAGATATATTATTGAATTTCAAGAGTAGGGAAATAGAGTTGTACAATTAGTTATTATGATATAAAACTTGTGTTTTAAATATTTCAGACTCTTCATTTCTTTCCATGTTTGATTTTAAATACTTTCAATCATATATGTATTTATAAATTATGTTTTATAAATAATGTCTTAACATCCATGTAAGCATAAATGCCTGATGGATTGGAGTAAGTAGATTTTTAAAATTAAGATGTTATTTTATGTATTCAGAACATTTATCTCCATGTGTGTGTGTGTGTGTGTGTGTGATTAACTATAAAACATTATATATGCATGAGGAGACTTAGAAATTCCACGAATGAAAATGAAAGCAATCACCTGTAATCTGCTAAATATATCTATCATAGAGGCCCCTGGGTGGCTCATTCAGTTGAGCGTCCGACTTCGGCTCAGGTCATGATCTCGCAGTTTGTGAGTTTGAGTCCCGCGTTGGGCTCTGTGCTGACAGCTCAGAGCCTGGAGCCTGCTTCAAATTCTGTGTCTCCCTCTCTCTCTGCCCCTGCTCTGCTCATGCTCTGTCTTTCCTTCTGTCAAAAATAAGTAAACATTAAAAAAATTATAAAGATATCTATCATATATTATGGTATCTATCATATATTTACACACATGGGTAAAAATATGTTTGTATGTAGTTAGGTATACAAATTAACTTTAAAATACAAAGAGGTTAGGGCACCTGGGTGGCTCAGTCGGTTCAGCACCTGAGTCTTGATTTTGGCATAAGTCATCATCTTATGGCTCATGAGTTCAAACCCCTCAAAGGGCTCTGTGCTGCCAGCACAAGAAAAGAATTTTAAACATTAAAAAAAAAACCACAATGAGGTCATACTTTGTATTTCATTTTGTATTACTTAATCTATTTGAAATCACTGTTTTTCATATATCTTATGTCAAATCTTTGATGCTATTAAATATCTCCTATGATAAAATTTAAAATAGATGTATGTTCCTTCAGTGTACAGTGGAAGGAGAAAAAACAACCAAGAACATTATTTCATGCATTTATTAGAGTGTACCAATCTGAGAAGCTGCAAGATGAATGTTCTGGAGAAATGAGGAGTTTATAGACTTTATAAGACACATTGGTAATGGTCAAAGCTGCATTGGCTGTGGGAGAGGATGTTGGGCTAGTAAGACAATGATCAGCGTGTACCAGCCATTGGTGGTCTATTTGGGTTTAACAAGAGAGGTGGAGAAGAACAATGGGGGAATAAGACCTTGTAAGGATAAGGGAGGGAAATTTGTAGTCCTTGGGGATCTTTCACAATGTATATACCATAATTTACTTAATCAAAACAGTAATCAAGCCACTACTGTGGATATATTTTCCTCATTTAAAAAATTAAAACCAATGTTTAAATGGATTTTCTAGCTAAGCCTTTGTACCTTCTACAGATTGTATTAGGCTTTATTTATAAAAAATAAATATTCATAGGAATGTGACCTGGGTCAAACAGGTATACTATTTTTTAATACATTACGTGCCCCTCCCCTGTTTTTTTGTATGGATTGGTGCTAACAGCCTCTTTTTTGCTTATTATGTTTGCTAAAACTAATTATTTGACAGCCTTTGTTTTTCAAGGATTCCCAAACACTTTTTTTGTGTGTTATTACTAGTGTATGCAGGGTCCTGTGAGGCAGATATATTATACTAGCTGCCCAGGTTTTCCACACCTTCTTATTTTTATGCCGTTTGCTAATGTCCTCTCGTACTGACTCAGCTTGTATATGTGACTTGTATTGGTCAATATTATAGTTCACAAACTTGAGTGAAACAGACTGGAAAAACTCTTGTACATTTTGCTTTGTATTCCCTCCATGTGGTTGCCATGGGAAATAGCTAGGCTAGGCTGTCAAAATAATATGACAGGTGCATATAGAGGAGATTATAATGACACATTTGAGGCCATTCTAGACCCAGTGGCATCCAGCTGACCCACCAGTTGACCAAAGACCCATGAGCCAGCTCTGCTGAGATGAGTCATGCCAGGCCTTTGGCAGAATCACCCAGCTGACCTATAGATTTATAGGCAGAAAGGAACATTTATTAGCATATGCCATGGAAATTTGTGGTTGTTTATTTATGCAGCATTATTATGATAACGGATAAGTGATACACTAGCCAAATTCAAAGCCAACAATGTCACTGTTGCTACATTTTACTAGACATTCTATATTTTTCTTGAAATCCTTATCTCATATTGTATAGACGAGTGTTCTTTCTGTAAGACTAACAGTAATGGATACTCCAGATTTATTTCTATTCTCCCAAAAAACTTCATTCTGGAAATAAATCAAATTCCAGGAAAAGTATTATTAACATTTGATGTTTAAATTTGGATTTCTCTTTTCAAAAATACTAGTAATTCTGCTTTTCATTTTTTCAAATTTATTTTTATTTTATATTTATTTATATTTATTTTATTTTAATGTATTGGTGTTTGTGTTTATTTTGTGTTTATTTAATTTTTACTTGGCGTAGTTAGTGATAATGTTATATATTTCTTTATATATATCACAAATATAATTTGGTAGTTTCAATGCTTGTCTTATTTTTCAAACTCCTCAAATTCATTATCTGAATTCTATATACTTGCGCACTCCCTCATTCTGCGACCTGACTCTTCCGTACAATTCAAATGTTCTACCAAAGAAAGCCAGCTTTCTAATTCTCAAATCCAAAGTGTTCATTTTGGTTGGCTTTCCTCTCTATGTGACTCGACAGAGCTCTCCACTCTCTGGGTGAATTTCTTTTGCTTTTTTATCCCATGACATCATTCTCTCATGTCCTCACTGTCTTACTTCACCTTTACGATGATATCTTTTCTGTTCTCTTCTTCTTTATCTAACCATCACTTATTTTCCTCCAGCATTTTGTCTTGGGTGTTCCACCTGAACTCTGAATGCAATTTCATAGCTTCCTCTGACTTTCCCGCCTATATCCTGACTATTCTTAAATCAAAGTCTCCATCCCAGGGATTGAGTCCGAGCTCTAAACTAATCATTCAAGGGCCAAAATGAAGTTTACACTTCCTTTCGACCTGATCCATTTCTTTATATTTCCTACCTAAGTGAATGGCATCTCTAGCAACTCTCTGACCTAAAAGAGATACTCAGAAGACATTGCAAACTACCCCCTCTCTTTTCATCTCCACATCCGATTAAGGAGCCCTGTGCATCCAAAACGTGCAGTGTATCTTCTATACGTCTCTTCTTTATGAGAGCGTCTACCTTAACTTTGCCCTAATAATTCCCATTTAAAATATTTAAAGAGTTGCCATCTACTTCTCCTCCTACAGTCTTGAAGCTTTTCAAACTAACCTTCAAAATTTGCCAGATTTATCTTTCTAATATACATATTTGAGCATGCAATTCCACACTTAAACTTGATTTTTCTGTGACTGTCAAATATCTAAATTATAACATTCATATTTTTATACTGACATAAAAAATAATCAACTGAAATTTGAGTAACACAACAAACTAAATATGCATATGCATGACCACCTTCTTTCTATTCTCCCACCCAGGGTGTATATACATGAGTGTAATGTGTGTGTGTGTGAGAGAGAGAGAGAGAGAGAGAGAGACAGAAACAGAGAAACAGAGAGACAGAGAGACAGAGAGAGACAGAGACAAAGAGAAAGAGATAGTTAGAGAAAGTCTTAACAATGCTAGAAAACCCGAAAGTCTCCTATACGAAAGTATGTGGGATTTCTGGAAGATGAATGAAAGATGACATCAGATACATAGAATAAAAATTCCAGTAGAATTTTTCAAATCTGCAGGAGAATGCTGCAAAGCATTAAAGATGATTATAGGACAACTCTGTTTCTGGTGGAGTAAACTTCAGGTGCAAAGGGATTCAGAAGCAAACACAAGAGGAATTAATTGAAGCATTGCCTTAAGAGAAGCTGCATCAATCTGATTCCAATGTTTATGCTTTTAATAAAAAAGATATTTCTGGAAGTAACAAGGCAATACAATGCTACTTTTAAAATAGAATCTCCACTTACTATTAAAAACTACAGTATGGATCAGTTGAAGCTCATGCTAGAAATAAAATAGAACACTGCAGCTATATATAAATATATCCTCCTAATATATAAGCCAAGTGTAGTTTATCCTCATTGCTAAACTCTGATGAAATTGTGCAGTTGATCTAATCTTGTAATTGGTTGCAAAGTTGAAATAACTGGATCTGATATTCTGAAGACCAGTTTACTTTGGCTATTTAACACTGAGGTTGACCTCTGCAGATATTAACTGAACACATAAACTTGGCAAAAAGGCAAACTTTCATTTAAGAAATAGGAAAAAATACCCTCACATAAGCAAGTAGATAATGAGTAGACATTTGAAATATTTTTTGCACATTGGTAATTACCCTTCTCCCCGATGAAATGATCCTGTCCTGTAATGTATAAAATATTTGAGTGTCTGCTAAGCTTTTGCCAGTACTTTATTCATTAATTTTCTACATTTTATAACACCCCACTCTGGTGTATGAGACACACACACACACACACACACACACACACACACACACAAATACACACATTGACTAACCTAACCAGAATCATTTTCTTTTTTTTAAATTGTTTTTAAATATTTATTTTTGAGAGAGACAGAGCATGAGCAGGGGAGGGGCAGAGAGAGAGGGAGACATAGAATCCGAAGCAGGCTCCAGGCTCTGAGCGTCAGCACAGAGCCTGATGTGGGGTTTGAACTCATGGACCATGAGATCATGAACTGAGCCAAAGTCTGGCGCTTATCTGGGCACCCAAGTGCCCGGAGAATCATTTTCTGTTTCTTGTAACCAAGTATATTAGTATCCTGATCTCAGAAAAAAACTTTTCACCTACATGAAAGTAATGATGGGTCAAATAGAATGACTTATTCCTGGAGGCAAAATCTTAAAATTGAATGAAATATTTAATTTAACTATTATTTGTTAAAAATTAAATAGTACTATATTTCTGATATAGTACGCAGCATTGATCTGTTCTTTTTGATATAGCAATATCATTCAAACTAGTTACTTGACAAAATATAAGATTTAAAAAGTAAGAGTGTGTACTATGTATGTACTTTGTGGTATCTTAGGGACTATTTCTCTCCTGCTTCTGAATCTGTTGAACTAATTCAAAAGAAGCTCTTTTGATGAGCTCTGTGGGATATGGAGCAAATAGGACACTGTAGCTGTTGTTTTTTACCCCAGGTAAACATTGTTTTTCCATCAGCTGAAAACTATCTTAAGAATAGTTGAAGAACATGCTCAACATGAAGGCCTCCCATCCTAGTGAGATTTTCTCATTACTATGCCAGTTTGACTCAGCGTAAATGGAAAAAAAATATCTTACTTCTGTCTCTATAGCCAATGCATGTAATTAGGGTGGTATGGAAGTGTTTAATTGTGAATGTCAAAACACAACAGGAATCCTGCAGAACCAAATTTCATCCTAAGCGAATCTATCCCTACAAGGTGTAACAAAATGTGGAAATTTCATGCTCTGGCCAAAACAAAAGTTTTGGAACATGATTTCCACTCTTGAAATTTAACCAATTTTTTACATAATCAAGCCTAATGTGAAAGAAAATAAATGTGGGCTGTTTTATTTAGAGGCATAAAAGGTTAAATGCTGCTCAAGTTGAATCCAATTATTAAGTTTTTCCTGGATATTTATACTAGTAAACTTAATGTAAATTCACATTCCTGTAGGTTTATAATCTTAGGAAAACAGAGAAACAGATATCCTATATACTAAATAATGTAATTACTTAGCATAACAGATCTTTTAAAGAGTGTACATGTCTAGCTATCTTGAAATAAAATTCAAAAATCAGGAAGATTTTATTTTTGTCATTTTAATATGTGGAAGAAATTTTCACTTAAAAGTGATATATTTATGGGGTGCCTGGGTGGCTCAGTCGGTTAAGCATCCCACTTTTGGTTTTGGCTCCAGTCATGATCTCACGGTTCCATGGGTTCGAGCCCCATGTTGGGCTCTGTGCTGGCAGCATGGATCCTGCTTGGGATTCTCTCTCTCTCCCTCTCTCTCTCTGCCCTTCCCCCCACTCACACTGTCTTTGTCTCTCTCAAAATAAATAAATAAACTTTAAAAAAGTGATATATGTGAAGAGGAAACAAAAAATACTTTTACCATGGCAGAATATAAACATTTACTCCATCTGTGTATGAATGACTTTTAGTTCTATACTCTTGTTTGCTGGATGTTTCATAATTAAAATTAAAATATGATGTTTAATATATAATACAACACATTATGATAAATATATACAAGCTTCAAACTCTTATTATTACTTTTAATATTGTTATTACTCTTTGATTCACATTAATAAATATAAATGTGTGTTAGAAAATGTAATTTAGTAATGCAATTTCTGAATTGGAGGAACAAGCAAAAAATTTTAAATACTACTAATAATATAAGATTCAAGGAAATCATTTTTTAAAAGAAATTGAGCTATAAATGGGGCACCTGGGTGGCTCAGTCGGTTAGGTGTCCAACTTCAGCTCAGGTTATGATCTTGCGGTTAGTGAATTTGAGTCCCGCAATGGGCTCTGTGCTGAGAGTTCAGAGCTGGATCCTGCTTCAGACTCTGTGTCTCCCTCTCTCTGTCTGCTCCTCCTCACTCGCAGTCTGTCTGTCTGTCTCTCTCTCAAAAATAAGTGAACATTAAGAAAATTTAAAAAAGAGTAAAATATTGAGGTATAATTGAAATATAACATTATATTGGCTTCAGGTGTATGACATAATGATCTGATATTTGCATATTGCAATATATGCAAAGTAATCGCCACAATAGGTCTAGTTAGCATCTGTCACCATACATAGTTATAATTTTTCTCTTGTGATGAGATCTTTTAAGAACTCGTATTTAACTTGTAATTTTGCTGCTGAAAGATATATTGAAGATACAGAAAAAATGTTTCATACAGAATGAAGGCTAAGAGACATGTTTTCAGGAATTTTCGTGCTAAGAGTTAGATATGTAAAATACATAAAGATTAAATTGCTGAATACTAAGAAGTATAGCCATTAACTGTTATAGGATACAACACACCTATTTCAAAAGATGGGTCTGGGCCTTTACTCACAAAACTATAGTCTATTGTGGATTCTTCAGTCAGTAATGTGATACCCCCCTCAGTGAGTCTTTATAAAGCCATCATTTACTAATTAGTCCACCTATAAAATAATTACGTACAGCAGGGGGTTGTTAGTTCCCCATTTTACAGATGAGGAAGCAAAGGTAAGAAAGGTTAAGATAACATGCCACAGGCCCCAGTTAATGATGGTCCATTATACTTACTACTGTTGTTCTCTGGACCTTGAAGCACTAGATTGAATAGTTAAACCTCTTAATTTTACCATGCAGTTGGTAAAGGAAAGGTACAATTATCCTTAGTTTACCTTTATGGACAATGAACTGCTTTCTCATAAATGGTTTGCCCAAGGTATTTGGCAGAGTTTAGAATTAGGCTCAACTTTTTCTTTCACAAAAGTTATTTTTTGTCTTGTATCAGCATAATACAGTTTTTGCTAAACAAGGTCTTAGAATTTAGAGGCAAATAAAAACATTTTTGATATCCTGTTCTGATATTCAACCATTACAAAACACTTTCTTCCAGCATTTTCAAAGAACATCACTTTTTTAAACAGTGTCACCTCAAACTGTCACAACTTGCAAGAAATATATAACCAGATGTCTTAGTCTCCATGAGCTGCTGTAACAGAATACCACAATCTCGGTGGCTTCTAACAACAAAAAGTTATTCCTTGTAGTTCTTTGGGCTGTGAAGTCCAAATCTAGGTGCTGGAGAGCCTACTACCTGGTTCACAGACAGCTGCCTTCTTCCCTTGTGTCCTCAAACGTTGGAAGAGAGAGGGATCTCTCTGGAAGTGTTTTTCAAAGTTTTCACTAATTTCATTCATGATGGCCTCATCTTCATGACCTGATCACCTTCCAAAGCTCCTACCTTCTAACACCTTCATTGGGGATTAGGTTTTACTATATGAATTTTGGGTGGGGCAACACATATTACCAGAGACAGAGTATTGGCTTAAATATTTGAGAAATGCTATGAGCAGCCTGTATGAAGCATTTACGTATAACACTGATGTTGATTATACATCTTAACTCTACTACTGATTGCCCATGATGAAAATTTATTATATATTAATCAAAATATTTTTAAAATATACACAATGGCTATGAGTAGCCACATGAATATCTCTTCTTAGTCATTAACTCTAATTTTTAGTTCTATGTCTTTGGGCATTGTTGAGAGAAGTTATTCACTAAATGTAGAGAATATATAAATGCTTTAGGAATGGCAATTGATTTCTACTTAAAGAACATTAAAGAAAAAGACTTTTCATAGGTTAACTAAAATATCAAAACGACAAAAAAATCATACATTTTTAGAGCTAGAATAAATCAAGACTTCTTTTTCATTCCTCTTTTTAAAATTAGAATATTGAAAATTTGAAAAATGATGTGTTCAAGATTGCACAATTAGAGCTAGAAACATATAGGATTTCCAATCTTCCAATTCAGTACCTTTTCAGGTCAAATAAAAGTAAAGCCTAATGAATACAATACCCAGACAAATTGAATGATGATTTGTCTAATAAGGCGTATATATTAACCAGCTTGCTCTGAACTGAAGCAAGTTTTAAATCCATCACAAAGCAGTAAAAAGTTTCCCAACTCTCAAAGAGTGATGTTAATATAATCAGAACCAAATACGTAAATACCTTTCCATTGGCCTTCTTTTTAAAATATCCTTACTATTTTTTATCATTTTTTCATTTTTAAAAATTTTTATCACCCAGCGCTCATCACAAGTGCACTCCTTAATCCCCATCACTATCTTTCACTCATATACCCATTCACCTCCCTTCTGCTAACAATCAGTTTGTTCTCTGTGGTTAAGAATCTGTTTCTTGCTTTGTCTCTCCTCTTTCTTTCTTTTTTCCTTCTGCTTGTTTGTTTTGTTTATTAAGTTCCATATATGAGTGAAATCCTATGGTGTTTGTCTTTCTCTTACTGACTTATTTCACTCAACATTTTACTCTCTAGCTCTAAGCATGTCATTGCAAACATCAAGATTTCATTTTTCATAGAATAATATTCCTTGTGTGTGTGTGTGTGTGTGTGTGTGTGTGTGTGTGTGTGTGTATATATATATATATATCACTTCTTTTTTTATCCATTCATCATTCAGTGGACACATAGTCTGTTTCCATAATTTGGTTATTGTAGATAATGTAGGCCATGAAGGTATTATAAATGTATCTATTGTAGATAATTCTGATATAAACCTCAGGGTGCATATATCCCCTCGAATTAGTATTTTTGTATTCTTTGGGTTAATATCTAGTAGTGCAATTGCTGGATTGTTTGTTGTAGCTCTGTGAAAAATGTTATTGGTATTTTTATATGGATTGTATTAAATGTGTAGATTGCTTTGGGTAGTGTAGACAATTTAATGATATTTGTGCTTCTCATCCATGAATGGAAAGTCTTTCCATTTCTTTGTGTCATCCTCAATTTCTTTTGTAAGTATTTTATAGTTTTCAGAGTACAGGTATTTCACCTTTGGGGTTATATTTATTCCTAAGTATCTTATTATTTTTTATTCAGTTGTAAATAGATTATTTTCTTAATTTCTCTCTCTGCTGCTTCATTATTTGGTGTATAGAAATACAACAGATTTCTGTAGATTGATTTTACTACTAAATTCATTTATCAGTTCTATCAGATTTTTGGTGGAGTCTTTTGGATGTGTATATATAAAATCATGTAATTAACAAATAATGAAAGTTTTACTTCTTCCTTACTAATTTGGATGCCTTTTATTTCTTTTTGTTGTCTGATTGCTGCAACAAGGACTTCCAGTACTGCATTGAGTAAAAGTGGTGAGATTGGCCATCTTTGTCTCCAGCCTTAGGGGAAAGGATCTCAGTTTTTCTCCATTGAAGATAATGTTAACCTTAGGTTTTTCATAGTTGTCCTTTCTTATGTTGAGGTATGTTCCTTCTAAACCTATTTTGTTAAGGGTTTTTACTGTGAATGGATATTGTACTTTGTCACATGCTTTTTCTGCTTCATTTGCAATGATCATATGATTATTATCCTTACCCGTAGTGATGTGCTGTATCACGTTGATTAATTTGTGAATATTACATTACCCTTCCAATCCTGGAATAAATTGTACTTCATCGTGGTGAATGATTTTTTTTTAACGTACTGTTGGATTCGTTTCACTAATATTTTGTTGAGGACTTTTACATCACGTTTATCAGTGATAATGGCCTATAGTTCTCTTTTTGTGCGGTGTCTTCATCTGGTTTTGGTATTAGGATAACGCTGGCCTCATAGAATGAATTTGGAACTTTTCCTTCCTTTCTATTTTTTTTGGAATAGTTTGAGAAGAATAGGAATTAACTCTTCTTTAAATGTTTGGTAGAATTCCCCTGAGAAGCCATCTGTCCTGGAATATTTTTTTGGCTGGGATTTTTTTTTATTACTGATTCAATTTCTTGGCTGACAATTGGTCTGCTCAAATGTTCTATTTTCAAATATCCTTATATTCTGCATTTGAAATCTTACATTCAGTAGTTAAGTAACATCACACATACTCAAAATTTTGAATTGAGTTTTGACTTTCTCCTTACTGTGGTAGCTCATGGTGCCAAGGTCAACTACCAAGTCCTCTTAGTTCTGTCTCCAAAATATGTCTCAAAATGCTTGTCAATCTCTTGGTCATCCCTAGGGTCATTTTTTGAGGGAGTATTCTATTACTTTTTATGCTGGTTAATGCAAATAAATTTAATCTAGACTTTTCCTGTATCCTCCCTACAGTCTACAATTTTTATATTGCCCCAAAAGTGATCTTCTAAGTACAATAATGTTAACCTCCATTAATATATTTCATAGTGGCCTATTAATAATGGAATTAATAACTTCTCTTCCTCAAACATGCCAACTAGGTCCCTGCTTAAGGACCTCTTGTATTTGCTCTTCTCCTCCCTAGAATATTCTTTGCACCATATGTTCTTATGAATGGCTCCTTCTCATTTTTAAGGTCTTTCTAAGCAATACTGTTCCGATTGCCCTATCCCATGACTGATTCAATCTTTATAGCACTCAGTATCTGAGATAATCCTTTTTTTTTAATTTGCTTATTGTTCATATGTCCAAACTAGCATGCAAACCTCACAAGAGTAAATATCTATCTTGATCATTGCTTGATTCATAAAGCCTTCAACAGCAATTTGGATCTCAAAAAAAAAAGTTTTAAATAAGTACCAGAAATAGTGGATTTATGCTCAAGAAACTCATTATTTGATAATTACTTATTTTTTTCAGATATATCAACCATTTCTCCTTTATATGTACTTCAAGGGCCTTCCGTTCCAACTAATTATGATTCCAGCCTGTGCCAAGCCTCATGTAAGATTATTTCATAATCCAGAGGCTTGCAAATATCACTGACTTGTAGATTTGTGCGTTATTGAGTCCATTTATTAAAATGGCCTCTATCCGTGCTCCTCAGTACTGAATCCCCCTAAGATTCTGATTCAGAAGCATTTAGATCTCTATATGAAATTCCCAAGTGACAAAAATGTACTGTCTAGTTTGGGAGCCAGCTCCTTACCTGTTCCTTCTTTATCAGAACAAAATAATTAATCCCTTTATTCCAGATTTGGATGTTATATCTTTGCTGAAATATTTCACATTCATATCCTTAAGTAATTCCTCCCAATCTAAGGCCATACAACCCTCAGTTTATCTCTTTGATGGTTCTAATAAACTCTTTTTACTGTGATGATTAAATATATAATACATGTACAGTGATTAGAACATTTTTTTAGCATTTGGCCACACATTTATTTGGTGCATCTCTACTTTATATGTATTTACAAATTTAAAATCCAATTTTCATTTTTTCTGTTATAGTCTTCATAACTGATGCATACACATACATATGTGATGCATGATATGATGGAAAACAAACACAAATGTATATACACAGAAACATATTACAGGAACATGTTAAAAATGAAACCATTCCACGCAAAGATCATTACATAAAAAGACAAAACTCAAATTAAACAAATCTTGGAACAATTCTCGATATATAGTAAGTCTCTGTTAACCACTATATATTATGATTATTATCACAGCTATATTTCTTGTTTTACCTCTCACTTCCTTCCACGAAAGCCATCTGCTACCCACATACACTCTTATGCATTTATACTAGATAGCATTTCTTGAAGGACAAAGTTTTTTCGTTTGTTGGTTAATTTTATTTAAATCAGTATTTCCTGCAGGTCATAGTATGATACCTTTCACTAAAAAGAATATTATTGAATATGCGATATAGAAAAAATAAGAAGAAACAGGAAAGGATGGAAATAAGAATAAAAAGATGGAAGATAAAAGAATGGAAGGAGAAAGGAATAGAATGGGAAAAAGAAGGAAAGAATTTTTAAAAAAGGAAGGCTTAAATGATTGTTGAGTAACAATGACCATTTCCTTACAGAGCTGGACATGGAATATACATTATTTTTATATAAATTTAAAATACATTCTCTCTTATTTATAAGCCTCTATGAAAACAGATGGGGAATATTTGGGGCTGGTCTCATGATGTGTTTAAGAGTGAGCATAATTCACCAATTCCCGGCTACTGTTCCAGTGTCACTATTTCTGTTCATATATGCCACTCTTTTTGGGGATCTCCATTAGGTAGCTGAGAGTGGGCTAGTGTAGATAATCTATTGTACTTTAGCTTCTATACATGATACAAATTGAAATAATACAATGAGTACTTTAGTACTGTAGCTCACTGTCTCTGAGTGACAATATTAATAAGAGTCTGAGACAGCAACAAAAAATGAAGTAAGTGCTTGGAACATGTGTAATGTATGGAATGACACAGATAATAAGTCGGGCACCACTCAAGAGTTTGAAAGGTCTAAATGTAAAAATAAAGGCAGAGATATAAATTTACTGACTTCATCTCTTGCACCGCTCAAAATGCCTGACAGAAGACACCAGTAAGCTGAGAATGACAACGACACAAAATGGTAACCATGCCAGTCATGCCGAATAGGTCATATCAAGTTTCAGATAGGTAAGGACAATGCTTGCCAGTATATAAAGTGACATGCATGCACAATTGACAGGCGGATGCTACAAATACAAGGGAGAGAAGGAGTAAACAAGGAAATAGTTCCTCGGAGGCTCATTTGTATTCCTCCAGGACACTGTTTAGGATAAATTATTTCTTTTTTGACACTAAACCAGTAGATGTGGATGATCCAATGCAGTCACTTAATAGTACACAATTTCACATAAGGGATTTGCTAAATTTTATTTTTTTGCAAATAAAAAATGAAAAAGATCAAACATTAATTGTGTGTTTCCTCTGTGTCAAGCCCTAGACTTGCTGATGAATGTGTAAATAAATAAATAAATAGATGCAGTGTCTTTGAGTTCAGAGAGTTGGAACTAAAAGGGAAATTAAGAAACTGAAAAGTAAATCAAGAATGAAGTTAGTTAAAACAAAAGTATATTAAATATACTGTGCCTGCACAGAAGGGAGACTAACATCTTTGACATAGGGTCAATTCCGACACTATTTTCTGAGGAAAATGACATATGTCTCTCACTGTCAAGAGCTGTGCACCCATAAACAACTAACTCTTACCTAATTACTTAAACATTGTGTCAGCAAAATTGACAACACTCCATGGAAACCTGGAAGAGAATGCTTGCCTGAGTTTTAGGAGGGTAATATTTTATCTAAACTTGAAAGATGTCTCAGTTTATGATGTGGAAAAGTGGGTGAAGCATCTCAGAGGCAGGAGGTAATGGTGTCAGAGGCCCACATATAGAGCTTATTTAAGAAACAACCAATAGTTAGATTCAGTCAAAGATATTTGCAGATGGGATGACTGATGGTGTGAGATGCTACAGGATCGATTTGGGAAGTAAGTTGAGCAAGATACTGATGGATTTGTTGGCCATGCTGAGCAAATGGGAGTTAACACTGTAGGGTTTGGGGGTAAAGATCAAAGATAATGAAGTGGGACAACTGCATTTTTACAACGTATTTTACACTTTAATCATAAATTAAAGGGGAAAACCAATTAGGAGGGTATTATACTATGCCATGGTAAAAAACTGAGAGCAAGCCATATAGCAAACATATATGTGTGTGTGTGTGTGTGTGTGTGTGTGTGTGTGTGTACACATATGTGTACATACATAATTAGTATTTGGAATATATATAATTAGTATATATATGTGTATAAGTAGTATGTATATGTATATAATTAATATCTTGTTATAGGTTCCAAATATTCTTTTTAAGTTTTATTTACCTTAAGTAATTTAACACCTTAGAAGGTCTATATAATTTCTTCCTCTTTCTATAATGCAGAAAGTGAGGTCTAAGCTTTGGTGACTAATATATGATGAGCACAGGATTTAATTGATACTGCTTTTGACAAAGATTTTTTTTCCTGCTCACAGGAGATAATCCTAGATGAGAATATGCAAAGAAGAAAGGGATAGTGGCAAGTGTATTAAATACAGTATTTAGGGTTGGGTGCACACATTCATTTTTCAGACCACTAGGGCACCATTTAGTGTGATGCAGTAAATTAGAAAAACTCAACTTAATACCAAGGAGTGTCATAGATACTGGAAATTATGAATCTCCAAAGGATCATAAAACCCTGAGCTAGAGAAAATGTTAAAATGTAATATAGTCTGTTCTCAACTTCTACTAAGATTGACTGAACATAAAATTCCTCTAAGAGATGGGTTCAGTCCACATGTGCTGTAAACCTAAGGCTCTGAGCTCTGAAAGAATTCTGAAAGCATGGAAAAGGATTCAGTGACAAGGTGGCCTGATCCCTCATCCTGAGAAGATCACTAGGAAGCAGGCTGACTATAGGGTAATGTATTTAACATATTTTGCAGTTGTGAAATGCAATCAGATGCTCAAATTTTTTTCAGTCTCACCTTCCTTCTTCATTACCTCTTTTTTGTTTAATTAAAAACATTAATTGTTTAATTTTCTTCTAAGAGTAACAGACTATTCCCCTGCTTTTCTCATTCATCCATAAACATATCTTTAAGAAAAAACTAAACCATGGTCTAGAGCTAAATCAAGGGCTTTTATGTGGAATGTTTACAATAAACCACTCTTAGCATGATCACAATTATTGTAAGAAGAAAGCGGTGTAGGATAGCAGAGAGAGATAAAACTCCATTTGGGTGCCACCTCTATCACTTCTCTGAAACTCACCACTCATAATCCCCAATAATATGCAGGAAAACACTCCTGTCTTCTTACAAACTTGCATTAAGTGTCAAATGAAACAATTCTATAAAAGAACTTTGGGAACTGAACAGTACCGTGACACACAAAGAGACTTTGTTCAAGGAGCAGCCCATCATTATGTAATGACCACTGCTCACTTAGTCTCCCCATGGGGGTATGGCATATTCTTGCCTGAAGTTGTCACCTGGATTCAGAATGTGTTGGTTATTGATGCACAAATAAATATTGTGCATATGATTTAAAATGCTAAAAGAACGGATTGGTTAGTAGAACATTACTGAATCCATTCCATTAATATTAGCAAATGTACTGGAAATCTAATATGAAAATATGCCATAAATTAAAATCCCTATTTAGTAATATATCAATACAATTTTTTGAAGTTCAATAATAAGCAAACTTAAGCTCTTATAAAAGAATCAGAATGGTGGTTACTTCTGAAAGATATAAACTGGAAAAATTAACAATAAAGCTTCTGGGATAAAGGAAACGTTTTCTATCTTGAACTGGGAAGTGGTCTGACTGGTATATACAAAGGTAAAAATTCATTGAGAAATACCTTTAAAGTATGTGAATTTTACTGCATGTAAATTATATGCCAATAACACCTTTGTCCAGGTTCTATTCTTACCACATACTTCTTACACTACATTACAATGACTTAGAGATCTTTTTCTGTGTCCCATTCTAGTGGGCCTCCTGATGGTGACGATCACGTAGGAGAACTGAGTGTTTCTTTGGAAAAAATAATGACTTTTGTCAGTGTTCAGTATCTGAGCACAGCGCCTTTAAGTTCATTCTTATTTCAAGAACTACTACATCCATGTTGCTGCCAAACATGAATGTACCTTAGTGCTACTTGAGGAAGTCAGTTCTGCTCCAGTGAACTTGTAGAAAGGGATTGCTAAAACTACTTCTGGCCACTTTTGATTTGCAAATTGTCTCTATCTCTGCTTTGAGTTGTGAGAGTAACAGCCATCACTGCATTAAATTTTATGCATCCGTAAGATGCTCTCAGAATAGTTGTGCTCTTCTGAGCTCTACTGTCTAGCACAGTGTTGGTATAAAATATATACAATTAATATTTGATAAATGAAAGTCCGGAAAGATGATTTACTTGCTATATCTCCATATAATTGTGCTACCTTCTTGTTTATTTACATCTGGCAGCTAAGGCATCTGTAGACACATATTATCACTTTTGTTGAAGTTACGTTTTTCAATAAAACATGATCCTGAATTTATGTCACTCAAAAATACACAGGGATTTTCTTAACAGAAATTCTTCCCAGGGCTCTTTTTTTCCAATCCTGGCCCAAAGCAAAAGGGAAAAATTAGAGTGATTATATTTTCACTGACTTTGTTCATAACAATGAGAACAATTTTCCTGCAATGTCTGGGATGAAACACTACTTAATCTAAAATAAGTTAGGCGATGAGTTGTTAGTTAACATCCTCCATTAAAAATAACATGTTTTCTATACATTCCAAGTGATAAGTGATGTCAACACATTTTAAAACATTAAAACGGAAATAAAATTCATAACCAAGAAAGCAGAAATGATTCCATCTCTCCTGTTTTAAGTTACAGTAGTGCTAATGTCTTTAACTGTAATGAGAATTTCCCCTCTCATGCCTTTAGTTATAATAATGATAATTATTTGATTCTCAAAGTTATACAGGGGTGAATTAATTAATATTTGTAAAGCATGTTGAATATAAGAAATCAAATTAAATAGCAAGCAAAGTTGAAAACTTCACTTTCTGTTACTGGCTACAGGTAACATCTCTACAATGTGGCATTGTCTATACAGCAAAGTTTTTATATCCACATGCTCTCTCCTCAACTCTTTCTCATTTTACATTTAGGAAAACAACTAGAAAAAATTAAAAAGACAGGAGAAGCAGAGTTTATACAAACTGGTTCTAAATTTAAGCAAGAAGTAGTAAGACTGTAAAAGCACAGCAAGTGGTGAAAATCTCTTAGATTTCTAGTAGTATAATATTCTTATTGGCTCTGGAACTTGTAATTTACATTTTCATTCATTCATTTTTCCTTCAAGGAGGAAAGGATTTAGAAGGGGATGACAGACAAGTTAACAGATAATTACCAGACATTGTGATAAGTGCTTTCATGGAGAGAAGCAATTTGAAGTGCTATTTAGTTTAGCAAATTGCTCTCATACATATCTTACCATCTGATGCTCAAGGTAACATTCTGAGTAGGTAGAGTACATATTACCCATAGCGTCCCCATTTTACAGTTGAAAGAAGCTGAGATTCAATGAGTTTAAATTAATTTTCCTGGAATCATACAATAAAAAATATTGCAATTGGGATTTAAACCAGATCTGACTTCTCATGTTGTGGTGTATCCAGTGGATAGATCTATACTGGTTAATACTCCTTAACCAGTATAATCTTGGGCTTTAAATATCCATTAGAGTGTCTCATAACTCTGAGTACAAAGATTATTTTGTGGGAAGAATAGTAATCTAGGTAGAAAACGTAGTCTTAAAAAAAGGAAGTTATAATAACAATAATAGTATAATGGGTAGAAAAGAATTGGCAAGACTGTTCTCCTGGGATCTAGTTAATACTACAAAGATCTTGATTCAATACCATTATCAAACAAAGTGTGTAAGACATAGCCATGTGTTTATGGAAGCTTTTAAAGCATATAGGAAACAGAGTGGAGAAATGATATATTTAATTCATGTAGGACAAGAATATTAAAGTAAATATTACAGCCAAAATTAATTGAACAAAGTATCTGTTTATAGAAAAAAAAACTTTGAGGTGCTACTGAAGACGAATTTGGGATCTATTATAGAAAAATCCATAAAGCTTTCAAACAAATACATAGCTGAAGTAAAAGTAAAAAGAGATGCTACATTTTATTGGCAGAAAATAGAACACAAATTCTAGAAAGACCATTGTTTCACTGATTAGAAATCTTCTAAATATGGCACAGAAGGTATCTCAATACTATAAATCTCATTACTCTTCTTTTTCCTCCTTAATAACTTTCAGGCTAAAATACCTTTGAAGGAGATGCATAAAGTTTAGGGATGAAGTCTCCCCTTTTTTCGTTAGATATTAATGTGTGTATACAACTTTTTGGGACTTAAGATATTTTTATTTTATGAAAGTCCAGATGATTAAATGAGTTTGGAAACTTTCTGTTGCATCTTGGGGTGATTATGCAGAATATTAACCTCAATGGTGAGAGATTTAATTGTTAGAAATGCGTGTTATCCATGATCTAAATTAAGGTTCTTATTAACAAGAGGATTTTAAAGGAAAATTCAGAATGGAACGCTGTATTAAATCATGGAAAAACCTAATACTTGTTGGTGTTTTCTCTGGGGCAGGCACTGTGCCAGGCTCTTTACTTATCTCATTTAATTCTCCCACAATAGCTGTGAAACAGGACACTAGTTAGGGTTCTTAGTAGACAGCAACAGAGTTGGACACTGGCTAATTTAACAGAAACCGAATTTATTATGAGAACATAGGGTGTCATATAGTCCCTGGGAAGTTCAAAGAACAAGGCTCACAAAACATGCATAACCAAAGGGGACTGGGCAGGCAGACATGGCCACATTCTTAATACAAAGTAAGTCTGGAAGAATGAGGAGACCCAGAGCTCAGACCACTGCATTACCAGCAGGGAGCACTGGGCTCATTCATGGCTTTGTTGCCATTTTGACTCTGCAAACTTAATTTGTTTGTCAGTGGCCTGAGGGAACTTTTGAGAGGGGTTGATATATGAAAATGAAGTCATCAGTAAAGGTGCAGGTTTACTTACAAGAATGCAAATAAAAACTGGCCTTAAGCCTGAAATCACACTTCATATAGTCCAAATACTAACCTGTGGCCATTTTGTTAGGAGATCACAAGTAAAAGTAACATAACTTTACATCTAAAAAATACTAATATGCCTAAATGGCCGAGTTGGAATGATTGAAAGAAGGAAGATGTTTAAATATGATGAACATTTGAAAAGAATATGTGGCTTGTTAAAATGCAAAATGTATGTATCTTCATAAAATTGTTCATCATGTTGTTCCTGTATTTACAAAACCACCTCTTTAGCATATATCTATAGCTGTGAAGCAACTTAAATGTAAAATGCAATGATGCAGTTTTCACTTCAATACATATTATACGTGATAGAATATATATTTAATATATAAGATAAACTATATAGGTATATTTTATATATTTGATATATTTTGGTAAAATATATTCCACATGGGCTATGGCAAATCTCAATAACTTAAGGCTTATATTTTGATTGTTTTGCATCATTCCCTTGCTTTAAGGATGTCTTATTTGGTAGAAAATGTACCTGTGTCTAGTTTAGACACAGGGAAGAAGCATAAGTAGAGGACAATTGCATCCCCAAATGCTTTGAAATGACAGTAAAAATTGTGTCAGTGCTACCTAGAGCATCATTTCAGAACCAGAGTTTGCAAAATACAACAAAAAATATTAGAGCTTTTCCAGAAACCAAGAAAACTCAGTTTTCCCTTCATTTTCCAGCCTGGGCTCGCTAGGTATTATACTTTGGTATTCAAGAAAAGAGTGATAATGGAAGCTATACAATTTGCTGATACTTGTGTTACTCATTTAAGAAATCAGTTGCTGAAAAACTAAGCTATTTAATTTTCTCCAACCCAGTGGGTGTATATATTGCTGGCAGAGAGGGTACACATGTGCTAAGAAGCCCTTGCAAAGAACATAGACTAGATTCATGCAAAACTGTGTGTGATATTTTTCCTCTATCCCTAATTAGCTGAAAAAACTTTAAGTTTTAGTGCCCAATGGTAATAAGGGGGAAATTGAAGGCAATGCATGCAGCAGATATAGTAGCAAATGAGATATGCTTGTAAAGTCCTCAGGCAATGCCAGTTATATGAAAGCACAAGTATCAACTCTTTTAACGTGTTCAACTCTTTCTCAGTCTGTGCTAAAGGTAATCTGTTGGAGTTTTAACTGTTAAATTTGTGGAGTGAGCATGTGGGTCTGGTTAATTTGCCTTGTCATTTAAGGGAAAGAGAGTATTTGAAAGAGGTTATAAATAATAGGGAGAGAAAAGGAAGGAATGCCTACCATTCTGCTATTCTGTTGAGTGGCCGGTATAGGATCCCCTTTCCAAGCCGGTACTGAGGGGTAAGAGTGGACTATTGAAAAAGCAGTAAACAGAAATAGCACTGGAGTGAAGGATGTCCAGTTTCTCAAAAATGTCCAAACTGATGATTATAGATTTTAGCCAAGGAACATGCTGTAAGAGGAAAATGAGGTTAGTATGAATGTTCAGAATATTTTTTTGCCTTTTTGAACTGCTATCAATTAATCATTCTTGGCTGCAAAAATATCTCTTTTAGAAAGATGTTGCTAGTAGCTCCAGGAACTTTTCTTTTCCTTCAATATCATAGCTACTCATCTTGTAGCTAAATATTCGTTGCGTTTACTGAAATGCGTTGCGTTGCGTTGTTCATTAAAATTGAAGAACAATGATTAAAGTTGGATGAAGAATATATTCCATATATTCATGATATAACTTCTTATACTCAGGGATACTAATGCTAATTACAGTCTAATACTGTTACTCTTGAGTAAAGGGTAAACTATGTCAGTGAGAGTAATAGAGGGAGATGTACCTCCAGATGTATTAATGGCCTCCTAAAATCCTCTCTTCCATAAAATCAAAAAGAACACTTGAAAGTTTTAAAAAAATCAACGTTTTTAGAAATCTGGAACTTAACCAATGGCCTGAAAAACTTGGAGTACAGTTTATTTGAGAAAACACCTGATTCTCAGTAAGAACAGCGAGCTTTGTGATATTTAGCTCTTGAAAATCAGCAGCTCTGCAATCACAGTGAACACCAGCAGCTAGCGGACCCTGGAGGGGCCAGATGGGTCTGGAGCAACAAAAAATGCCCCATTCCTGGAAAACTGTCATGATTTGACCTTTCGGGCAACTCTCATGAAAAACCTTATTCACAGGGCTTGTCTTTATTTTGCCTGACTGAAATCTTGCTCAGTGAGGAAAGACCTTTCCCCAAAGCTTTTCATTTAACAATGGCTGCCTGTGGCAGTGATACCAGTTGGAGCAAACAAGACGATTGCCAGAACGCTACACAGGAAAATCTGCAGAGAAAAATGTCCATATGGGCCTCGCGAAGCTCCAGCATATTTATGGAGATCTGGAAGGCCATGCACATGTGCAGGGTTGTGTGCATGACCAAGAAAGACCTTAGAAGTAAATACCTTACTTCTGACTGACAGTGAGGCTAAGCTGCCAGAGCGATGAAGGCATGCCTCCACGTGCACACAGCATTTCTCAACGAAAGGTAGGAGACTTTCAAAGCAATTAAGGAAATCTAATCATTAAGTGACCACTAAGCTAACTGAGAAGAGACTTCAGTGGTCACACACCATATAAAATACTGATTTTGTAGTATTAGTTCCACAAAGTCACTAAATCAGCAACAAGTAATCCAAGGGGGCTGGCAGGGCAAATTTTATATCCAGAATTTTCACATTATATTATTTTAAATATCCAGTTTTCCACTCAAAATATCAAGACGCAAAAATAAACAGGATAATGTGGCCATCCATAGAAAACAAAAACAGTGAATAGAAACAATTCCTGAAGTTGGGTAGTACTCTGAAGCAAGCTAAATCTAAAGAAATCTCTGCCAGAGTCAGTCTAAAATGTCATTCTTGGCGTGCCTGGGTGGCTTGGTTGGTTAAGCATCTGACTCTTGATTTCGGCGCAGGTCATGATCTCACTGTTCATGAGATGGAACCCTGTATCTGGCTCTTTGCTTACAGTGTGGAGCCTGCTTGGGATTCTCTTTCTTCCTCTGCCCCTCCCCCGCTTGTGCGTGTACATGTGTGCGCGCTCTCATTCTCTCTCTCTCTCTCTCTCTCTCTCTCTAATAAATAAGTAAACATGAAAAAGTCATTCTAAGATGCATATTTTGGGGGGATGAACATTTGCTTTAGGTGGTGTTTAAATGCTCAATTAGAATTTTAAATATATTTGAAAATAAAAATGCCAATCAGGTATTTGTACCGTGTTGCTTAGAATTGATAGTTATTATTAACTGACACAGACTAGCTTCTAACTATGTAATGACTTAAGCAATAAAAATTAAATATTGTTTTTTCTAAAAATACAACTACTGGGACTATGATGTGAAGAATGTAAACATAAGAATCTAATAATTTATAGTGAAAAATTATAACAAAATTTCAGTTGCTATCAGTACCTCTATTTACCCAATTTTAAGTATATTTCTTCCACCTATATGTTATTTCATTGATGCAGGTTTTTTTAAATTTAGATTACAGTTAATACTTGTGTCAACATTAAATTAGATACCATTTGCTTTATCTCCTTAGCTCGTTATAATTTAAGTACTTTTAAAATATACAGTTTAAGTACCTTTGAAATACACCTATGGACACTGGATAATACTATAAAGTGATGTTAGGAGGAATAGATATCCTACCTCACAATGTACTATAAGAATTCCTCAAAGTTATCATTTCTATTTTTTTTGAAATTTTCAAGGAAACATGATCAATACAAAGAAAGTTTGTTTTTAGCATAAGAGACTCTTAAAAACTGAGAACAAACAAATTGATGGGGGGTGGAAGGGAGGGGAGGGTGGGTGATGGATATTGAGGAGGGCACCTTTTGGGATGAGCACTGGGTGTTGTATGGAAACCAATTTGACAATAAATTTCATATATTGAAAAAAAAGAAAGTTTGTTTTTGTTGATTCAAAGGCAATCAAGGTTGTACATATGTAGTTTTAAAAGTCTTCATCTCAGTGTCACTAATCTTTAAAAATTACAGTTTTGCACAATATTCTTCTGTTTATGTTTGTCTTAGAATATAAGGAAATCAGTATGCAGTTTCATGAACAGAAAGTGAGATGAAGACTTCAACATGATATAAAATGATTGTGAATCTATTGCACTAGGTGAAGACATGTTTTGATACGATTTATGTCATAGGGTCAATTAACTAGACCAGTAATGCAAAGTTGTTGCTGTTTTTCTTTGGATTTGTTTTGTACAGACCTTTGAGTACATACACCCGAATCATTTGATAGAATCCAAGACTTTGCATTTTGACAACGTCTGGGGAAATGCATTAAAGATCTTGGAAAAACACTCCAACTGGCTCTGTAGGGAATAGAGTAAAAGTAATAGATGTCTGTATGTGGACTAAGAATGAAGGACATTTGATAAAGGGAAGAGGGCTGCTGAGAAGATGTAATCTCTTTTAGGAAGGTTCCAGGTACAGCCAATATTAGTATGACATGATTAAGAGACACAGTGGCAAGAGCAATGACCTGGAGGATTGTTCTCTATGCATCTACAAGGACATATTCATGATTGAAACAAGTAATCTCAATTCTGGGGCTTGGAACAGATATGGTAGTTCAGACCTATGTGGGAGGTCAAAAGAAGAAAGAACTGGCCCATCATGGTTAATCTTATATCTCATACAAATTGAATAATTTAGGCATCCAAAGACAAAAAAGGTAACATTCTAGGAATTTTGCTAGAAGGACTAGAGTCAATTTTGAAGATACAGATAGATAATAAGACTTAGAGTATACATAAATAAGGGGTGCCTGGTTGGCTCAGTCAGTTCAGTATCTGACTTGGCTCAGGTCATGACCTCACCATTTGTGAGTCTGAGCCCCTCATTGGGCTCTCTGCTGTCAGCACAGAGCCTGCTTTGGATCCTCTGTCCCCCTCTCTCTCTGCCCCTCCTCTGCTCGTTCTCTCTCTCTCTCTCAAATAAAAAAAAACCTAGAAAATACATGAATAATATGAATAAGACAGAGACAGTTTTGAATTAAATTTTAAATTACATGTTTAAAACCTTTTCTCCTGAAATTGTATGGCCCTGAGAAATGTGTTTCTCTTTTCCTTCTCTTTGAGAAATAAAAATTTAATACAGCTGCCTGTCTCAGACAATTTTCATATAGCTTATCTGTGAATGTTATAAACACATACATCAGGATAATTTAGCTTTCTTACATTTTTGGCAAAATAATCTTTGAATAGCAATTCTATGATAAGCAATTTAATAAGTATAGTGGGGCCTATAAAACATCTAACAAATAGCAATTCTTGTTTTTAAGGAGCCACTAAATTAGGTATAATAACAACCATCTATGGAAAATTGAAATAACAAAATACCACAAAATTAGATAACAGTCTAATGGGTACTACAAATGCAAAATGCTGTACTCCTTCAAAGGGAGCAACTTACTGTATCTCAATGGCCAGATCAACTTCACAAAGAACTTCAGTGTTGAGCTACTCTTGAATTAGTTAAGTAGTAAGAGAGTGGTGCAAGTATTCCAAGTAAATGAAAAATACAAAGTGAAAGATAATAAGATAATAATGTTTAATGAATAGTAAATACAGTAACTTTAAGGAATTTAAAGATGAGATTAGAGAATGATGAAATTAGATAAGATTATTAAAGTGAATGGATACCAGCCTAACTTTTCAGGTAAGGTTACATAATATGTGGAACCTAGGGAAAAATTAAAATGTGGAGATATTTGTTAAAATATACTAAGAATTTCAAAATAGTGACAACAGATTATTAAACCAAACATGGAGTCCTTCTAAGCATGAATTCACAGGTCCATAAGATGGCTCTGAAAGGAGTTTAATCTTCATTTAAAAGGCAATGGAAGTGTTAATACCTCTTTGAGATCCTGATTGTAATTCCCCTTTGTCAATATCCAAGATGTGGAAACAAATTAAACGTCCATCAATGATCAATGGATTAAGAAAATGTTGATACATATAATGGGATACTATTCAGCCTTAAAAAAGAAGGAAATCTCTGCAATATGCAACAACATGGATGAATCTTGAGGATGTTATACCAAATGAAATAAGCCAGTCACAGAAAAACAAATATTTCATGATTCCGCTGTATGAGGTGTCTAAAATAGTCAACTTATAGAATCTTACAGAATCAGAGTGGATTGATGGTTGCCAAGAGCTGGGGTAGGGGGAGGAGAAAATGAGGAGTTACTAATTAGTAAATAAAATTTACATAAAAATTCAATCAAGGAAGATGAATAAGCTCTAGAAATCTGCTGTACAATGTTGTACTTACAGTCAACAACAAAAAATGTACACTTAAAACTTTAAGAACTTAGATCTCATGTTAAGTGTTCTTTCCACATTTAAATCAAGAAAATGTAGCATTGACAAATTAAATGAATAAATAAACAAATGAAAGACTACAGAGAAGTTCTGAAGAGATTTTATTAGGAAGAGAACATGATAAATACAGTGACTTATGAAAATACCCTGGTAGCAAGTTGCAGCTGAATTACATAAAGGCAAGAGAAACTTGAGGTAGGTGGGTAGTAAATACAGTATTCCAGAAATGTGCATCCATGAACTTGGTCCTCAACAGAAATAGAAGGAAGACATTTTCAAGAAGTAAAATTTGAGTAGGCTTAAAGGATTTCAGACATACTTGTCTGAGAATGGTTTGAAACAGTCCTGGGATTTAAACCATTTGTTTTAGGTAACCTTATATTGAGTAATGGCAGGGGAACCATGTGGAGACAGCCACTAGTCAACAATGAATAATAGATTAAGGACTGGAGTGCAGGAGATAAATCGGTGTGTGAAATTTGAAAGATGACAGAAACAGTACAGTAGGCTAATATTAACGAAACTATCACTGATGTAGCATATCATTCTTGAAGATCCTAGTAGTCAATTATTAACCTATTTCATTTGCTGATTTCACATTTCTCCTCTGAAGAGTTAGCAATTTCTTGACAGACCAATAATTAAAACGTCAATGGAAAAATAGTTGTATGTGACAAGACATTATTTAATAAATCGCAATTATTTAATTGCATAGTCCAAGATACCATCCTAAGCCTCTTTACCTGTCTTATCTCTTTTAATATCCTCAACATCCTTATTGGATATTCGCTATTTTGATTTCAGTTTTAACGATTAATAAACTGAAGCATAGGTAAGCTATGTTTATTGATTATCATATTTAAATTTTTTTAATGTTTACTTGTTTTTGAGAGAGAGAGAGAGAGAGCGAGAGAGCAGGGGAGGGGCAGAGAGAGAGGGAGACACAGAATCCCAAGCAGGCTCCAGACTCAGCTGTCAACAAGAGCTGATGCAGGGCTTGAACTCACGAACAGCAAGATTATGACCTGAGCTGAAGTTTGACTCTTAGCTGACTGAGCTACCCAGGTGCCCCTATTGATTATTTAGAGACTATTGAGTGATTATCATGTACCACTCACTGTTCCAGGTGCTATCTAACATATAGATATGCAGGAATAATTAAGACCATCAGTGACCCTATTATTGCAAGGTTTATATGAAAATATCAGTACTAATAAGTTATATGAAGAAAATAAAAATGTTGAAAGGATGATGGAAGAAAAACTGTATACTTTAGATTAACGGTTATGAAAAACACTTGCTGAACGTTATATAGTTAAGTAATGTAAACTAGGGTTTGAACTCAGTTACACGAGGGTAGAGATTTTTCCCTTTGTTTTTTACTGCTGCTTTGACAGCATATCACTTGAATGTTGAATAAAATGAGTAATAGCTAATATGTATTGGTGGTATGTTATTCATTGTACAAAATTATTTCCATTATATTTAAAAATATTTATAAGGTTAATATTATTCTTATTTTAAGGGTTTTGAATCTGCTGTTTACTCAGTAAAATAACTGGTTCAGGTTTATACTATGGCTGTGTAGTGGTTGGTATTTGAATATATCTCCCTAAAAGTCTAAAAATAGGGAAAAGTCTTGGGGCTTCTGGGTGGCTCAGTCCGACTTCGGCTTAGGTCATGATCTCACAGTTTGTGAGTTTGAGTCCCATGTTGGGTTCTGTGCTGACAGCTCAGGAGCCTGGAGCCTGCTTTGGATTCTGTGTCTCCCTCTCTCTCTACCCTCCACCACTCGTGCTCTGTCTCTCAAAAATAAACATTAAATATTTTTTAAATAAAAATAAAAATAGAAGCATCTCACTGATGAGCATTTGCAGTGAACTTCTTTATTCCTCCTTGGGTTTGGGGATATTGCCATTGTGTGAGTCTTGATGGGAGGATGTGGGAAAAGATTCTTGTCTCTTAGAATCTAGATGTTTACCTAAATTAGTCCCCAGGACAGGTACCCCGAGAAAAGGAATTCTGTACTTCTTAAATGCATTAATCTATCAATCAATGAAAAAAGAAATTAAAAAGCTGTGAAATGCCTAAATCTAAAGTTACCACCCATGTGATAGCATAAATTAAGAGTAAAAATGCCTCTTTTTTCTTTCAAATGACATTTTGCTAATGGTTAAGCATTAAATTTTTAATGATTTTGGAGTTTGATGATGCCTATGCGTGCCTCAAAACTAGGATATAATTTGAATGTTGGGCTCATTCTGGCTCTTGTCATATGAAATAACAATGGATAAATCCTAAAGTAATCTGCTCTGGTGATTAAGTTGGGAAAATAAACAGAAATTTCAAATCATGCTTTGTTTTCTCTATTATAGATATTTAAAAACTTTAGCATATTTATAATAAAAATCAAATCTAATATGCAACTCTCAAAACCAATATGATTTCCATGTCTGAATAATATAAAACTGTTTTTCATTTTACCATGAGATGTAATATACATGGTCTGATGTCTTAGTAGTGATTATAATTATATCTTATGTAATCAAAGCAAAGTTAGAAAATCTGTTGACATGTCAGCCTACAGTCAGGAAGTGCTTCAGGGTTGGCTGGAGATAAATTATCTTTAAGCGCAAGGATCAGTTGATGGTAACAAAATAACTTATCTTCCATATTATTGTAAGCCCCTCATTAAGCATGCTGTGAAGAAAGACCACAAATCTGGCAAGCCAGGATAGATCAGTATGCTGTCCCACATCAATTCATATAGTAATTTGGCTTGCTGCAACACTGAAGATATCCATCAGTTGCTTTCTAAGAGGAAATGCATCAAAGTATTTTTTTGATTTTCTTTTGACTTAACAGTAAAGTACTCATTTTTCCATAACACACTGAATGTACTTATTCTCCAAATTCCAAAACTTTTCATAGAGAAGATACATCGCAGAAGAGGCTAATGCATTCTCTTTGATTTGTATCAGAAGATAGCTCACACATGACTTCCCTAGCCTACGACTTATTCAGCTTCTTCCATGGTGCTGGCAACTCTCAAAATTAATTCAATACGTATCTGTTGAATTCTTTACGTGCCACATTGAGTTGTTGGCACTGGGAATACAGTGGTGAACAAAACTGATCACCATTTCTATTCTCATGGGGACTCCTTGTCATGGAAAATCTATAGCCAAACTAATTTTTCTATTCATATTAAATTCTTACATACTCTCTGCCTACTTTAATTTCTCAAGTGGCCTATTGATTTTTTTTTTAAGTCCCAGGACTTTATGTACAAACATATTTGAAGGCTGTTGCAAATGAACTAACAAGTTCAAAGTGGCAAAGGTAAATAGAAATGGGCAATGGTGAAAGATAGGTAATTAACCTCACTCATTCAAACATCCAAAGATGAACCAGAATATATTCAAAATATGGTGTCAACCTCTCACTTTATTTTACTTGTATTAAAATTCAAAGAAAAAAAAAACCTGTCCGCTAGAATGTTTATTTATAGTTCTAGGATAAGACTAGGCGGAACCAAGGTAATCTATCACCTTATTTTTATTGCCTGTGATCACTGCTTTTTTTATGATTCTCTTTTTTCACGATTTCTCTTACATTGCAACTCAGGAAACTGTAAATGATGAATGATAGTATTCACAATTAAGCTATTAAGCAACATAGTCTTATAATAATATAAAGATATATTACAAAGCAAGTCCCAAGTAAGTTGTGGAGGTTCATTTTTCAATTCTCTTTTGTGACAATTGTATAAAGACCCCATATTGACCTAATTCTAAGCTTATATTTACTAAAGTCACCACTTATAATGGTTATTGAATGTGATTAAGTTTCATTTTGTTCCTAACATCTACTTCTGAAAGATTTTCAATTACTTTTAAACAGTTTTATAAATGCAAGCCAAATGTAGGTTCGATTTATAAAATTTAAAATTAACATTTACTAATACTTTATAAGTGCTTTAAAGTATTTTGAGAACACCATTATATCATTAACTTGGGAATGGAAGGGAAAAGAGTTTAATTTTGCTTATTTCATTCCTAATGTGTATTTTTGTCCATGAGTTTTCATATTTTCTAGCAGGTTTTATTTAGTATTGCACTCATGAAGTACTCATTGATGAAGTGATCCAAAGATATTTTATGAGCATCTACTATGAGCTAGACAATGTTCTGATTTCTGAGGAGTGAAATTAAAGTTCAACAAAGTTTTTGATTTCACTACAGAGGGTGTAAAATAAGCAGTAAAGATAAATATGTTAGAGTAAATACTAAAAGCAGTGATAGCAGGTACAAGAGATATTTAACCCATTTTATATATCCCTTTATTTCATACCAACATATTCTAAGCACCAACCCATGCTCAATCTGTTTTTTGCAGATTTATCTGTCACTTGGCAAAGAGCATATCCTTTGGATGAAGTGGATACATTCGGCTTTAATGTCATAGTAATCAATATCATCCAAAATATATGTCTTAATATATGTGTATGTTATAACATAAATTAATATAAAGATGAGCGCATTGTTATGTTAATGAATATATATGCATATATATTCACCACACATGTGCACATGTATATACCGTTGACCCTTGAACAACATGGGTTTGAACTGGGCAGGTCCACATACATGTGAATTTTTTGTGATAAATACAGTACAGCATTATAAATGTATTTTCTCTTATGATATGTTTAGTAACATTTTTTCTCTAGCTTACTTTATTGTAAGAGCATAGTCTATAATACATATAATATGAAAAATATATGTTAATTGACTGTTTATATTATAGTAAGGCTTCTGTCTACAGTAGGCTGTCATTAAGTTTTGGGAAGTGAAAAGTTACATGAAGATTTTCCACTGCATGGGATTTTACAGTGCTAACCCCCACATTGTTCAAGGATCAACTCTATCTATCTATCTATCTATCTACCTGTCTATCTATATCTATCATCTATCTATCATCTGTATATTATCTATCTATATCATCTATCTATCTATCTATCATCTATCTATCTATCTATCTATCTATCTATCTATCATCTATCTATACACGTACATAAACACAGACCTATATTTATATAAATATAATATGCACATATGCATATGTATATGTATACATATATATATACACCTATGTCCTATCCATCTATAGAGAGAGAGGGACTGGAGTAAGTTAGATGTTCAAAAAACTTCAATTTTTAGATTATACTGCTTTTGACCTTCATGGATTTGCTTCTACTGAATTGAGGTCTTGTCATTTTACCCTGAGACTGCTTTGAGGCACCTGCACATCAAAATTCATGTAAAACCTAAAATTTATGATTTTATTTATTGCCATGACATTTTGAAGAATACTATCTCCCACATCAGTAGGGTCTTCTTTTATAAAAATGCTTTAGGGGTAGGAATGGTGAGATTATTCTCATGAACCAAGGCAAAGATTTAATCTTTTAAGTGCAGTGATTTTTGAAATGTTATTTTTACCATTGCTTTAGCCACCAGGAAATTAAGAGTAAAATGGTTACTTCACTTTTTCATGACCTTTCTTTTTTTCAAATGTTCTGTTTTCTTATGTATGGTATTATGTATTATTTTATGCATTAAACAAAATACAAAACAGAAAATGCATTTCACATGTATTTTCCCTATCAAGGTTTTATGAACAAATTGAGATTTTAGCACACAAAATGTGAATGTTTTATTATCATTTTTACATATTTGTTTGGATGGTTTTTCATTTTAGCAATGATTAGCCTAAATTCTTTCTGATATCATTTAATTTTTTCAATTTTTATTACAGTGGTGTCTGGTAATCCATATTTATACCATTTGACAACAGAGTATTATATTCATTTTTAACTTGTTGAATATCTACTTCTAGGAAAAATAATTTGGGCCTCCTGTACTCAATCTTATTTTGCTGATGTACACAGTAAACTTTCATGACAGGGGCACAAGTTTAATTCATCAATATAAAAAAATAATACATTTGCTTTAAGGATCTAAAGAGACTCTGTGGTTCATGTCACTGTGGACTAGAACAGAGAAGGAAACCAGAACAGCTAAGGTTCCTTTTTTAAAAAGAATCTTGTTTTTACCTCATTGAATTCGTTTCACTATTTACTGGCTCATGTTCTTTCTCGGCATTGTTAGAACCACTTTGCTTTCTTTTGATTTATTTTTTACTTGCTCATCACTTTTCAGTGGTGCATTGTTTCACACTAATCAAGGCTGCCTTTATTGGTTGAATCCAGTAATACTTTGGTATGAGTGAGAGTTAGAAGTGACAGCTCAGAAAAGAGTATAGACAAGGCTTGGGTAATGAAAAGATTTCAGTTAAGAAGTATGATTCCCTTTCTTCTCACCTTAGTCTAATGTGCTTGTTTTTGTATGTGTAACTTAATTTTCAGCTTATAAAAATTATCTGTTTAGATGGCTTGAAGTAGTTAGGAAAACAAGAGAAAACATGGAAGAATAATTAAGGAGGAATTAAGTATATTAAGTTTTTCCCCATTAAGTTCACTGTTAAAAGAATTTGAGGCATTTGAAATGCTCTACTGATTGTTTAATAATAATGTGTTGGTCAGATGTAAGATTACCAGTGCAAGTGTTTAGATGATCTCATTATATCTCAAATTTTGGTGCATCCAATTTCCATATAAGCAAGTTACACTGTACCTTCTCTTTTTATATAACTACCAATGAGAGAACCGGGTTTAATGTTGTGCATGCTGTGCTAAAGGGACATAAACATTATTTCTTATAATTAAATTAATTGTGTTCTTCACATCAATAAATATAGGCAGTCAATTTGTGCTGCATATGTGAAATATCACTTGAAGCTCTAAGAATATCTTATGTGAGCTTCAGTGATATCCGAGGCATTTTGCAGGATGTTTATATTTGATGTTGCATATTATGTAATTTACTCTTAACATGGGAAATGTTGAAGAAATAGGTGTGGGGTGCATCTGCACTTACACTAAAATGAAAAAAAATCAGTGGCTAATTGTTATTAGAAACACTCAGTGGTTCTCTCAACAGTGGCTTATTAAATATTGGCCCTGTCATTACAATTTGATACCTCATGGTTTAGGAAATATGAGACGTCACTTTTAGCCAGAAAATGAAAAAAAAAAAAGAAGAAACAAATGAATACATTTATTCGCAATGAAGACATAGGTATGACAATTACTAAGAAAAACAATGATAAACACACAGAGCAGATTTGGGAAAGTTCACCAATTCCATGATCTTGGGTGAAATTTAAAATTATTCTTTGATTAGGGGTGCCTGAGTGGCTCAGTTGGTTAAGCGTCCAACTTCAGCTTAGGTCATGATCTTGCAGTTCATGAGTTCGAGCCCTGCATCAGGCTCTGTGCTGACAGCTCAGAGCCTGGAGCCTGCTTCACATTCTGTCTCCCTCTCTCTCTGCCCCTCCCCTGCTCACACTCTGTCTCTCAAAAATGAATAAACATTAACATTTTTTAAATTATTCTTTGATTGATAATATTGCTAGTTCACATAAAGATATAAATTATAAAGTGTCCTTTTCTTTTTTTAAAATAATAATTACCCAACAAGCCCTTATCGAATACAGTTTACAGAGAAGGTGATCAAAATACATTTAACTTATGGTATTTCATAATTTAAGACAACAAATACAACAACACAATTTGTATTGTTTTGAATTAAATTTGCCTCAACTTACTAAATTACTAGAGTTAATATAACAGTGGTATCTGGTTACCAACAAACAATTTAGTTTTGAAGGAATTGTTAAAGCAGCATGGGTGAACAGAATATTAAAGCTCTAAATTTAAAATAAATGTAACTATACAAACATAAAATATACAAATTATTGTGAATAATTTGAAGCATGGATAAAAAAACAGTCAAAGAGATGCATTTTCTTGTGTAGAACAGGAGATTTGTATTTCTCAACTGTTAAGAATTTGGCCACACACACATAATATAAATATCTAATAAATAGTAAAAATAAAAGAAATTCCATATTGATAATGACATAAAGTATTCCCTCCATAATTCAATTAGAAGCTTATTTACCCATTCATATTGCAGCTATCAAGTAACCCTCTGGATGCTGTTGAAATGTTACAAGACTTTACATATTTTGAAGATTCATCATGGTGAGTTTTTTGAAAAGTTTTGAAAGCTAAGATTTGGACTCCCGAAATCACAGAAGTTTATTTAAAGTAAATTTCTAGTGTCAAAAAGAAAAATGAAGTGACCTACCTAATAGCTGTGAAACTTCAGGTAAAACAGTGAGTCCAATGCTCTGGTTAACAAAAATAAGACAGTTTAATAGAATAAAAGGGTAATCATAATCAATCATTGAAGCAACATGCTTGGTAGCTTTTAAATACTTGCATGAATGAATGAATGAATTTTTAGAGATTTATGTAGTTGCTGTTTATTTCTTTTTTTTTAATGTTTATTTATTTTGAGAGAGAGAGTGCGAGCATGAGAGGGGGAGGGGCAGAGGGAGAGAGAGAGAGAGAGAGAGAGAGAGAGAGAGAGAGAGAGAGAATCCCAAGCAGGCTTCATGCCCAGCAAGAGCCTGACATGGGGCTCAAAATCCAGAACCATGAGATCATGACTAGAGGCTGAAATCAAGAGTCAGATGATTAACCAACTGAGCCACCCAGGCACCCCTCTGTAGTTGCTCTTTAAATAAGTTAAATTTGAAAGCTTTAATGAACATTTTTTATGATACATATATATTTTTTTAGCTTACTGATAAAAACTTTTTTGACATCTGATTGGCTGTAAATTCATCTGGAATAAAAGGATTGATATGTTGACTAAAATTGTATTGGTTTCTACCTGAAAGGAAACAAGAAAATTTAGAACACATTTCAAAGTCAAATAAAAATTTTCTGTCTGATTCCTTCCACCTATTGATTTCAGAAACCATATGTCCTTGGATTTTAAGTATTTTTTTTTTGCTTTTGTTTCTGTTTTGTTAGCTCCTGTGTAGTTACAGGCACTCAGATCACAACCCCAAACAATTCATACCAATTTTCTATGACAAGGCTATTAACTTTGTGTGAGTGAATTATCCTTTAAAATATACACAGTTTTGTATATCCATTTTTCTTGCAAGAAGTTATTATTTTATTTTATAAATGATTAATTATTAATAAAGCTAAAAAGTGAGTTTATTTTGACAAAGTTATGTGTTTGGGGAGGGGTGTTGGAATTCGAATGATCCAGGATGAGAGGGTCTCACATTCGTCAAGCAAGAAAATTAAGTGATCAAGTGTGGATAAGACTTAAATTTCCCCAGTTTAGTCAAAAATGAAAGATACACTCTAGTGTGACTTAATGAACATGAAAATGTGATTCCAAAGTTTGTTTTCTCTTTCAAATATCACTTTTTTTAATCACTTGCCCTTGCAAGTCTTACAGAAAAAAAATAAGTCAACATAGTATAAAAATATTTACATTTATTTGACACAGGCATGATTTTTAAAAACAAGTGACTACCTCATAACTAGATGGCTCTTTTTAAGAAGGAGTTCCATAGGTATAATTTTCTTTTCCTATTTAAAAGAAGCTCAGTTATATTTTGCTTTATTATTTTCCCACATAAAATTATGGTCAATTACTGCTTGTTGGCTAAATGATGTTTCATATAGTTTTTAAAGATACTTGAAAAATTAATAGATACTAATTATTTTCAACACAGAAACTCCTCATTTGAAATAGTTAATATTACTTGCATAACAGGTACTTAGTATAGGTTGTTGATAATGACAGACATGGAAAGAACATTTTTCATTACGTTTATTGTTGGGTTAAAGTTTAATATCAAGTTTCTTTTTTTTTTTTGAAGACTGAATAAGTGAGTACCTATTTTAATATTGAAAGCTAGAGAAAATCAAGCTGCTTCTAGTATTTAATTCAAATCTGACTTCCCAAATTTAGCATTTGTGTTCCCCGAATTTAATTGAATATTTTGTAGTCCATTATCATTCAAGGTGTATAGAAGCTGGAGTATAGAAAACTTCACAGTAGTTTCTATTATAGCATTTTTGGCTAAGATTAAACAGGAAAAACCTGGAGCTTCGATGTATAACTTGAAAATTTGAATTTTTTCATAGCAGGTTTTAATCCAAAGAATTTTGAATAAAATCTAATTCATTATGGGACTCTTTCAAACTTCATTTCTATAAAAAAGTGCATCATTGTTTATTTTATCCAAACTTAAGAAGCTATGCTTTGTGGAAAGAATCTTGATTTTGAACAAGGGATAAAAGGGAAAGCTAGAAATTGAGAGACACAAAATATTCCTTATTATAAGATTATCAAACCATAACTTGGGAGACTTCTTAGGCATAGGGTGGGATTTTATTTTTGTTTTTACACAACATAGTATTTCCCACTTGCCATGAAACAGAAAGTCCAGAAGATTCCACATTTACTCTTAAAGAATTTTAGGCTACAATAAAACACATGATATTTCACTAAAGTTGAAGTTTGTCATTACTCAGTAGACATTTTCACTGCTGAAGCTTCCATCACTCAGTCTGGTTAATACCTTTGTAATCCTCTATATAGATGTACAAGACCTTTAGACTTAAGATGATCCAGTTGTCAGTGTTAAGCTCATAGAAATTACTCAGCACTCAATTACAACTCATTTAAGTGCAAGCAGACACATAACTGTCCATCATCTAGATTAAGATCCACATAACTATGAAATACAACTGAAACAATTACACTTCTAAAAAATGATTCTGCTAGAATTCATTACAATATTCTGATTCTTTATCATGTGCTATTCAATGACATGTATTGATATTGGGATGACCCCATTAATTATAGTGACAGATTAATGGACAATGGTTGTATTACACTATCCCTCATGGCTATGGAGGAAAGCTAAGTATCACTTTCAATCCCTTTAACACTGAGTATTAGAATAACATAAGGATTAAAAGCTGAACACTAGTATAATTGTCATGATTTTCTATCTAAATCCTTTCAATATGAAGAAGAAAATGTTTGGACCTATAGTGTTTTGGGACAGTAATCTACCAGGATGATGAAATCACTGAATCTGAATCATCTTTCCTCATGTGTCAAGGAGTAGGATGTTTGTATTTAAGCTTTAGAGTAAAAGTAACCATGCATTCCTGCTAAGGGAAAAAAATAATTTTTTCAGTGTATGTAAAAGATTATTTCCAGATGCAGGTATGCAGCACACTAACATATCTAGGTAGGCTAGAGAATTATGTTGTTATGTCTTAAATCTACATGAACTATGAGTATGTAATTATCATAATGACAGCTTTAGCCACCTATTCTACAAAATGTTTACAAATGATGAAGTAGGCAATAATTTATTTTTATTTTTTTGACAGATGCATAAAAATATTTTATATTTTTATTTTTATTGAAAACATAGTATTTATCTGCTTTTCACTATTTTAAGATAAAAAACCTTCATGACTATCCCTGCATTCTTTATAAAAATGTTATAAACATTTAGGAGCCATTTATAAATCAACAAATATTTACAAAATTTCAGACTTGTTTGAAATGTAAACCCTTAAGGTTTTATAAGCCCGTAAGGGAGAAAGTAAAATAGTGGTTTTTTTTCTTTGAATTATCATAGTACATTGATTTTTCTAAACTCCAATAATAGTTAAATCCTCCACAAATATCTGGAAATTTAAGCAGAAAAACATAAATTTGTTTCATTCACGTCTCTAGGAAGTGCAAAAGTAGGAATTGTAGCTTAGATCTGACTGGCCTAAAGTCTGAGCAGTTAGTGTAATGCCTGGTGTTCGGTAGTCCCTCAATAAATGACAAGTGTTGGTGATTTCCTTTCCATGTTTAAGTTTTGTCTCCTGAGAGACATAACAGAGATTAGTAAAAACTACTTGAAACTGTTTTAGTTAGCTTTCCAAATGTAAGTGCACAATAAAATGTAGTTATATTAATTCATTATCAATGGCCCTGGTACTATTTATTCATTTTATTGAACAAATGGTTATTTTTGTACCTATAATATCCCAGGCTCGGTATGTGCTTACTGACTTTTAAAATTCGGGTTAACTGTGTGTTCGTATGTGTATTTCTATCCATCTATCATCTATCTTTTCTACTCTTCCATCCGTAGTTTATTTTCTGTTATTAATATTACTTTCTTTTCACCAAATACTCTTCAATTTCTCAGTACTGAATACTATCCTGTTTTTTCCTAAAACTCTTCTGTAGTGCTACCCAGCTCTCTTTATATAATAAGATTCTGAAACATCCACCAAAAGGCAATCATAAACCAAAATGCCAATATTATGTAAAAAAACATCATAACCCTCCTCTTAGGAATCATAATCCTTTTTTTTTTTTTTAAAGTTTATTTTTGAAAGAGTGACAGGGTCGGGGGAGGAACAGAGGGAAAGGGGAGAGAATCCCAAGCAGACTCCATGCTGCCAGTGGGAGCCCAATATGGGGCTCAATCTCATGAACTGTGATCTCATGACCTGAGCCAAAATCAAGAGTCAGTCACTTAATGGACTGAGCCACTCAGGCTCCCCAGTAATCATAATCATTTTTACTCCTCTCATAAAATCTCCTATAAAATACATGCATGTAAAAAAATAACATGGAAAGAGGAAACATTATTATGATGGAGATATATTTCCAGACAAATTTTTTAAACATTAAAAATTGTATTGTTTTTACAATGGTGAGAAAGCCAGTTAGGAAGAAGTTACATTAATCCATGTAAGAAGGATGAAGGACTGAAGTACAGCAATAGAAATAATAATGGAGCACTGCTAGCTCAAACCAAAACAAAACAAAGCAAAACAAAACAAAACAAAACAAAAAACAAAACAAAACCCAAGAAACAAAAACTGCCTGTCAGCCCAGTCTTTAAAACCCCTCCTGCCTTTTTTTCATCAGGGTTAAATTCAGACTTTAATTCTGGCCCCTCGCCCCTATTGCAATAGCCTTGAATAAAGCTTTCCTGGTCTGCTTAACTTTGTCCAGTGAAATTTTTGCTTTGGCAGGCCATTGGACAGGTCCCTCCACTGGGGAAGAGTTACCTGGAGTTGGGCACGTGTTTCCGGGAACTTATGTGGGCTTTGGATTTATGCATCTTTATGGATGATGTAGAGAGGATTACTGGGAATAGAAACCACGGCTACTAAAGAGTAATTTTGTGAAGTAAAACATTGATGATCACTGAAAGAGAACTTGGCAGCTGGTATCCAAATTCCCCAGCCGTTTTTGTGGTCAGTATCCTTTGAATACTAGGACTTGCTACAGTAGCAATTGCAAGGTACAGAATAAATGGTATATCTTGACAAAACAATAATTTTACCCCTCTATAATTACATCTTAGTTTTTTGTTTGCTTTGTTTTATTTGCCTGTTTGTTTACATTGTTGTATATATGCACCACAATTTTTTGCACTGTCTCTCCTAGTTATGGCATGAACTCTCTGGGCTACGGGTTTGTCCTCCATTGCAGCAACTTTCTTGACCAATGCTAATGCTTGTCGACCCAGGTCTATGGAATTCAATTCTTTATACTATTTCATATAGGACTAGAGAGATAAGGATAAGCCTTCCTGGATTAGCTCCTGTATTTGTTATCTAATGTTGAATAACAAATTGCTACCAATTTAGTGGCTTAAAACAACACATGTTTATCTCATAGTTATGGTAGTTAGGGATCCAGACATGACTTAGTTGAGTCTACATCTTCAGGATAGTTCATAAAGATGAAATCAAGTGTTAACCAAGGTTGGGCCCCATCTGAAGGCCAGACCAAGGAAGGATAGCTGTCAAGCCTTCATGGCTGTGAACAGAATTGCAGTTTCTCAAGGGCCATTGGAATGAGGCATCAGTTTCTAGTAGGCTATTTGCTAGAGGATACACTCCAATGTGGACACCACCCAATGTGAGATTTCCTAACTTGGTGACTTACTTTATCAATGACCAGAAGCAAGAGAGTAGCTTCAGGTATAAAGGTCTCAAAGTAATGACAATATTTCTTAAAATATCTTTAATATGTGATACTGTAATTAGTTCCCTTATCACTGTAATTATGGCAATATTACCTCATTCACAGGATTGTTGCTAGGAAAAATGAGGCAATATAAAATACCAAAAAAACTAAACGAATATACTGTTATTATTGTCATTAGCCACCATTTTTTGATGGGAAAATATTTTAAGACAAGAATAGAAAGACAGTGTGTGGATAGACATAGACAAATTAATAAGAAAAAAGTTAAAATGCCTTTTCAGGTTTTCTATGGAAGTTCTGAGATATACCTAGGAATTTGTTTTTATTCAGGTATGGTGAGGCCAACAGATCAGGAGACAACTATCACTGAAAAGAGTCACATGGTCAAGCACCAGGGTAGGTCAGAAGGCAAAAGAAAGGTTAGGGAAAGTATGGACAGCAGTCTTTTTTGTGGTTTTCTCTGGAAGGAATGGAGGAGGGTAAGGAAGCTGAGAAGGTTTAGAATTGTCTAGTTTCAAGAATTCCAGCAGACTCTGGGTTGTAGGGGTTGTCCCTGTTCATCCAGTATCTGACTGCGGGGTGATTTGGGGCAGGGGACAGTGCTCTGCACTGCAGGAGTCTTGTAGAAAGAGACAGGTTAGGGTATTGACTCAGGATTAGCTAGTTTGCATATCAAAGACTCACAGACAAGCTGCTTGCTCTGTCTATGAATTCACTAACTCTGGGAGGTTAAGTCCCACCCTGGATGTGAAGTGTCCTAAGATGTCAAGGAACCATAAAATATAGAAAAAAAATGCTTATTACACCCTATTATTAATATGCTGTTTTCAAAACTTTGGTAGTTTAGTTTTAATGCAATAATATAAAGGATTTATATTCAGTTGATGAGAATAGCAAAGTGGTTTAAATAGGAAAGTCTAACTGCCTGGATTTGAATGATAATTTTGCCACTATTTCACCCCTAAAAGTCAGTGCCCCTATTTGTATAATGGGAATAATAATAGTTTTTACTTGATATATGTTTTAACATATTAATTTTTCTTAATGTTTATTTATTTTTGAGAGAGAGAGACACACACACAGAATTCAAAGCAGGATTCAGGCTCTGAGCTGTCAGCACAGAGCTGGTTGCCGGGCTTGAACCCACGAATTACGAGATCATGACCTGAGCCGAAGTTGGATGCTTAACCGATTGAGCCATGCAGGCATCCCTGTTTTAACATATTTTAACATTAAATATGATAATGCATATTAACTAATTAACCCAGTATCTGGTACATAGTGAATCTTCAGTAGATACTAATTATTATCTTATTGCTAACAATTTTGTTAATTTCCAAGTCCCAGAACTGCTGTTGAAAATTTTCCACATTCATTATCTTTCTGTCTTGGCACAGAACATATAAATATATAGTAGAATGGGATTTTACTTGGAAAAAAATCAGAAATGGAAAATAAAAAAAGAAATTAAAAAGTTATTATAAGAAACGATGTGGGCAAGACAGAGAGAAAATTACAGAAGTTGGATGGATGAATGTGGACGGCCACTTTGTCTGGGACCTCTTTACCCATCTTGCCTACTCATCCTTTTCCCCACAGAGTTTGTGAGCCTGCTTCGCATCATATGTCTCCATCTCTTAATCCTATCTGTATGCCTCCTTCCAGATGTATGAATCCCATGATTTTTCAGCTCCTTCATGATATCCAGGCTGAGGGCAGATGTAAAAATCATGATAATCATACTCTGCATCTCTAATGAGCACGTTACCAGTAGCAATTAACAGTGTTGAAGGCAGGAAATGTCATAAAATGTTGAACTGTTCTGGTGATGGGTAAGACTTCATTTTTATTTTTTTTAAATTTCTTTTAACATTTATTTATTTTTGAGACAGAGACAGACAGAGCATGAATGGGGGAGGGTCAGAGAGAGGGAGACACAGAATCCGAAACAGGCTCCAGGCTGTCAGCACAGAGCCCGACGAGGGGCTCCCACTCATGGACCGCAAGATCGTGACCTGAGCCAAAGTCGGCCGCTCAACCGACTGAGCCACCCAGGAGCCCCAAGACTTCATTTTTAAATGAGACTCCTTTTTTGTGTTTTGGTTTTAAGTGGGTTTAGTCAATCTGGTGATGGCATTTTGTTTTTCCCCCTGTGTTGTAGTTTCCACTTTCTGAGGATGAGCAGAGTGCCAGACTCCTAAAGCTTCTGTATCCAGAATGCCAAGAACATTATGATCAATTTGCTATTTGATTTCCATTGAAATTATTAAAAATGGGAAAGGTTTAGTCCCCAATTCTTGCTGCACTTGTGGATACTTTTTTAGTTACTTGGGAATTAGGACCTTTTGCCCTTGAACCCCTCCTTTTCTTCCCCTACTACTTCAAGCCATTTTAAACACACTAACACTTAACACATATTCCCTTTAACAGAAACTCAAACTGTCTTTGGCTTTATTCCTTTTATAATTGCTTTTTATATTTTCTCCTTCCTGTTCCAGGGCCCCTTCCATATCCAGAGTGTGCTGTGAATGAGGTGTGTGTTTGGAGAGCAGGAAGGAGAACTGTGACCACCTGCTGGATAGACTTTTTACCTGCTGCTCTTCTGATTATTTGTGCTGGGATGAGGCAGCTCTTAAAAAGATCTAAGATTAAGGCTGTTCAGAGGGAAACTGAACTTGGTATCTAGACAACACAGGAGAGAATCGATGAATTACCGACTCTACTTACCTCACCTCCGGTCTTTAAAATGTATTGTATCCGGCAAGTCTTTCCCCTCATCTGTCTCAGTAGAGCAGAAAGCCAACTGAGATTTTTGATCCTAGAGATAGTGTCTTCATGGGCTTTCTATCATATATTTGTTGACAGCCTCCTGTTGTGCAATTTCCTCTCACTCCAGAGATTTCTCTGGTTCTCATTTAGGAAGAAAAAAATTTAGAAAAATGAAAACCTGCTTCACCATCCCAGCTTTCTTTTTGGTAGTAGGAGAGAAAAAGACTCAGCAAAATTGGTACTGAAGGAGGGCAGTGAAAGCTAACAGGTGGGCACAGGTCAGGGTGGGCAGGGGTAGTATTGCAGAGTGATCCCGTGGAAGTGCTGACTTGCAGCCAACATCACATGAATCCTAGATGGAAGCATCAGCCACCCCTCCACCCACATATGGCACCTAAATCTTACGATGTGTTTAATACCTCTTGGTCCTTCCCATTCCTCTCCATTCCCATCCTTACATAATATTTACATGGCATCTACATTCAACTTCCAAAGCACATTTCTGGTAATAACATTCACTTTGTGACACACAAACTTTCTGAAAGTTTACAATCTCTGATAAACCATCTGAACTTGGCAGTTTAACATCCAAGATCCAACCCTAATTGACATTAATACATTCCTTCCTCATTTCCTTTATACTTCTCTCTCTTCTGTCTTCTCTCCTTTTTCTTTTCTATGGCTTTGTTTCTCTTCATGCTTATATTATTCTGTCTCCAAGACCTAAAATACATTCTTTAGTGTTTTCATATATTAATCTTTGAAGCCACATAATATTAAGAGACAGATGTTATTTTACTCCATTTTTAGATAAGAAAACTGATATTTAAGAAGTTTAAATATATTGTCCAGTATAATTCCAAAGTAAAGCTTTCAGTAGTATTCCCACTAGTTATTTATAAGTGTACCCTTGGGGTGCCTGGGTGGCTCAGTCGGTTAAGCGGTCGACTTCGGCCCAGGTCATGATCTCGCGGTCCGTGAGTTCGAGCCCCGCGTCGGGCTCTGTGCTGACAGCTCAGAGCCTGGAGCCTGTTTCGGATTCTGTGTCTCCCTCTCTCTGACCCTCCCCCGTTCATGCTTTGTCTCTCTCTGCCTCAAAAATAAATAAACGCTAAAAAAATAAAAAAAAAATAAGTGTACCCTTAGGAATCGCTAAATTCAATGTTATTGGATACCATGTACATCTAAGGACTGATACCTTGCTAGGTACTTGGATATGCGTATCTCAATTTCAAAGGAAATGCTTGAACTACAAATATAAACTCTGGAGCTAACCATGGAACAGGAAGAGATCAAGTATGGTTAATGTAGATATAAAATAATGGAGATATTAAATCCAGAGGCAATATTGCCCAGGTGACAGAATATTGCTTTTTGAATTCTGTATGTATTTCTTAACTATTAGTGTAACCTTGGATATGGTACTTACTTCACCAAAAATTAAATTGTGAGACACAGCACACTGTAATTGTTAAGAGCGTAGGTTTTAACCTCTGCCACTATGTGAAGGTGAACAAGTTGTTTACATTTTATAAATATTACTTTTTCATTTACAAATGAAAATAATTAGTTACAGCTATTTCAGAAGGTTCTTTTGAGTTTTTATATAAACTAATATTTGTGGCATCTACTAAATCTTGTATGTTTTAAACTTTTTCTGCTGTCTAAAATGCAGTAGGTAATAGGGACACCTGGGTTGCTCAGTTGGTTAAGCGTCCGACTTCTGTTCAGGTCATGATCTCACAGTTTGTGAGTTCAAACCCTGCCTCAGGCTCTGTGCTGACAGGTCAGAGCCTGGAGCCTGCTTCAGATTGTGTATCTCCCTCTCTCTGCCCCTCCCTCACTCATACTCTGTCTCTCTCTCAAAAATAAATAAAACATTTAAAAAAATTAACAATAAAAAATAAAATAAAATAAAATAATAAAAGAAATTAAAATGCAGTTGGTAATAGTACCTTCCCCTTAGTCTTAAGAATTAAATGAGGTAAAGTACTTGTAGTACTAAATAAATATAAGCTCTTTTTAAAAAAACTTTCATCATCCAGGTGACCATGCTAGGCATAACAGATACACTTTTAACTTATTATATTCTTTTACATAAAAATGAATAACTGTAGCTTTGTGTAAATGAATATTTAATTGTTTTCTTACTTCAAGATTTATTCTTTTTACAACTCCCGATAGGCATATGTACATGGCTTAAAAACAAAGACACTTTTTTTTCAAAGGATGCATTTTTAATATCTTTTTATCTTGCCATGAACTTCAGTATATGTTTATTTTCTTTATTCTTTCAAAAGAATCACTCAGATATTGGAATGAAGTTTGTTCTGGTTGATGCATTATTCATTTAAAATGTCCCATATATGATAAAATATTGAATTAAAAATATTGTAGACCTTTCACTTTTCCTTTTATAAATCTAACATTTTAAAATAAATACTCCCATCTTTCCCCACAAGTGGTCCCCATTGCTAAGTTGCAGATCTGGTTACATTAAATGTCATCTTCTACACACTTAAATTTGGTAATTATAGTAGTCTTTTCCCAAATTGGATAAATGTTTAACTTCGAAACACTTTGGATGACTTCTCTGAGTCTCCTGTGCACATTATTAATGTTTTTTATAGTTTGTGTATATTATTTTAATTGGAAAGCATTTTCTTTCCAAGGATTTTTTTTTTAATCCAAACTGTGACTAAAGTCATTAGCCTTAATGGCTCTTACTGGCCTTCCTAGCACAGAACAATATTTCTTTACAACTGACAAGGGAAACTACTTAGTTGTCTAGAGACATCTATGAGTTTTCATTACTCAGTACTAACCTAGATGCATACTCTCTAAGTGAAACTCTAGGAAATGTCATTATATTCCTGAATAGATAACATTGTAATCAAAGGCTGCCAAGAAATTCCCAGATTTGCAAAGAAATACCTTGAAACGAACGGTATTGTTAAGCAGTACAACTCCATGGGTTTAGCCCACAAAATGCATACTTTGTGTGCAGTTTTCAGAGTGTGAGCAGTTCTGCCCTTGCCTAGGCATGATTATCAGTGCAGGAATTGCCACTGGAAGCATATAGGAATTGAGAACTGGAAAATTCCCAGAGGGGAATTGAGAATATTGGAAATCTAGAGAAGAGAAAACTGCGATTACTGCTTCTGTCTACCTCCAGGTCTTCCTTGGCAGAGTTAAGAGGCACATCTGATTCTGCAAATCTACCAGTATTTCTGAAAAACAAGAGCAGCTGTTAGAGTTGAGATACAAACTCTTCCAAAATGTCTGATGTGGTGGTCATAGCACTCCACAGAGGGGATTAGTACAGAAAAATTGGATTTGTGTGTTCAAGACTCCATATCCACAGTTTCTCCCCCAAAGTAGCTTTTGGAAATGTGAATAATAAATGGATTATAAAAGTTAATGATAAAATGCCAGAAACAATAGAAAGATGGGAGGGGTTTGGAAACATGGCAATAAAGTTGGATGGGTACATACGGGTTCTTTTGATACCAGCACTTGGGGAGATAATGCAGGTGTAATGGAAAGAACATGAACATGAGGGAAAAAAACCTCTATATTGTCTTTGACCTGTCACTAATCTAGCTGTGTGACACTTCTGTTTCACAGTGGCCTTTCTAAAAATCAAGATGATTATTAAATGTAGTTCCAACTGTGCTCCTTAAACTTTCAGGGTTAGAGGATATGATTCTGGGAAGATCAGAGTATGTTAATATTCTGAAAATAGAGGTCACATTTTATTTTTCTACCCGCAATAACTCCTTTTATAACTGCTATAACCCAGGTGAACAGCAGTTTATCAAAGAGCTCTTTTTCTCATATCATAATGCCCTTCACAGTGGACACATTCCCTTTTTTTTTTTTTTTTTAAATTAATGTTTATTTATTTTGAGAGAGAGAGAGAGAGAGAGAGAGAAGCTGGGGCAGGGGCAGAGAGAGAGGGAGAGAGAGAGAATCCCACAGGTTCCACACTGCCAGCTCAGAGTCTGGACACGGAGCTTGATCCCACGAACTGTGAGAGCATAACCTGAGCCAATATCAGGAGTCAGACACTTAGCCAACCAAGCCACTGAGGCACCCCAGAAGCATTTTCTTTTTTCACATAGTTCCTAGAATGTACTAAATGTCCAATAAACCACTCCATCCCTATTTAGTAGTATATAGATATATTCACAGTTTATAATTTAGTGCAAAATAAAATATGTGTGCTCCTTCCCATATACCTTTATACAAAATGCAAAGTGAATTTTCAATCAATATAGATTCTGCCTGATATTGAAGGAAGGAAAGATTTACTAATTATATTAATTATGGTAATTATATTAATACTAATTATACTAATTACGGTAATTATATTAATACTATTGATAATGGCAAAAATAATAATGACATTTAAACTTTTACAATTGTCCAAAAACTAAACTGTTTTACAACACTACCTTACTTGTTTCTCAAAATAAACTTAAGTAGTTCTTTTTTTTAAGTTGTATTTATTTAAGTAATTTCTACTCCTCACGTGGGGCTCAAACTCAAGAACCCGAGATCAAGATTTGCATGCTCTTCTGACTGAGCCAGCCAGGCACTCCAAATAGTGTTTCCCCGCCCCCCGCCCCTCTTTTTATACACCTTTTGCTTCTATTTCCGGAAACAGGCTTAGAGAAGTAAAATTCCTTCTCCAAGATTACACAGCCAGGAAGTGGTGATGCCAAAATGTGAACCAGGATCTTTGTTTCCAAACCGATATTGCACATGTCCCAATTAATCTAGTATCAGCCTTGTTTAAACTGAGAATCTTCATAAATGAATAGGAAACTATGTAGTTATATATTACACATATATATTTTTCTTTTTCTTTTTTTTACATATATATACATTTTCTAAATTAGGATTACCATACTTATTACCTCTAATTAAAACAACAAATAAAAGTAGCCACAGCCAGACCAATTAATCTAATGAAACTTGCAGCTTTATCTTCAATCAGTATTCTTTTTGATAACACAGATTTTTATCTACTTCTGAGATAAATTCAATGATTGAATTTTTGAAAGTAGTCTTAGGTCTTTGTAGATATTGGTGTATCAGATGTAACTGCATGATGTTACTATATAGTTTTTGAGTGCTTGTTATATGCTAAGTACTTTAAATTTTTACATATATAGTGTTATTTAATCTAATAGCAAGCCTAAGTGCTTAATACTATTATTCTTCTGAAAATGATTTTACCGAGTCTCAGAAGACTCAGTAGAAAGTCTTTCTCTCAGAAGAAAAGTCTGAAAGACTCTCAGTCTTTCTCTCAGAAGAAAATTAAATTATGCAAATGTGCCCAGTTGATAGAGAACTGAGGTACCTCAGATTCAAACTCATTGATTTTTATTTCTAAAGTTCGTTTTCCTTTCTATATATGAAGTATCTTTAAAAGACCTCATACATATAGTTACTTGTATATTTTATGTTAATTGAGTTGTGGTTAGTAAATACAAGACTTGCTTAACGGCACCAATTTATGGTCAGTTTTCATAGATGTTCCATAGGTGGTTGAAAATATCTATCATTATTGCTAATGGTCATTTGCTCATGTTGTTCATATATTATTATTGCTATTATTTTTGCATGAACTATTAGTTACTGAAAGAGTTGTTGACCGACAGAATCAATACTCACCTTGATCTTTATCATCATCAAAATTTCCAACTTCTGGTGATTTCACTACCAAATGTTTTGCTCTGTTTTTTTTTTTTATTTAGCCACATTGATATTGTTCATGCTAGATTATGAGCACTCATGACATAGGAAGTGCAATTATTTGATTAGTTTTAAAAGCTACTTACATAGTACTTTATTAAGTACTTCATTTATAATTTTTTCTTAATTCGTCTTCTCTAATCTATCCTTGGTTGACAATTTCTTATAATTCAGGTATCTGTTGAAATGCCACCTCCTCAGATAATTCTCCTGACTGTCCAGTCTTATAATTATTCATCTAAAACTCTACTGCATCATTCTACTTTAGGAAGAAAGAAAGAAAGAAAGAAAGAAAGAAAGAAAGAAAGAAAGGAAGGAAGGAAGAAAGGGAGGAAGAAAGAAAGAAAGAAAATATAGTTCTTTTTCCTGAGGAGTTCTTATTATCTGAAAATATTTTGCTTTGCTTTATTTTTTTGTTTATATCTGAATCCTTCCACTAGAGTACAGACTATGTCAGAACAAAGACTTGTCATTCTATTCACCATGGTGTCCCCAGAATCTAGAACAATGAACATAATAGTGTTTGGTAAATTTTTGTTGAACAAATAATGTCAAATAATTCTGAATCTGATTTTCTTCAGATAATACTTTCAAAACTGAAGAGGAGAATGTGGTTATGTATTTACTTACTAATTTTATTCTCACAAGACCAATCCAGATTCATCATCACCTTCGTTTTTCCTTCGTATTTCTATTTCTTCCTTTCATTTTGTGCTTTGTTTCTTTGCCCTCTTTCCTATTTGTTTTTTTTTTTTTCTTTCTTTATTTTCCCCTCCAATTTTTATGTGGAGACTGGATTTTTCTGAGTCTGGCTGATTAAACTCATTGTAATTCCTAATGTCTAACAGTCAGTGGACTTTGCAAAGGAAAAAATTAAAATGGTAAACTCAGTAGCTCAAGGTCAGATATTAATGTTCATTCATATGTATAGGCACTGTAGATGCAAATGATGGTGTTGGGTTTTTCTGAGAGTTTCAGTGTGAGCTTTTATTGTTCTGTTATTATGAAGATAAGTCATCATGGGGATCAACCTATGCTTTGCATTTACTTTAATAAGTTTCTTTATTGTTGCCCAGACACATCTATCAGCATAGAATACAAGCCACTGCTCCCTTAATCTTCCATTCAGGAAATGAGTGTGCCTCAATGAAATATTAATACCTTTTCCTTTCAGCTTTGAAGATATGACCTATTTTTATCAATTGTTTTCTTCTAATTGCTGTTAATAACAAAAGAGTCTGTTTATTAAAATAACAAGGACATGCAAGTAGGGGCTCTGGTTATTAGTGACACACCAGTATTGAATTTGACATTGTTTTGACTGGTGGAGAAGACATTAAGTAGGATAATGAAACAATAAATTACAACACAAAAACAGTGTGTGTGCTAAGACTAAAGTCCAGGGCAATTCAACACAAATTGATTATACATTTAGTCTGAGCCCTGGGAAGTAAGTGAGGTTGTATGCCTAGGTTAACAGAAATTTTGCCTATGCATATGAGTAAATTTCCATAACAGTAATTGTTTCAAGTTATGTGGTTACTAATCATAGAAGACTTTCATTAGCGTATAAGATAGCTTCATTAGCAAATTTGCTCATTCAGCGGATAGCTATTAATTACTTATATCACAACAGGCTATGTTTTAAGCTCTAGAAAAATAGTGGTAAACTATCCAAGGTTCCTGTTCTCATGGAGGATGGAAGATGTAAAAATGAAACAAAAATATTATCACTTCAAACTGCAATAATGACTTCGCAAAATGGGTATATATGATGGGTGCTGTTAAAATTATTTTAGTTGGAGTGGTCAGCAAGAGCTTATGTGAAGAGGGGACCTTTGAGATCAGATATGAGTAATGTGGCAACTCTGCAAAGCTCCAGAGAAGAGCATCTGCAGTGTAGGGAATAAGGTACAAAGTCAATGGTATTCCTGGAATACAAAGAAGACACACATGACTGGAGTATTTAGATTGCAAAGGGGAAAATAATAAGAAATGAAGCTGGAGAGAGAAGTGGGAACCAGGTTCTGTAATACTTTAAAAAATGAATTTTATTATAGCTTTTTAAACAAGCAATTGAATATTTCAATCATGGGAGTGAAATGATCTTATGCACTTTTGAAGTTTTATTTTTACGACCATGCTGCCTATTGTGTGGAGAGTAGATTATAATGTGATAACTGTGGCAATGGACAGGCCAGTTATGAGGAGATTTTGGTTGTGTGAATGAAAAACGGTGTTGGTCTGGAATGGTGGGAAGAAGTGTAAACGGTGAGAAATGGTCAGGTTGATAAAACCAAACAAAATTAACGGTGGATGGCACATGTGGAGGAAGAAAGAAGGTAATCAAGATGGACCACAGCCATTACAAAATAAGAAAACTGATGCAGATTTAAATTACGTAGTTTAAACTCAATAGATATAAACTTGATGTGTACCTTAATTTAGGTACTATACATTTTCTATAAATGTTAATATCTTGGTGGCTATTGAAACTTTTATTCTGTGATCCCAGGAACAGATTTTGATAAACACTAGATATATTTAATTTGAAGAAAATTTGAAAATCTTTGTAGACCATATTTTTTATCCTGTCACACACAAACACACGCACACACACACACACACACACACACACGCACATGCACACACACACAAATATAAAAATTTTGTATATACATATATAAAATTTAAGTCTTGAGTAGCTTTAAAAAAAACATACCAGCACCCCTTATGTTGAGAATTAATGATAAAGCTAAAATATTGAAGATTTATCAACCTAAGTGATCAGTAACTGTTTTGTAATTTTATGTGACATTTTATTTTATAGTGAAAAAGGAAACTAACACACTGGAGCGCTGAAAAAAATCAATAATGAACATTAATTGAAGGGTTCTGTAAGAAAAGAGGTTAAGATGGGCTTTTTAAAGTTCATTTATCAGAGGACAAATGAGGAAAAGACTTTATCTTATGTAGTAATCTGTATAGAACATATCTAATAGGACTAATTCACAGATGATAACACTTGTTGATAATGGTCTGGCTCACTTAAAAAATGATTAAATACTTGGTAGATCCTAACATTCAATACCTCCATTACACATTTTTCTTTAAGGAGCCAAATACCTCTATGTCTCCAGATATTCTTGGAATTTACCTGAATAATTTGTCCTATGCTTGTGCAACTGATATTGCTTGATTTTCATTTCCTTCGAATTGTGATCACCATAATTCACTTTTCTGGCAAAAAGTAATATTTTATTTCCCCATCGGTGTTAATAAGAACAAATCTTTGCAAGAAGCATATTTTGATTAAAGATTCAGCTCTTTGCAGCCCTCTTCATTTTAAAATTCAATGTTGTTAATCTACAATTCTTCCCTGTGGTATTTTTTATTAACACTACAAACTGGCACTCAAATCACTTTTTCTTGAACTGCGAAGACATATGGTGGTTTTAATAAACGGATTTTTAAAAGTGTGTTAATCTTTATAATGTACAATGAAATATTTTTTCTATAACTACTTCATTCTTTGTATATTATTCTAATAACAAAAGTTAGAGCAAATTCATTTTTATAAATCTAGATTTGTATAATTATTTTATATTGAGTAGTAATATTAACTATCTCATGTTGATATAATGCCAATTATGTCAGAAATGAAAAGTCTATTGGGAAAAACCTGAAAATATCTAGAGTAAAACTAATGTGTTTTTGATATAAGAGCAAAATAGTATTTGTAGACATTTCTTTTTAAATAAAAATCCGGATGAAAGCAAATATCCTTTCTCCTATGTCTCCGCTTGCCTCTGAAATACAGCTTGGCTTAAATCAGGGAAACAGGAAATACAGTGCACGGAGATGTGTTGACATTCAAGTAATTGCTGCAGAGGAGTTTTGGAGAAAGCTTTTATAAGTAGTAGAGTAAATAAAAAAATCATCTAAACTTTTATTGTCATCTACTGTTTTATACACACGATCTACTCCAATGTAGCTTTCCCTCAATTATTTCACAAATACACTGTGCTAAACTCTGTGCTAGGTGTTGGGAATACAAAGCTGAACTAGAAGGGAATATATCTGACCCTCATGGATTTTACATTCTCGTGGACAGGAAAAGGAAACATGTAAGCAAATAAAAAGATAAATAATAAGGATTTCTAACCAGGAATAATAGAGATTAATAATGGCTAGAACTACTTTGGATAAGTGTTCACAGAAGTTTACTTGAAAAGAAAAGTATTTAAAATGAGCTCTTCAGGAAAAAAAAAAAAAGGACTTGGCCATGAATACTTGAGATCAAGTCAGGTGAAAATTTTTTATAGGAAAATGAAAGAATGTGGTAACATTAAACAAAACAAAATATGCTACATTTGGTCTTTATTATTGTGAGACTTATCTGAAAAGATCATTTTAGAAGAATGTTTGTGAACTTAGCAAATAATTTAAAGTTCTTGCAAAAAAGTGTAAAGTATATGTGAACTATTAACCTAAGAAAAAAAGTATGTTCACTGTGTTTAGCCGAAATGTACTTGGCTAAAGGAGTCAAATAAATCTTTGTCTTTTCAACGAATGACTTTACAAGTTGGCAATGCCTAGGTGACACAGCAACCTAATGCTAACACTTTGTGGTTAGTTTGACAAGGTCATACATTGTGTGTGTGTGTGTGTGTGTGTGTGTGTGTGTGTGTGTGTGTAATTTTCTAAACCATTAGATATTTCTACTTTTCATAAAATTATTTCTTTAAAATTTTCCTAGTTATAATGGAAAATAAAGATTGTCAAGCAATAAAAAAGGTAGAAAGAAGTGAAAACATCTTTTAGAAACCAATCCAGAGTCATTATTGTTAATACTTTTTGTTTATTCTTACTGATTTATTTCTTAATAAAATATGAATATGCTAATTTATTCCATAATCTACTACTATTCTCTTAAAAATATAATCCACACTGTTAAGTCAAATTATGTAACATGTCACATTGTATACGCACGATAGTTTATTTTCTTTTGAATGGGCATTTAGCTTTTAAAATTTTTTAATGATTGTAAACAATGCAGGATGCAATATTCTTGTTATATAAACAAATTCATTTATATCTAATCATCCCTTCTGACAAATTTCTGTATATGATATTTTCACTCAAAACACCCCCATATTTTATCTATGGCAAACTGCCCTTTAAAAAGAAATATTTTTGCCTGTTTATCTTCTAACCAGAAGAGAATATTACTGTATTTATAATGAAGTAATTAACCTATATATTCACTTTGCCAGCATTAGAGGTGAACAATGTACTTTTTAAAATTGGAAGCTCTTTACAACACCCGTTGCTACAAAAGGCCATACTTCATTCTTTCTCATTGCCAAGCAGTATTCCATTGTGTATATAAACCACAATTTCTTTATCCATTCATCAGTTGATGGGCATTTAGGCTCTTTCCATAATTTGGCTATTATTGAAAGTGTTGCTATAAACATTGGGGTACAAGTGCCCCTATGCATCAGCACTCCTGTATCCCTTGGGTAAATTCCTAGCAGTGCTATTGCTGGGTCATAGGGTAGGTCTATTTTTAATTTTCCAGTTATACTAAGTCAATAATCTGACAAAAACTTTTCTAAGTAGTTATTTGTCATCTGTTTTACTTTCAGTGAAAATTTGAGAGTTTTTTATGTGCTAGCCCCTTCCATCTGTGTTCGTACTGTCTAGATGAATTAGGCAAAATTCCTGGTCCACTCTACCCATATATAGTAGGTTTAATGGTGGCATCCCAGAAAGATATTTCCATGTTCCAATTCCCAATATCTTTGCATGTACTCATATTTTGAAAGAGGGTTTTTTTTTTACATACATAATTAAGTTAGTGATCTCCAAATAACACCATCTTGCATTAACTAGATAGGGCCTAAATCCAACGACAAGTGACTTTATAAGAGAAAGAGGGATATGCGACACAAACAGAAGGGAAAAAGATAGACTAAGGAGGAGGCAATATTAAGAAAAAGGCATAAATTGAAGCTATGCAGAATGACCAGTGCTGGCAAAGTCAGGGAAGTATTTTCCCCAGAGCCTTTAGAAGGAACAGAGCCCTACTGACACCTTGATTTTGTATAAAAGTCTTTGAGAATTGTTCAAGAATAATTTTCTGTTGCTTTAAGCCACTGAGTTTGTGTTACATTGTTGCAGCAGCCCCAGGAAACTAATATAGGCACAGTTACAATTCTCATAAAGCTCAGTGTAGTGAAGGAGTCACAGATATATACACAAAAAATTGAATATGATGTATCATTCTGAAACACTTTTTGAAAACACTACCTTTGAAACAGAGAGACTGAGTTCACTTTTGTTTCTTCTAATTCACTGCTTTTAAAAAAATCTGCCTGTGCTTCAATTTTCTCATCTGTATAATGAGAAACAGTTCCTTAGGTGTTGACTGGTAGAGGAATTGGTTTTTGCATTGCTCATATGCTCATAATCTCAGGAGTGAGGGTGGTATTGTCCATTATTTAACAACTTTATCAATCAAGCACACATGTGGAGAAATAATGTATGCAGTTTTTCTTCACATTAAGTTTAAATTGTATTTCCCAAATTATAATGAGTCAACAAGAGGGTCAATGTGGGGATTATTCATTAACATTAGGAGATCCTTTATTGTTTTTGACCTCTTACTCCCATCTCTGGCTTCTCAGTGGATGTAGGTCCATCATGGTGGGCTTCTTGGGTTCTATCTTTTGTCTATAACCTCCATATGAATCCTCGTTATTTGTTCTCTTAGTGTTTTGGTCACTACCATTTGTCCACTTGCCCATGTTTCTCCTGGCTCTCATGGTAGGATAAAGGAATTTCCTTAAAATTCATTATTATCATCACTTCTTATCACATCTCTCATACTTAATATGCTAAAAGTATCTCTATATTTCCCTCAGCCAAGAATTGCTAAATCATATTCCATGTATTTTCCTAGGAAGTTGGATTGGCTTTTGATGATAAACATCACACATGTGCATGCACATGCATACACACACACACACACACACACACACACACACACACGTGCACACACAATACCTTGCCAAGAAATAAAGCAGTTATTGCAATGCCTTGCACATAATATAAGCTTAAATGTAAGAATTTTGTTCAAATGTAGTTAGAGAATATTACAATATAAGCATATTTGGAATATGTGACTTTTTAAAAGTGATATAAGTTTTTTTGCTTGTGAGTTTAAGTACATTTTTAACCTCCAGTTAATCTCCACAATGGATAATTTTCTTGGCTTCTGTTTGTGGTTTGACTCTTTTTCCAAATATGATCAATAAATGATTCAGTTCCCAAAATGATGAAACTTCTTTTAGCGAAGTTTGAAAACTGCAGAAATTTTCAAGGAACTTGATTTTGATGCACAAAATTGATGAATAACTGCTCTGCAAAAAACTCAATTTCAAAACGTAAAAGTCTTGCTGGGCTTATTGATTTGAACTGTATCTTCATGCTGGGATGCCACTTTTTTTTTTTAACAAACTTTCTAATTTGTTTCTCTGTATATGGAAGAAACATAAAGTATGAAGAATTCATTTTAGAAGTTTAATAATATAATATTACCAAAATTATAGCAAGTTGCTAACTTAGTGAAACCCTTAAGAAAGTGAAGAGATAGTAAGTCATCAATTGGATATTAATTAATATAGTAGTAAGGTTATCTTTACTTAGATATAATAAGTAAAGAGATAAGACATTCAATTTTGAATAAAACTTAATGCAAGCCGATATTATAAGAATACATTATTTTAACATAGTATTTTCATAATATTTTATTTTATTTTTTTATTTTATTTTATTTTTTTTTAATTTTTTTTTTCAACGTTTTTTATTTATTTTTGGGACAGAGAGAGACAGAGCATGAACGGGGGAGGGGCAGAGAGAGAGGGAGACACAGAATCGGAAACAGACTCCAGGCTCCGAGCCATCAGCCCAGAGCCTGATGCGGGGCTCGAACTCACAGACCGTGAGATCGTGACCTGAGCTGAAGTCAGACGCTTAACCGACTGCGCCACCCAGGCGCCCCAGTATTATCATAATATTTTAGCTAATATACCTTTTCATGGAGGACTTTCCTGACAGTTTAACAAATTGCATGAACAAGACCTGGCCCTGCCTGGATTTTGAGTCATTGCATATCAAATATTCAGCAACTCTGTGAAGTGTTCTATCACAACACTTCAGGATATTCTTAAACCCTCAGTATCCTCCTGTGTAACTTAGTAGTGGAGTAGGTAGAATTTTGTTAATACCCATAAATTCAGGATTAGCGCAGGGCAGAATATTACACTCTCAGATAGGACAAAAAAGAATGGAGTCTCCTTCACAGTAAGCAGCCAGATGGATGGATCTCAGAACATTAGTTTTAATAAGAAGTAAGTGATAAGGATAAAAATTCCTGAAGGTTGTCTTGCCTGGTGTTACTTTACAAGTAGATTGAAGGCTACTCTAGAGCACAATAAGGAAGTTGCAAAAGGAAAGTAGTAGTGAAACCAAAGTCACAGTTAATCCGTATCTTTAGTCTAATAGTTCTGCTTCAGTGTGCCCTTATGCTTAGTATAAATGACTGTACTTCTCCAGGTCATAGTTTTTATACAGTATGCTAATTCACAGTATTCAAGATTCCCTTCCTTCCTTCCTTCCTTCCTTCCTTCCTTCCTTCCTTCCTTCCTTCCTCCTTTCCTTCCTTTCTTCCTCCTTTCCTTCCTTCCTTCCTCCCTTCCCCCTTCTTCCTTCCTTTCTCTCTTCTTTCTTTCTTTCTTTCTATTTCTTTTTTTTCTTTTTCTTTCTTTCTTTTTTTCTTTCTTTCTTTCTCTTTCTTTTTTTTCTTTCTCTTTCTTTCTTTCTTTCTTTCTTTCTTTCTTTCTTTCTTTCACATATTTTTCAAGTGTCCACAATGTGACTAGAAGGTATTTAACTAAATGTCAGTGACACAAAGATATGTAAGAAAGTCTTTGTTCTGAAGGAGCTTTTATTCTAGTAAACAGATGCTTTAAATGGAATGAGGTCAATATTAAAATAAAAGTCTGCTCAGAGAGCTAAGGTAGCAAAACTGTTGGGTAGGAATTCTCATGGAAAGATAGAATTCAATGTCAAGGTAGTTAATTTTTATACAGTGATTTTCATACAATATTTCAATCCTCATACATGGTTTTCATTCTTTGGCAACTTATATGAAGAAATACTTCCATTTAAAGGCGGATGGACATATGTAACTGTAGCAGAGCCAAAATACTAACATTTAATTATTGGAAAACAAACAATTCAAAGGGACTTAGTCTAGTGCAGTGTCCTATAAGTTTTAAAGCACATTACCACTGAATAAACAATGGGAGTTTCTAAACTGTAGTGAAACATTAAAGGGCTTAATATTCAGAATACATTTTTCATTTTATTTTTCTAATTTCATTAGCTCAACACTCAAAGTAAAATTTCTGTTTATAATAACAGTCTAACATAATGAGAAAAAATTAGATCAAAGAGAAATATATTCCAAAGTCTACAGTATGCTACACTGGAAATTTTTATCTTTCAATAAAACAATAATCCAATTTTAGAAATAACTGCAATGTGGAATGAGAAATTATTAATGATTTATTTAGTGAGTAAAATAATAAATCCTCTGCTGTTATTGGATGATAGCGTTTATTCAAATTATGTCATAGTAGTTCCCCATTTTCTTTTGAAAATATAATGGAGTTATCGTAATATGCTAATAACAGAGCTAAAAGTTTATACTTTTCTTAAGATGAAAACCACCTAAATTAAGCAAAACAAGCAATAGTGCTGTGTTGAAAATGTATTTGACCAGAGTCTCATATATTTAATTTGTAGAATGGAACGGTATCAACTATTTCTAAAATTTGTTAGGAAGATTTTAAGAAAGGCTATTTGTGATGTAGCCTAGCACACAATGGATGTTCACTGAATGCAGGAAGCTGATTCTTCCTAAACTCCTACTAATTTTGATAGCCACACATGCCATTCCAATGTTCTCCATAAGGATAATATGTTTTGCTCACCTTAATAAATAATGGCTTTTTATAATTGTTGCAAAGGATATAAAGAATAATTATGTTTAATTATTGTTAGCATTTTATATTTCCATACTTCATTCATGATTTATACCTTTTTTCCTATAATTCAGGTAATTATTTAATAATAATTATCTACAGAATCTAGTTGGGAGGGTGTTATCTATTATGACATATTGGCTAGATTTGACAACTTGCTGTCACTGTGTAAACCAATGAAGATGGGGCACAATATTTGTTGAAGAGTTTCAGATCATGACATTTTTTCTAGTAAAAACTAAGCCTTCTAGACTTAGATTTCAGCCAATCTGTTTTCTTTTGGACAAATGAGTTAGATTTCTAGTGGGTGTAACTCAATAGATAAATCAGGAAGTTCTGCTTTGGAAGTCTGACAACCTTACATTCTAGTATAGTATAGTAATGAACCATAGAAATATAGTCCAGTTTCCATGTGTAATCATGCAATATAATTGCTATTAAAATGCTTCTCAATAAGAAAGTTTATCTCATTCATGCCCATGCATCTCTATTAGTATGTATCTTTTTTTTTTAGATTTTCCATATTATTTTATTATTTTTTTAATTTAATTTACTTTTTACAATTACATTCAAGTTAGTATATAGTACAACAATGATTTCAGGAGCAGATTCCTTAATGTCCCTTACCCATTTAGCCCATCCCCCCTCCCACAACCCCTCCAATAATCCTCAGTTTGTTCTCCATATTCATGAGTCTCTTCTGTTTTGTCCCACTCCCTGTTTTTATATTATTTTTGTTTCCCTCTCCTTATGTTCATCTGTTTTGTATCTTAAATTCCTCATATGAGTGAAGTCATATGATATTTGTCTTTCGCTGACTGACTAATTTCACTTAGCATAAGACCCTCTATTTCCATCCACATAGTTGCAAATGGCAAGATTTCATTCTTTGTGATTGTGATTGCCAACTAATACTCCATTGTATATATATACCACATCTTCTTTATCCATTTATCCATCGACGGACATGTGGGATCTTTCCATACTTTGGCTATTGTTGATAGTGCTGCTATAAACATGGGGGTGCATGTGTCCCTTCAAAACAGCATACCTCTATCCCTTGGATAAATACCTAGGAGTGCAATTGCTGGGTGGTAGGGTAGTTCTATTTTTAATTTCTTGAGGAACCTCCATACTGTTTTCCAGAGTGGCTGCACCAGCTTGCATTGCCATCAGCAGTGCCAAAGAGATCCTCTTCTTCTGCATCCTTGCCAACATCTGTTGTTGCCTGAGTTGTTAATGTTAGCCATTCTGACAAGTGTGAGATGATAACTCATTGTGGTTTTGATTTTTATTTCCCACATGATGAGTGATGTTGAGCATTTTTTCATGTGTCAGTTGGCCATCTGGATGTCTTCTTTGGAAAAGTGTCTATTCATGTCTTTTGCCCATTTCTTCACAGGACTATTTGTTTTTTTGGGTGTTGAGGTTGATAAGTTCTTTATAGATTTTGGATACTAACCCTTTATCTGATATGTCATTTGCAAATATCTTCTCCCATTCTGTCAGTTGCCTTTTAGTTTTACTGATTGTTTCCTTTGCTGTGCAGAAGGTTTTTATTTTGATGAGGTCCCAAAATTTCATTTTTGCTTTTGTTTCCCTTGCCTCCAGAGACATGATGAGTAGGAAGTTGCTACGGCCAATGTCAAAGAAGTTTTTGCCTGCTTTCTCCTTGAGGATTTTGATAGCTTCCTGTCTTACATTTAGGTCTTTCATCCATTTTGAGTTTATTTTTGTGTATGGTGTAAGAAAGTGGTCCAGTTTCATTTTTCTGCATGTCTGCTGTCCAGTTTTCCCAGCACCACTTGCTGAAGAGATTGTCTTTATTCCACTGGATAGTCTTTCCTGCCTTGTCAAAGATTAGTTGGCCATACATTTGTGGGTCCATTTCTGGGTTCTCTATTCTGTTCCGTTGATCTGAGTGTCTCTTCTTGTGCCAGTACCATACTGTCTTCATGATTACAGCCTTGTAGTGCAGCTTGAAGTCTGGAATTGTGATGCCTCCTGCTTTGGTTTTCTTTTTCGAGATTGCTTTGGCTATTCAGGGCCTTTTCTGGTTCCATAAAAGTTTTAGGATTGTTTGTTCTAGCTCTGTGAAGAATTCTGGTGTTATTTTGATACGTATTGCTTTGAATATGTTGATTACTTTGGGTAGTATTGACATTTTAAAAATATTTGTTCTTCCCATCCAAGAGTAGGGAATAGTTTTCCATTTTTGTGTGTGTGTGTCTTCTTCAATTTCTTTCATAAGCTTTCTCAGGTTTTCAGCTTGTAGATTTTTCACCTCTTTGGTTAGATTTATTCCTAGGTATTTTATGGGTTTTGGTGCAATTGTAAATGAGACTGATGCCTTGATTTTTCTTTCTGCTGCTTCATTGTTGGTGTATAGGATGCAACTGATTTCTGTGCATTGATTTTATATCCTGTGACTTTGCTGAATTCATGGATCATTTCTAGCATTTACTTGATGGAATCTATAGAGTATCATGTCACCTGAGAAAAGTGAAAGTTTGACCTCCTCTTGGCCAATTTAGATGCCTTTTATCTCTTTGTGTTGTCTGATTGCTGAAGCTAAGACTTCCAACACTATGTTGAATAACAGTGGCGAGAGTGGACATCTCTGTCTTGTTCCTGACCTTAGGGGGAAAGCTCTCAGTTATTCCCCATTGAGCATGATATTAGTGGCAGGTCTTTCATTTATGGCTTTTATTATCTGAGGTATGATTCTTTCATCTCTACTTTCTTAAGGGTTTTTATCAAGAAAGGATGCTGTATTTTGTCAAATGCTTTCTCTGCATCTATTGAGAGGATCATGTGGTTCTTGTCCATTCTTTTAATAATGTTATGTATCACATTGATTGTTTTGCGGATATTGAATCAGCCCTGCATCCCAGG